>NC_090648.1:262310943-262630943 GCF_040937935.1 Hyperolius riggenbachi
AACAAGGTGTGGTCAGATGAGGCCAAACTAAAACTTCAAGCCTGTTTTGAATGCACCGACTGGAAGTCCCTAGAAACGCCAAACCTGGACGAATGGCGGATAACATTGCCTCATACATCAGTTTCTGTGAGGACTCGTGTGTACCAACAAAATCCTTCAAGGTGTATCCGAACAACAAGCCGTGGTTCACCAACAAGCTACGCCAACTGCGGAGACGCAGGGAGGCTGCACACAAGTCCGGGAACCAGGAGGACTACAGAAGGGCAAGAAATGACCTTAGGCTGGTTTCACAGTGGGACGTTACAGGCGCACGTTAGAGCAGCCTGTAACGCAGCCCACCGCACAGTAATGAAAAATCAATGGGGCTGTTCACAGTGCCCACGTTGCGTTACATTGTAACGCTGCGTCACAAGGCAACGTACTGCATGCAGTACTTTAGACGCGGCAGAGCCGCGTTAGACTGTTTGCACATGCTCAGTAACGTTGGGGAGGAGCGGAGAGCGGCCAGGCACATGGCTAATTAATATGCACTGCACGTTGTGACGTGCAGTGTTTACTTCCCGGAGCGGCCGCATGCGCACAAGAGTGCGCATCACGGCATCACTGATGCCAGAGTGAGCTGCACAACGCGGCTCACTCTGACGTCCAGATCCAGCACCACCAGGCGTTCCGTTAGGGGGACGTTATGCGACCTTAACGCCCCCTCTAACGCAACGTCCTGGTGTGAAATTAGCCTTAATCGGGAGCTGAGAGCTGCCAAAAAAGGAGGACGCTGAGAGAATAAGAATCAACCTATGCTCACACAACTCACGAGCTGTATGGAAGGGACTGAAGGCCGCCACTCACTACAAGCCCCAACCCCAGGCTAACACTAGCAGAAGAACTCAGCAGATTCTACTGCAGGTTCGAGAACCAGGTAACATCGGAAGGTAACCTGGCACCGGGCTCCCCTCCTCTGTGCCCTGCAAACAACATCCGGAGCCTGCCCTCTCCCTCGGTGGTGAGTGAGGCTGAGGTCATGCGCCTCTTATCAACACTAAATGCCAGGAAAGCCTCCGGCCCGACGGAGTATCTCCAGCCTGCCTAAAAACCTGCTGTCGGCAACTTGCTCCCATCCTCTCTGCCATATTCACCAAGTCACTAGAGGTAGGCAAGGTCCCCACATGCTTCAAGAGGTCAACCATCATACCTGTCCCCAAGAAACAAGGGGTCTCCGAACTTAACAAATTTAGGCCCGTGGCCCTGACGTCCGTCATCATGAAAACCATGGAGCGGGCAGTCCTAGCCCACCTTAAGCTCTCCACTTCGCCCCACCTAGACCCCTACCAGTTTGCCTACAGGACAAACAGGTCCACCGATGATGCAATCAACATCTGTCTGGAACTCATCAACCACCACCTTGACAGGCCAGACACGTACGCTAGGATACTACTCTTGGACTTCAGCTCGGCCTTCAATACCATCTGCCCACGCATTCTCCAACGGGACCTGGCTGCACTTTAAGTCCACCCAAGCCTACAACTCTGGATCACGGACTTTCTCACCAACAGGTCCCAAGTTGTCAGACTGGGCGATATCTACTCCCAAGCTGCAACCACGAACACAGGTGCTCCTCAAGGCTGCGTCCTGCCACAACTGCTGTTCTCCCTCTACACGAACAGTTGCAGATCTGAGGCAGACTCTGTCAAGGTCCTCAAGTTCGCTGACGACACCACCATCATTGGCCTTGTCACCAAGTATAATGTACAGGAGTACCGTCAGCAGGTGGAGAGAATATGCAACTGGAGCAAGGAGAACAGGCTGGTGCTTAACACTGCAAAAACAGTTGAACTAATTATTGACTTCAGGAAGTCTGCTCACACCCCACCTCCAATTTATATTGAAGGCACTGAGGTAGCCAGGGTGCCCTGTACCCGGCTCCTGGGTACAACAATCTCCAGTGACCTAAGCTGGAAGCCCAACATCACTGCCACCCAACGGAAAGCCCAGCAGAGACTTTACTTCCTCCGTCAGCTGAGGAATTTCGGCATGACTCAAGTAATTCTGACCAGCTTCTACTCTGCCACCATCGAGTCGATCCTTTGCTTTTCCATCCTGGTCTGGTATGCCGGCGCCACCACCAGCGACAAGGACATACTACAGAGGGTCATCAGGTCAGCGGAGAGGATCATTGGGTGCCCCCTCCCTTCACTTGTCCTAATACACAACAAAAGGCTGAAATCCAGGGCGCTGAGGATCGCCAACGATCCCTCACACCCAGGCCACCGCTACTTCAGCATGCTGCCATTGGGCCGGAGGCTACGGGCCACCTCCACAAAAACCCCGAGACACAGGAATTCTTTCTTCCCCTCAGCGGTCAACCTCCTAAATTCTCTCCACATACTACCGTCAATTCAGGCCCCAACGGACTGCGGGCCGGCTACGCTACGGCTGATCAGCTGACCGGACCATCCGGCCCATAAGACTAACTGCCAGGCATCTCAGGTCACACTGGGGACTGCGATGCATATTATATTGTTTATATTGGAATGTTGTAATGTGTACTTGATACCTTGCTGTCGCTGCTATCTATTTATGTCTCTTTCCATCTATGTCTCTCCCTGAGCTATATGTATTGTGCCAAAAGTAATTCCGGGCATGACCTAGTCATGCTTGGCGAAATAAACATTTCTGATTCCGATTCCAACTCCCTGCGTGACACAGGACAGGCACTGTTATTGGCCCGAGGAAGCGGGCTCTGACCCACAAAACGCGTTGCCTGTGCTAAATAAAAATCTTTTGTAGTTTACAAAGGCTTCGTCATTGAGGTAAGATACCTTCGTTAACGTTTTCAAACTGTTTTTAGAAGCTTTTATACACCCAGGGCGCCTCTTTTCCCTCTTAATGTGCTATTAAGTGGCAAGTAGACATGGCCTTAAAAGCCAAGTGCACACTTTCAATCATAATTGGGCAATCACTGACCAATTTTTGAATGCTAAAGCTGAGTACACACAAGACAAAAGTCTTTGGAAAATGAAAGATCAAAGATAATCTTTGTAAAAAAAAAAAAAGGGGGTCACAAAAGACTTCCAAAGATAGCAATGAAAGATATTTGTCTCAATCTTTCAGATCCATCCCGCTGGATCTGATC
Source organism: Hyperolius riggenbachi (assembly GCF_040937935.1). NCBI lineage: Eukaryota > Metazoa > Chordata > Amphibia > Anura > Hyperoliidae > Hyperolius > Hyperolius riggenbachi. Next base: position 262,314,074 of record NC_090648.1, read on the forward strand.
TGCTGACAATTGTTCTTTAAAGGATACCAGAGCCGAAGCACATGAGAAAAAGGGGGAGCAGCCATGTATGGTGAGCGGTCCTGATGTCCACCGCTCCCCTCGTTCTTTCTGGCCCTCGGCTGCTTTTAAATGCCCTCCAGCACCCAATGCCAGGTTGCCAGAGTCAGGGCTGTGGAGTCGGTCCAAAAATCCACCGACTCCGACTCCTCAGTTTAGGATTCCACCTACTCCGACTCCTAATTTGCATATTACAATTTTGTTATTTAAAAGTATGTAACATGAAATTCGTCTCTTAACTGTCAACGCTTAGGAATTTTACAAGACAACTGAAGTGAGAAGGATATGTAGACTACTATATTTATTCCCTTTAGACTAAAACTAGTCCTTGGTAAGAGTACTTGTAAAAGGTACAAACCGGAACAAAGAACATCTATCAGGCCCTAGGCAATGTAAGTGTGGGTACATGTAAGAATGATGTGCAGGTACTCTGCAGGGAAATGAGGAGATTCTTCCTCTATTACACATTCTTCATGCACAATCTGAACAAGGTTTATGGGTGACAGACAACACCTCTGTGTTCAATGTGCACAGCATTTTCAGTGGATTCCCTGCAGCTCTGTGGGGAGTGCATATGTAGAGTATAGTACTACTGTGTAGCAAAGTAAACCTAAGAGATGAAATTAAAGTTTTATACATACCTGGGGCTTCCTCCAGCCGCCTTTAGGATAATCAGTCCCTCGTTGTCCTCCTCCACCACCTGGATCTTCTGCTATGAGTCCAGGTACTTGAGCCAGTCGGGCGTAGTGCGCATGCACACACTCCGCCGCCGGGAGCATACTACACCTGTGCAGCACTATTGCGCAGGTGCAGAATGTTCCTGGCTGTGGGAGCGGCATGCGGCCGGACAGCGCTGACTGGCTGAATTACCAGGACTCATAGCAGAAGATCCGGGTGGTGGAGGACAGCGAGGGACTGATTAGCCTGAAGGGGACTGGAGGAAGCCCCAGGTATGTACATAAATTTACTTTTCATCCGTCTCAGTTACCCTTTAATTTGTAGTCACCAAACCAAATTTTAACAACAGATCAAATTATTTGATTTCATCAGCAAAGGGAGTGCATACATTTGCATAAATCAGCATCAATGCAGAATTATTTCCATCTCATTGACCATCTCTATTAGTGACACAGCTACACATCAGGCTTTATACTTACAGCATAGATGTTATTTCGTATACATAAGAGATTCCTGTGTACACATCATATATACAGCCACAATCAGATGTGTATATCTGACTTTAAAAATACGGGGACTGCTTTATTGAAGCAGCACAAGTAACTAATTTTGATTGGTTAATTTCATTTTTGTGGACTAAGCACAGCTATTACTGTATGTGTATATTTGTGTATATATGTGTATGTGTGTGTGTGTATGTGTATGTGTATGTGTATGTGTATGTATGTGTGTGTGTATGTGTGTGTGTATGTGTGTGTGTATGTGTGTGTGTGTGTGTATGTGTGTGTGTGTATGTGTATGTGTGTGTGTATGTGTGTATATGTGTGTGTGTATGTGTGTGTGTATGTGTGTGTGTATGTGTGTGTGTATGTGTGTGTGTATGTATGTGTGTGTATGTGTGTGTGTATGTGTGTGTATGTGTGTATGTGTGTGTATGTGTGTATGTGTGTATGTGTGTGTGTATGTGTGTGTATGTGTGTATGTGTGTATGTATGTGTGTGTATATGTGTGTATGTGTGTATGTATGTGTGTATGTGTGTGTGTGTGTGTATGTGTGTGTATGTGTGTATGTGTGTATGTGTGTATGTGTGTATGTGTGTATGTGTGTATGTGTGTATGTGTGTATGTGTGTATGTGTGTATGTGTGTATGTGTGTACGTGTATACATACATACATACATACATACATACACACACACACACACACACACACACACACACACACACACACACACACACACACACACACACACACACACACACACACACACACACACACATTTTTAATGACTATTATTTGAGAAATAGAACATTTTATCATATTTTCTATTTTAATTACAGTTACAAATTCATTAGGAGTCTGAGTCGGTGCATTTTTTCCCGACTCCGGGCACCCAAAATTGCCCGACTCCGACTCCACAGCCCTGGCCAGAGTTGGGAATCACTGCGTCTGATCAGCTGCACGCTGTAGGGCGCGCACAGTCAGGCCAGCACAGGCACAGTGAAACAGCAGAGAGTCAGAAAGGAGGACGGGGGAGAGCAGTGGGCATCAGGACAGTTCTCCATGCCTACACCCACAATTTCATGTGCTTCAGCTCTGGTATCCTTTAATCAAGGTGTGTATGAGATCTGTAGATGTTTCTTAACTTTTGTGTGCACAGGCATGCGTGAAAAAGGACATAAATACACTATGAAATGAAATACACTGCCGCCAGGTAACACCACCATGTGTCAGAGCTTGACACACGTGGTGTTACAACTGCTGCAATTTGGCTTCGTTTAAGAACCACAGGCTCCTCCTCCAGTACCAGGTCTCGTAACTTCAGCCAGTTGCGGCCATTCTGCGCAAGAGAAGTGCACAGCCTTCTCCAGCTCCGGTACCGGGTCCCGTAACTTCAGCCAGTCACGGCCATTCTCGCAAGAGAAGTGCGCCCTCTACGCATATCTCCAGTGGCTGCTGGAGAAATACGTAAAGCGCACACTTCTCTTAGGTCAGACTGGCCAAAGTTACAGGACCCGGTACCGGAGCTGGAGAAGGCTGCGCACTTCTCTTGCGCAGAACTGCCACGACTGGCTAAAGTTACGTGACCCGGTACCGGAGCTGCAGAGGCTGGGGACAGCAGCTTGGGAGCGATCCGAGCGCATGGGGCTGGAAGAAGCGCCAGGAATGTGTAAAACTTATCTTTGATCAGCTCTGGTTTCCTAAAGGTTTACATTTGTAAACGCCACACCATACCATGCCAATACATTGAATAACATAGTTACATAGTTATTTTGGTTGAAAAAAGCCATACGTCCATCATGGCACACTATGTTGGTTCTTTATAAATGAAAGAATGTTTAGCATGCACATTGCGTAGTCTTTGACAGTAAAGAAAATATAATGAATGCAGAGCCAGCCATATTGATTAGTTTATGGAAGGGAAACTTTATTAGCATATGGTCTCCTGGAATCCAGAAGTGTTTACCTTCTGCTGTGCAAGAAGCAGTGAGAAATTCCTCAGCTGCTTGGATCACTTTGGAGATGGTTTAATTATAAAAGCCAGTGTGAACAGTAAGTCTGATGTGCAGGACAAGCCCACCTCGTGACCCTGTGACAGCAGCTCCACCCAGACTGGGCGAATAAGGAGCAGCCAGCGCCCATCCCAGCCACGAAAAGAATTACGAGAAGTCTCAGCCCTCAGAGCCCTGCGCCGAGAGTACAGCACTGATCAGAGGAGACACATGGCCCAGCACACACCGATATCACACCCCCTAGAATAGCTCCTGTCAGCCGCCGGGTGCACCACATACGCTGCGTCGCACATAGTTACTTGTCGGCCTGTTCCCGGTTGCAGGCTGACGGGGAAGACGCGTGCGGCGCAGCTCTCCCATGCCGCCTGTGGAGGCAGAATGGCACACGTGTAGCGGCAGCCATTGCAGTGCCGATCATGTGCCTCCCCCGCACACAGGACCCCGTGACCATGTCCCCTCAGGTAGAGGAGCGAGTGACACCTCCCTCCCCCATATCCGCAGCACAGGCCCAGCTCCCCTCATTACTCACCCACTCCAACACTTTGATGAAGCCCAGCGGCTCCTTCAGCAGCGAGAAGTTGAGCTGCAGGCCGGACATTTCTGCAGGAACAGACAGACTGCCACAGAACTGGATAAAGTACAATCACAGCGCAGGGAAAGCCCGGGACAGGGACAGGAACAGCTCAGAGGGCCTCCTCCGCTACCTGAGTCAGCCGGTTCATTTCCTACGTCAAGATAGCGCCGCCTAAAGGGAGGGAGAGCTCCGCCTTCTGCTGGGACTAGTATATATCTGAGATGACAGAGCTGCCCCAGGACGCTGATGAGGCGGCTCCCTACTGGGAGTCTGTTGTATTTCACGCTGTTCCGTGACAGAAGCCGATGTCTATCTTGCCATTTTTCATAATTATCCTCTGTGTTTATGACTTTATACGATTGTGACTTATCTTCTCCCACTTCGGCCAGCTGCTTCGGCCGCCTGACTGACAATACATTATGTGACGTTTCCCGCAGGTGTGGTCTTATCACAATGGTGGGAGAGGCTTCGCCTCAGCGTATGCCTGCTGTCACATGCCTGGTGCCACTGCTAGTAGTAACAAACGCGGTTGCTGTCAGGAAGGCAGCTGAGTCCCATGACATGCCAGAGCTGTTTTGGTCACTTGTTCTGTAGTAGGCAATATACAGTCCGGATTTCAAACTCACAGTAAGGACAGGCAGGGCCGGTGCTCCAACAATCTTCGAGGTGTAGGTTATCTCGTTGGAACACCGGCCTTAGGTTTCACTGCACCCTGAGCGAAACCGGAATTTGGTGCCCCCCATCCTCTTTGCGCGCGTACACACATACGCACACAGGCCCATATATAGCACCAACAATGTGCAACGCTCGTTATAGCTGTGGTGCTTCCCTCCCCAAAAAATGCCCTCAGACTCAGTATAGGTAGGTAGCCAGGTATAGGTGCCCTCAGTATAGGATCTCATGTGTAGGTAGCGAAGCATAGGTAGTATAGTTGCCACAGTGAAGGTAGCTAGTATAGTAGCCCTCAGTATAGGTAGTATAGTTGCCCCAGTATTTGTAGCTAGTAAGTATAGTTGCCCCCAGTGTATAGTAGCATAGTTGTCCCCATATAGGTAGCATAGTTGCCCCCAGTGTAGGTAGTGTAGTAGTTGTCCCATATAGGTAGCATAGCTGCCCCCAGTGTAGGTAGTATAGTTGCCCCAAGTGTAGTAGCATAGTTGCCCCCAGTGTAGTAGCATAGTTGCCCCCAGTGTAGGTAGTATGTCCCCAGTGTAGGTAGAATGCCCCAATGTAGATAGTATGCCCCCAGTATAGGTAGAATGCCCTCAGTGTAGGTAGTATGCCCCCAGTTTAGGTAGTATGCCCCAAGTGTAGGTACTAGTATGCCCCAGTGTAGGTAGTATGCCCCCAATGTAGGTAGTATGCCCCCAGTGTAGATAGTATGCTCCCAGTATAGGTAGAATGTCCCCAGTGTAGGTAGTATGCTCCCAGTGTAGGTAGTATGCCCTCAATGTAGGTAGTATGCCCCAGTGTACTTGACTTCCACGCTCCAGCGCCGACTTCACTCTTCTCTCCCCGCCACCGCTCCATCTGTAGTTAGAGCAGGGCTACAAGAAAATGGCCGCCGATTGTCAACATTTGTGGATATTGGCGACAATGTTCTTGTAGTCCTGCTCTAATTACAGACGGAGAGGACGCAGGGAGAGGCAGCGGGGCAGCAAGGGGCGACAGCGCGCATGCGCCCTTGAGAGCTGGCGCCCTGAGCGACCGCTCCGGTCGCTCATATCAGAGGCCGGCCCTGAGGACAGGCATTGAAATGGGCTGTGGCACCACTAAGGAGCTTGGGGCCCCAGTGCGAGTTTTACACTGAGCCCCAAGCGCTCTATTGATAAGGATGCCCCAAAACCTACCAAAGAAAGCTGAAATGTCAGGCCCCATTCACACTAGAGTGTTTTGCTGCGATTTTGGCAAAACGCTCAAACACTAGCGCTTTTTAAAAGTGCTAGTGTAATAAAACCCTATGGGCTCGTTCTTACTTGGGCGATTTGTGCTAATCGCTGCAAATCGCCCAAAAACGGGCAAAAAACGCAAACGCGTCGCCTGCACCATTTTCAGACGATTTCCAGACGATCGCGTTTCAGTGCTATAGAAGCGCTAAACGCGATCGCGCCAAAATCGCCGCAGTGTTCAGTGATTTTTCCGCATTAAATTGCGGAAAAATCACTCCTGCAAAACGTTTTGCATTATGTAAGTGAGAATGGGGCCTCAGAGAGGTGTAAGCAAAGAGTTTGGATTACCACTATGCAATGCTCATTTAGGGCTGGTGCACACCGAGCGGCTTTTTGGGCGTTTTCAGATCCGCTTGCGGCTGCGGATCTGCTTGGTCAATGTATCTCAATGGGGTGGTGCACACCAGAGCGGCAGGCGTTTTGCAGAAACGAAAAATGCCTGGGTGAGGCATTTTTTGGATTTCGGATGCGTTTCTGCCTCCAATGTTAAGTATAGGAAAAACGCAAAACGCCTGTAAAACCGCTTGATCAAGCGGATTTTGATGCGGATGCGTTTTTTTCAAGAATGCGCACTTCCAGGTCAAAGTGTGCTTCCTGTGTGGCAGATTTGCATGAGGGATTTTAGACTGCGCAGGAGGAAGATGGCAGCCAGGGCCGGATTACCGACCAGGCAACAAAAGCAGTCGCTTGGGGCCCCATTCAGAGTCAAAGGGGCCCCATTAGCACATAAACCAGCCCTTGCCATCCTGTCAGCGGTGGCTGGATGGTATAATGGTTAAAGGGACTCTGAGCAGTGCAGTAGTTATGGAAAGATTCATATCATTTTAAAGCTCTCTTTCTCCTCTTTCTAATGATATATAAACAGCTGCTCTATGCCTTTTAGTTTTCGATATTTTCGCGATTGAAATCGCGGCCACAGGACGACTTTTCTCCAAAGTCAGCGGTGGCTGGATGATATAATGGTTAAAGGGACTCTGAGCAGTGCAGTAACTATGGAAAGATTCATATCATTTTAAAGCTCTCTTTCTCCTCTTTCCAATGATATATAAACAGCTGCTCTATGTCTTTTAGTTTTCGATATTTTCGTGATCGAAATCGCGGCCACAGGACGACTTTTCTCCAAAGTCAGCGGTGGCTGGATGGTATAATGGTTAAAGGGACTCTGAGCAGTGCAGTAACTATGGAAAGATGCATATCATTTTAAAGCTCTTTTTCTCCTCTTTCCAGTGATATATAAACGGCTGCTCTATGTCTTTTAGTTTTTGATATTTTCACGATCGAAATCACGGCCACAGGACGACTTTTCTCCAAAGTTGGCAGCTCGATTCAGCACAATGCAATTAAATATAAGGAACTCAGGGGGATATAATTACAAACATCATGCTGGTAGGTGTGAGGATGTAATGAATTAGTTGTGGGTATGCTTAAAGGCATATCCACAGGCACTGCTTGGAGTCCCTTTAAGGGCTCTGCCGCTGACACAGGAGACCAGGGTTCGAATCTCAGCTCTGCCTGTTCAGTAAGCCAGCACCTATTCAGTAGGAGACCGTAGGCAAGTCTCTCTAACACTGCTACTGCCTATAGGGCGCGTCCTAGTGCTGCAGCTCTGGCGCTTTGAGTCCACCAGGAGAAAAGCGCGATATAAATGTTATTTGTCTTGTCTTGTCAAATGTTGCCGTGCGCTGCTGATTGTCTTCAGAGCCAGGCTCTCCTCCTAGGTCCCCCTCCTGCTACTGTGCGCTCTGCCGCTGCCCACTCCACCCTCCCTTCCCACAGAGAACCACAGCTGCAGCAAGAATGATAGCAGCAGATGGCAAACGCTCACTCACCTATCCATGATCCAAGCAATAGAGATCCCGTCATCTGAAACCCATCTGTCTCTTCTACAGTGCAGCCGCTCGCTCTGAACTTCCTGATTCTCAGATCAGACATAAAGTAGGAAGTAGTAATAGTAGTAGTAACAGAGCGGCAGCACTCTAGAGGAGACAGATGGGCTCCGGATGACGGGACCGCTATTGCTTGGATCGCAATAGGTGAATGTGATTCATCTGGTGCTGTCATTCTCCCCCACTGCGGCTGCCTTCTCTGCTGGACTATCGTATTCACTGGGATGGAGGCTGCATGGTGGCTGTCTAGTTTGGGAGGAAATTGGTTGTTCGGTGGTGAGAGTGGTTATGTAATTCTGTCTGGGGAACGGCTTCCGGTTTGGCGGTGTCCAGAGCTTTCTGCTATTGCCAGGCTGGAGATGCAGGGGGAAAGTGCTGCTGCTGTGATATCTGGCGCCCTCTTCACAGGGGTGCCCCAGCCCCTGAGTGCAAATGTCCCAGCCATTCATCTCTCACTCTGCATTTTGCCGCTGCTTTTCCCTGCATTGTGCACCCACAGAGGAAAGCGTGCTGTTGCCCATAGCAACCAGTAGCTCGGCTGCCCGGTGTGTGCGACATATTGCTGTGCAGCTGCATCTTCTGATTCTATTACGACATGATGGGGGGGCCCAAATCAGTTACTTTGCTTAGGGCCCCATTTAGCCTTAATCCGGCTCTGATGGCAGCAAAGTGGTTTACCACAGAAAACCTGATAATTAAGATTGAAAACAGCCCAGAACTTTATGACAAGTCTTTGCCTGGATATAAAGACCACCAAAGGGCTCATGAAATCTGGAGCAACATTGCAAAAGATTTTCTTGGAGAAAAATGGAATACTTTGAGCCAAAAGGGCAAGGATTCTAAGAGTAAGTATATGTGTACAGAATTGTTGTATTTTATTGATTTCATGCAGCACTTTGCAGACAATATATCATCACCCCTCCACTAAATGAGTAATTAAACAATTAGAAATTTCATTATCACAGGTCTCTGGCAAAGCTGTTCTCTCTATAGCCATCTCTCCTTATAAACAGCAGGTACATGTGTGTGTATGTACTCACATGTATTATTAGGGCGCTATTTGCCACTTTAGAGTGTCATGAATGATATAGACATACAACACGGTTTCAAGAATGTTTATTTGCACAATAATACTGATCTCGTCATGTAAGTAAATAGCAGCCTGCAGGTTTTTTAGTTCTTACAGTTATGGCACAAAATAATCAGCTAATTTGTCTCTGTTGTGAATGGCAGAAATGGGACCACGTAAAGTAGCTGGTGGTAAAGTGACAAGAGCACTGTTTGAAAGATCCCCCTCTTCCTCCTCTATGGTCATGCTATCTAGTGTTCTCACATAATTATGCAAAATACATGTTGCCTTCACCACTATTATAGCATACTTTGGTTGCATTTTTATAGCAGTGTGATAAATGCGCCATTTGTTTGCCAGAATTCCAAAAGCACATTCTACTACTTGTCTGGCTTGGGCAGGCGGTTATTAAAGACTACTTTCTTATGAGTCATATCTCTCTGTGCATACGGTCTCATAACATGCTCAGACAGTGCAAAGGCCTTATCAGCCACAAACACACAGGGGTAAGGTGGTTCTACAGTGTCAGGCCAGGGGCGTGGTGGTGGTAAAGTCATCTGGCCTGTGCGAAGCTTCACGCCAAATCGACTGTGCTGGAAGACTGAGGAATCATGGGAACTTACGTAAGCCCCAACATCCACATAGATAAATTTCAAATTAGGATCCACAACAGCCATGAGCACTAGTGAAAAGAATTTTTTATAATTGTAATAGAGACTGCCAGTGAATGCAGGCATAACCAGCCTGACATGTTTCCCATCCACTGCTCCAAGGCAGTTAGGGAAATCATGTTTCTCCCAAAAAAGCTGCATGTTAGCCTCCCACATAGGTACGTCAGGAGTTGGCATAAATTCCGGTTGAAGTACTTTCCAGATCAATTTGCAGGTGTCCAAAACTAAGTATCGGATTGTACTTCTTCCCATGAGGAATTGGTAGTGAAGTGCTGCATATGAATGCCCTGTTGCCAGAAATCTGCAAAAGAAAAGAAATAACATGTATGTTTATTTTTATTCCTAGTTGCCCTCCTGCGGACAAGATGGAAGTCGGTCAGAGACAGTTACAAAAAGGAGATTGAAAAGCAATACCATGAATCCAAAAGTGGGTCTGGAAGTTCGCAGCGAACAAAATATAAATATTGTGGCATATTAGAATTTCTAAGAAAACATCATGAACCGGCTGAGTAAGTATGGCGTAAAAGATTCACCTATTGCAATGTTTGTCAACTTCGCCAATAGAACAGTGAAGGAAGGAGTAGGCCCACAATGCAATTTAGTAGTGTGGAACGCATAATCTGCCATCACTCTACCAAATATATTGGGGGACGTAGCTTAATGTAAGGATGGCATAGGTCCAGTTTAAAATGATTATTACATGACAGGAATGTGGACTGTTTGTTACCCAACATAACAGTTGCCTGACAGTGCTGGTTATATGTTTGGCTGCAGTAGTGTCTGCATCACACATCTGTAACACACATCTACCAAAATCAGTGCTAGTTTACTCAGGCCAGTTTTGCTCTATGCTTGCTCAGGGGCTGTGCCTAAAAGCTATGTACACAAATAATGGGAAAAATAGACAGGCTACTGCTATTGTTTTGCAATGAAAGATGCATCGCATTGTGCCCATATATTTGCTGTGACATCCATGGTCACTATTCCATGAACTAAAGTTGTGCTTTCCCCTTTCCAAAGGACTGAAGATAGCCTACCACCAGATCCTGAGGAGGACGATGTAGAGGTGCCACCTACCACCACCAGTGATGTGGAAGTTGAAGAAGACACTACACAGGATGTTGACACTGCTACACTGGAAGACAGTGACTCTACTACCCCAGATCACACACCACACAGCCCAGCGAGTAGTCGGACACGCACAACTGTCAGGTCTAGTAGAGGTGTGAGGGTAGCTACACAAGGCAGGAGAATAGGAAGAGGTATGAGCAGGGCTGAATACGACCAGAAGCTGATTAGTTCAATAGAAAAGGCTGTTGATCATATGGAGAAGCGAGAGGATGAAATGAAACAACTTAAAGAGCCATGCACACAGTATCTTTTAAGTTTGGTGCCACTATTACAAAAAGTGCCTCCTGATAAGCAATGGGCAGCCAGACATGCCATCTCTGAGACCCTGGGGAGATTCTTACTACCTGAGAGCCGTGCAGATGACAATGTGCACAACTACTTGCAGCAACCACACCTGCCTGCTTCCAGCCAACAATATAATGCACACCCACAACTCTCTTACCATATGCAACGCATTTATGACCCACCCCACTACCCACCAATGCATATGCATAACATGCCATATGGTCAACAGCCTCATTACTCTATGCCTCCACCTCAGCGCCCTGATCAAGGTATGCGATTTCAAACATCATCTATGCACAGTGACTCTACAGTGTACACTGATTTAACATCGCACAGCCAGCCTCATACAAATGCTGAATCAGGTACACATGCTTACAATCAGGGCCCTGGTAGTATGTGTGATTTGCTATCACAACATGACTAGTTTTTTGTAGTTTTACATTTTATTTTATTGTTCAATGCTCAGATTTGGATCTTAGTTTACATTACCTCAATGTTATGAGGAGTCGCTCAGTTGGTGTGATTGCTAGGCGAAAGTTAGTGTCTTGTCGGCGAAGGGCATCCTTCAGTTTGGCTAAAAGGCCATCAAAACTAGGAAAAAAGAGCATGCTTATCTTTAGATCTACTGTTGTTTGTTGCAGAAACATTTTTCATTTGTGACATATTACTTTTGCTGCTGAAAGCAAAGTATGGACAACACTTGTCCAAAATATTCTTTGCACAGAAGAACAAAACATTAAAACGAAAGATTTTGTTCAAACATTGCTTCATTACTGTGTCCCATATGCTGATTGTTGCCATATACTTAATGAAGTATGCACCAGGAGTATGTAAGGTCATAATATACTACAAATGTTTTGGGTAAACTATGGATATATAATATAGTAGTTACTCCTATAGAAAAATTAGATGGAGGCATTAGGCATTGACTACATAACACACCAGGATCAAGTATCACAGTTATTTGGTTAGCTTATGTATACACCGGATTGATTATTGTGTTGTTTTCCTGTTTACAATCAAACACAGTTAACTAAGGGCCAAAAAGTGCTTCCAATTTCATTCCTCCCCAAAATACTTAGCCCCATGATAAAAATAAGTGACAAGTATTCTTACCTGGACACAGACATGCGGGTGTAGCCCAAAAACTTTTCTGGATGGTGCCTCAAATCTCTATATAGGGTCCTAAATTGACCCTTCCGGCGCCGCTCTTGTAGCATGGGATGCACCCAGTATCTCCTTGTCCTTGGCCTACGTCTCATATATGCTGCTACACAGAGCAATAACAGCACATCAGGAAACATTTTCAAAAACAAGTCACTCTTCTCTCCAAACCACAGTGTCACCTCTCCTGAACTAACCCACAATGTTGTTAAGGACCCCACCCTTTTTATATTGGGTTTTTTACTTCAATTGCTCAATGTGCTTCACATGTGTCATCAATATATCGCACTTTAACCCTTTGTTTAAGGTCTTTCTACCTCTTTTCCTGAAAAATGCAAAACGCTTCCAAAAACGCTTGCAAAAACGCACGCAAAAAACGCAAAACGCCCCCAAAACGCCCCAAAACCGCGCTATCAAAATGACACTAAGCGGTTCAAAAAACGCTAGCGTTTTGCGGATCTGCTTGCGGTTTTTGGTGTGCACCAGCCCTTAGAGGTGTTTACTACCAGCATAGCACCACTGAAAAGCTAATAAGATGAATGAAGGCAGGACCCTCTGGTCCAGGGGCACTGGTGCGGTCACAAGATATCCAGATAAAAGGTTTAGGACCTGTTCTTTTTTCCTTATCTGCTATACAATGGTGCTAGTTCGCATGGGCAGTAAACATGACTGTTTTGGTGACTGTGGAAAGTGTTGTTTAAAAGTAAATGGATGGAAGTGGTTTTTAAAGAGGATCTGTACTGTCTGATTTGTACAATAAAAAAACATACCAAACGAGTCACTGTGATCTCCTGGATCCCTCCCCGCCGTGATCCTGGCTCTTAATCGCCAGTTTTAGGCAGTGTTTACAAACTAAAAACATGGCTGCTAACCAGGAAGTAATGTATGTGTAAATATATAGATATACACACACATACACTAATATGTGTGTATGTATGTGTGTGTGTGTATATACACATACATATCTATGCAGACATGCTGAAACTGGGGGCTGGTGCACACCAGAGCGGTTATGGAGCGTTTTTAAAAACCTTGCAGGGGGAAAACCGCTTGGCTAATGAAAGTGAATGGGCTTGTGCACACCAGAGCAGTTCGTTTTTTCCACAAATGCAAACTCGGGGGCTGCAGCATTTTTTAGATTTCTGAGGCGTTTCTGCTTCAATGTTAAAGTATAGAAAAGTGGAAAACAGCTCTGAAAAACGCTACATCAGAGCGGTTTTCCAGGCGTTTTTGTTACAGAAGCTATTTAGTAACAGCTTTAGGGCCCATTCACACTTTTCCCGATCAAGGCAAACCGCTAGCGGTTTTCTTAAAAATGCATGTAACACACGGCAGTGTTCTCACTGCCGCGTTTGCAGTTAGCAATAACCGCAAACGTGTTACATGCAGCGGTTTGCCGGCGATTAGCGTTTAGCAATCGCGATTAGCATGCATAGCACCGTTAATCACGATCGCGCCAAAACCGCCGCTTGTCCAGTGATTTTTCCGCGTTAATCGATTTTAGATGTGAACGGGGCCTTACTGTAACAATATTTGAAATCTGCTACACAACAACGCTCCAAAAAACGCTAGGCATGTTTAGAAAACCTCTCTAAACATGCCTAGAATCACTCTCAGAAATCTGCTTCAAAAACCTCTAGCGTTTTGCGGATCTGCTAGAGGTTTTTGGTGTGCACTGGGCCTGAGAGCAGGGAAAGGTGTCTGTGAAGAATAAACAAAGCTCACAGAGCCTGGAGGGGGTGTGCATAACATGTATTCATAACATGTATTCATAACAACAGAGGCAGCCCATTCCTTCCTGGTCGACAAAGCTTGACAAAGAAAAGAAGATTAGATCTATTACAGAGACAGTGCAACTAGAAAAGACTACAGTAATCCAGACCACATTAGAACAGGTTTAGGAACTTAAAGGATAGAATAAATAAGGCTGAAAATGTTGTTACAGTCTCTTTAAAGACAGTGACGGCAATTGGCGTTCGTGTAATAGTCGCAGTAGATCCCATCGCCTCATCTTTAATGATATCTGTAGCATCCAGCGTTGGCTGCGTTTACACCGGTCCAAGTCTCCTTAAGGGTACAAAATGCGATGCATAATGCAGTGAAGAAAATTGACTTTCACCTGCTTCCTGATTGAACCAGCTTTAAAGGTATACGGTGTGCAAACATTTCTAACGTACAAACTTTCTCTGATACAAGGACATACTTGTCTCAAGTAAGCTTTATGCAAATTTAAAGTGCTTATAGGCCTTAAATCGGGGAGCACAGTGGTGTAGTGAATAGCACTCTTGCAGTGCTGGGTCCCTGGTGTTAATCCAAGCCAGTATTTATTCATCCACCAGCACCAGGATGAATAAATACTCTAACCGTTGTGGATGGTGCCTCGTCTGCTTCTCTGCTACTTCACTGGAAAGTATTGATGTTTGAGAGCACACCACAGGAGTACCCATCATCACTGTATAAGCCCCCCAGCGCATTTGGTGCCGACCTCTGTGTGTTTCTACTTATGGACTATCTGCATGGAGTTTGTACGTTTTTCCTGAGTGTGGGTTTCCTCCAGTCACTCAGCGGATCGTTCAGAAACAGCCTTATCAGTCCGCCGACAGCGTGTACACACATGCTACTGTTGGCTGAACGTCCGCACAGCGGGAGGGACTGGCGGACCCATCGTGTGTGGAAATACAGCGTGTGTATGCGCCTTTAGAGTGAGTTTATTTGAGGGACAGTTAGGCATGGGACCCACTACAAGCCGTAATTGCTAGCGATTTGTAGTAGCGTTTTGGGAGCAATTTCCCTGCTCCTATACAATACATTAGAATGGAAAGTTCCCAAAATGCTGCATGTCCTGTGATTACGATTTTGCCTAATCGCAATCGGTCTAGCAGAATCTGTCCGATCCATTTACATTGGCAGAGCATTTAGGGAAATAGCTAGCAATTGAAAGCAATCCCTAAACGCACAAAAAGCGCTCTAGTGAGTTCAAGCCCTCAGTGATGTTGGCGCTATATAAATACTAAATACTAATAAATGACATCTACCACTGCTGTTCTTTTCAATAACTATATGTCAACAATCATTCCCATGAAATAACAATCCCAAAATGTGTAAGAAGAAAAAACAACGCCACAGGTATAAATTAATGAGAGATGGAAGAGCAAAAATACTTTCTACGTGCTTTGAGAAGACAAACCGGTTTGCATTTGTATTAAGAGGCAATGTCAGCGGTGAAGGAATATTATGTACAGCAAAGAAAAAAGGAGCACTGGGAAATTGAATTGTATTGGTTACCCCATGTATCAGGGGGTGCCACCACATGAACATTTTTTTATTTTATTTATTTATTTGAGTATTTATATAGTGCCAACATATTACACAGCTCTGTACAGAGTATATTGACATGTTTTGTCACGAACTGTCCCTCAGAGGGGCTCAGAATCTAGTCCCTACCATAGTCATATGTCTATGTTTGTATAGTGTTGTGCATGTATCAGTCTAGGGCCAATTTTAGGGGGAAGCCAAATAACCTATCTGTATGTTTTTGGGATGTGGATGGAGTGCCTGGAGGAAACCCACGCAAACACTGGGAGAGCATACAAACTCCTTGCAGATGTTGACCTAGCTGGGATTCGAACCGGGGACCCAGCGCTGCAAGGTGAGAGAGTGTGTGTGTACTAAAACAGGTATCAAAATTTAATGAAGAATTGTTATTCAACCATCGAAAATCACCCTAAGGCTACATACACATTTGAGTTAAAAGGCTTTGGAAAAGGCAAGATAACAGACCAATTTTATCCCCTTCCATGTAGTATGAGAGCCATACTCTACACAGTCTAGTCTATTGAGCTGAACTCCCCATCAGATAAAAATCTTTGCAAGATGCTGTACACAAAGATGCTGTACACATTCAACAGATCAGTATCTGCAAAAGATCTGTTCCTGCAAAAGATCCGTTCCTGCAAAATGCATTCATAGTCTATGATATCTGCAGATCCTCATACATACCTTGTTTAATGGACAATCAACTGCAGATCAGATCCACCAGGATGGATCTTCAGATCTGCAGATGATTGTCAGATATGCAGATGAATGTCTGTTAACCACTTGCCGACCGCGCACTCATAACGCGCGTCGGCAAAGTGGCAGCTGCAGGACCAGCGACGCACATCTGCGTCGCCGGCTAATTAAACAGGAAACAGCCGCTCGCGCGAGCGGCTGCTTCCTGTCAATTCACGGCGGGGGGCTCCGTGAATAGCCTGCAGGCCGCCGATCGCGGCTCGCAGGCTAAATGTAAACACAAGCAGAAATAATCTGCTTTGTTTACATTTGTACAACGCTGCTAACAGTAGCAGCGTTGTACTAGATCAGTGATTCCCGGCCAATCAGCGGCCAGGGATCGCTGTCACATGACAGGCAGGAGCCTGTTAGAGGCTGCACAGGACAGATCCGTTCCTGTGCAGCCTCCGATCTCCGGGGCAGGGAGGGAGAGGGGGAATCCTGCGGTGGAGGGGGCTTTGAGGTGCCCCCCCTGCCAGCCACACGCAGGCAGGAGCGATCAGACCCCCTCAGCATCCCCCTAGTATGGAAAAAAGGGGGGAGATCTGGTCGCTCTGCCTGGTATTTGATCTGTGCTGGGGGCTGTAGAGCCCACCCAGCACAGATCAGCGAAATCAGTGCTGGTCCTTAGGGGGGGTAAAGGCTGAGTCCTGAAGTGGTTAAACAAGGTGTGTATGAGGATCTGCAGATATCATAGACTATGAATGCATTTTGCAAGAACAGATCTCTTGCAGGAACTGATCTTTTGCAGATACTGATCTGTTCCATGTGTACAGCATCTTTGTGTACAGCATCTTGCAAAGATTTTTATCTGATGGGGAGTTCAGCTCAATAGACCAGACTGTCTAGAGTATGCTCTCATACTACATGGAATGAGGTAAAATTGGTCTGTGATCTTGCCTTTTCCAAAGACTTTTATCTGAAGTGTGTATGTAGCCTAAGCCCTTGTTCACATCATAAATTGCCAGCACTTGCATTTTTGTACGTGACTTTTTGTAGCACCTCCCGGTTCTTATCTGAGCTTTAGCGATTTTTTGTAAAGCGCTTTTCTAAGCGCTTTTGCAGAGCGATTCGTTTTTTCACTTCCTGACGTCAGTCAGGAAGTGAACTCTTTGACCTGGAAAATAATAAATATAATGGGCCTGATTCACAAAGCGGTGCTAACAGTTAGCACGCTGGTGAAAAGCCCTTTATCACGCCTAAACTCAGTTTAGGCGTGATAAGAAGAAACTCGCGCGAATTTTCCGCGCGCAAAGTGTTCCGCGCGCAAGCGCGCAGGCGCGCGCGCAGCACCCGGCGCTTCGCGCGAAGCTCCCGTTAAGCCCTATGGGACTTTGCGCGTACGCGCTATAGCTTCGCGCGAAGAGCAGCACAAATCGGTGATAACTCAGTGGTGCAAAGGTTATCACGCATAAAGTCTTTTAGGCGTGATAACTGAGTTATCACCGCTTTGTGAATCAAGCCCAATGTATTTATTCTTAAGAGCACTTGGGGAATCACTATTCAAAGCGCTTTTTCAAGCGCTTATCGCTTTCCCTATACTCTCCATTAAGCCAAAATGTTCAGAAAATGGTACAGGCAGCGCTTTGGTCAGTGGAAAGCAATCGAAACGCGCAGATGTGAACACTCTCATAGGGAATCATTGCACAAGCACTTTTAGGGCAATTTTCAAAATCGACGGTGCTTAAAGAAACCCAGAAAACGCCCTAGGTGTGAACAAGCCCTTATGCCCCCATAAAAATAGTGATACACCGCCGTATATCAAAAGGACATCATCTGATGCAAAAACATGCAACAAATGCAAAAATCACACATGCACATCACTAACTACGCATCTACTTTAAACTGCATAACTTGCTCTGATTGCAGAAGTCCAGGAAAGGAACAGGGCGAGAATACACCCTGTATCTGTGACAGTCCCAAGCAGTGCTGCAGCAGGTCGTTAGAAGGTCAAAGCAAATTGTAATTGTTATAATTTAAGTAGGCCTCAGTTATTTGGACTGAGTTAGTCAAAAAGGCTTGATAAGCAGACCTGCCCTTTAAGGGGATTTTCTCTTAGAGAGAAAATCTGCAGTTCTGTCAGCAGAACTAGAACATACCAAGAAGCTGTTCTCTGAACAAGGCCGCAGGTCTCCCTGACCCGGGCATGTACCACCACTAGAACAATAAACATCAGCCATGTTTTGTAAACATCCACATTCCTGCATGTGGGTCAAATGCCTCATTGATTATTAATCGAGTAGGTGGGTATTATGACACCACGAGGTGGCCCAACCAATAGTCTGGTCTAGAAGGTGTGTGAGCACGAACATCGAAAAGTGAAACAAAGAAAAGAAACCAGGTACGGGTGGGTTCAGAAGCTGGGATCTGCGGGTCAAGCCTTTTTAGGGGGGATTGTTATAATTTAAGTAGGCCTCAGTTATTTGGACTGAGTTAGTCAAAAAGGCTTGATGAGCAGACCTGCCCTTTAAGGGGATTTTCTCTTAGAGAGAAAATCTGCAGTTCTGTCAGCAGAACTAGAACATACCAAGAAGCTGTTCTCTGAACAAGGCCGCAGGTCTCCCTGACCCGGGCATGTACCACCACTAGAACAATAAACATCAGCCATGTTTTGTAAACATCCACATTCCTGCATGTGGGTCAAATGCCTCATTGATTATTAATCGAGTAGGTGGGTATTATGACACCACGAGGTGGCCCAACCAATAGTCTGGTCTAGGGGAGGGCAAATATGATGTCACATTTAACTCTTTCCTAGTCGGTATTAAAACCGAGGGGGGCGATCAGAGCTCATTCTGCTTCTTACTTTCGCCCTAGCTCGCAAGGCTGACTGGGACCTCTAAGTATGTTCTTCCTTTCTGTAATCTGATATAATGTATGCTGTACATAGGTAGTCTAGATGTAACATAGAGTAGATACAAGAAGACCTGGGTACCTTCAGCAGGAAGGTACTCACGCAGCTGTAACGCAACATGGAAATCTGCTTTGCCAGGGTATGATGAACTGTAGTTATCTGTATTTCTGTTTCTGGAATAAATAACGTAAACCTTGAAGAAGCCTGAGAAAGTCTATCTCCTGTTTGCTGTGTAGAGAGTCAAGTGATCTCACAGTCTGTGAGACGCAACTGTAAGAAGTTAATGGTGTCGAAGCAAGGTGATATAGAACAGGTTCTAACAGTGGTGCTGAAGCCCTTCACTGCCTAGCTAAACAAGCAGACAGGGGCCGGGGGCCGAAGAAGTTTTAAAGATATTCCACAGCAAAACAAGCGGAATAGACGCGGACTGTAAAGCTTATCAAGCTGATACTGATAAGTGGTGTAGGGTGTGTGCGGGAGCCAAGCACACGGCGCTGCAATTCGAGGAATCAGCGGCGAAACTCTTGGACGTTACACTGTAACTGCATGTGCACACAGTTACAAGCCTAAACCTGGGTCGGAAGGAACCCTCCGAGGCTACGGCTGCTCGCAACTGCCGCTGGAGGTCGATCCGCTGTGGGGGAAGGTGAGCCCCCTGACGTTCCGGAGTCCACAGAAGTTTCGCGGGATAAAAAGTTGCGGGATGCTGATGAATTGCGAAGAGTCTGCAGATCAGGCACGTATGATTTACGTTGTTATATTGCATTATCTTTATTGTACAAGGAGAGGATAATGTGTTCTGTGTTTTGTGTTAATTGCAGTGTGGGGGCTGCGGGCTTTTCATCTCTCCCGTGCGTGGTGGGAGGGGTGAGGATAGGAGCAACTCCGTTGTAAATACACAGTGCTGTTTTCAGAGTTTATGTGTTTTGATTTTTCTCTTAGGATTCAATGTTCCTGTGTTGCATACTTACGTAGTGGTAATATACGGTTTAGAATGTGGTTACATCCACAGTTGTCGCAGGCATGTTTTTTTTCGCGGGTCAGATGTTGATTGGGGTTTTTTTTCTCTCTTTTTTTCCTCTTGTTCCCTTTTTTTGTCTGTCTTTTGCTTTCATTTTACAGAAAAGATCTGGGAAATGGGCCAGAGGTGTGGGGGGGGGGGGGGGGGGGAATCCCCCGCAGCAGGAGATAAGCCAGCGGTGTTTCAGTCTGTTAGTACTGGTGGGGAGGGAGAGGGGATAGAGAGGAGCCTAGTGGAAAAGTGTAGTGAGAGGAGCAAGCTTATCTCGTTCCAGTCAGAGCTGCTTTAAATGTCTGCATATGTTTAATGTTGTTTAGTCAGCTAGGGCTGATAAATGTTGGTCTCAGAAGTACTAGCTGTTGATGTGGTTTGGAGTTATGCTGCGCGCTTTGGTAGTTCTGAGTTATGGCTGAGATAAGCTGCAGATGATTTGTGTAGAGAGGGAGTTCCCATGTCCCGGGGTGATACGACTTCAGAATTGCAGCTGGGAAAAAGGATTACTCCTTAGGTTTTTACGGACATCCAGGAATGTATGTGGCGAAATGCTGATTTTTTTTTTGTTTGTTTGTTTTTTTCTCTGCACTGTGTATCGATGCTGTGTAATTATGCATAAAATGTTGTTCTGTGTGAATTTGTTTCTCTCCTAATGTGTATAGGATTAAGTGGTTGCTACGGGAGATTGATAGCAGCCATTTTAGCTGGCAGCCCAGGACTCAAAATGGCGGCAGTGGAGAGGGCCCGCCCCCAAGTGTCATGGCTCCAACACGTCATGGCAGGGGGGGGGAGGGGCTGGGGGATCCACGTCACGTCAGGCTGTGCTCGCGGCTCCGGGCAGAACAGCTGAAAGGGAGGGGGGTAGAAATACAGAGACATTCTACGGAGTGTCTCGGTTCTCAAAGTATTTCCCCAGAAGCTTTTCCCTGGGTCCATGGAAAGGAATGCCAGAATACGTGCACCGAGCTATTACTGTAAGACTAGCATGGTCACGGATAGGAAATGTTTCCCAGCTAGATGCAGGGAGACAATGAACGGCGCAGATCAGGAATGGGTCTGTACTGAGTTGCTTATGGGATTATTCCTGTAAGTGGGGCACCTTAATGGGTGTTGCAGCATGAGTTCCCAACAGTGCAGCAAGGGGGTGCCGGAGTTGGAAAAAAGGGAGTTGACCAATCCGGGTTTCCGTCGCCGCTGCTGCAGAGCGGTAACGATTTTTTCCGGTTTTTGTCGTGGACAGGGCCAGAGCTTGACTAAGAGGTCTATGCTGGGCTGGGGCTGTTTTTTGTGCGTTTTTTTTCGTCCACTGATTGGTCAAAGATGTTTTTTCCAGCTCCTATCAATTGTAGCACAAAGAACAAGAACTGACAGCAGTTCATGGGGCAATTATACAAATGAAAGAATTGCCATGTACAGAGTGACAGTGTATCAGTACGGTGTTTGCCATATGACTACCTACCACGTGGGCATTCAGGGATCTGCATACAGGCATGTGACGCTGGTATGCTTAGCCCTGTACCCTGTGTAGTTTAAGTGTTAAGTGCTCCTTTCTACAGGGAGGCAGCCATTTTTTTTTGTAGTTTAGGTAGTGGCACGGCGAACATTGATCAGAGGGTACAACACACAGAACTTTTAGCAGAGCTGGTATCGCGATGAAGTTCTAGATAAGTAAATGCGATAATGAGTAAGAGCATTGCAGGCTCACCTGCAAAGCAGCAACAGGTGTGGCGTCCGTAATCTGTGCATGCGACGGCCGCGCATGGACAGATAGGGGGGGATGTGGAAGGAGCTGCAATGAGGTGAGAGCTTCCAGAGGTGAAGTCCGCGGGAGCATATTTTAAACAGGTAAGTACTGAGGATAGTACTGAGGTAGGGGGGTGAAGTTTAACTCCAATCTACCAAAAAGAGTAAACAGAGTTCATGAGAACCATAAAGCAACGAGATCAATTACGATATATATTGATCAATTTAAAGTGTACAGAGTACAAGCCGCAGGGCGAATCCCAAATCATTAATAAGAATTGATTTGTTTGTATTTTGATTTCAGGAGTTGGGCAATATGGAATCGAGACAGCTGCAGTGCTGGCAGCAAAGATGGAGATGTCAGTCGGATAAGCGAAAGGTTCCAGATGCCAATCTAAGTTTGGAGAAACACGAGATTCCTGAAATTGGAAAGAGACTAAAACACGAGATTCCTGAAATTGGAAAGAGACTAAAACACAAGATTCCTGAGATCGGAAAACGTCTAAAAAAAACTGACTGAGCAAAGCATAGTGCAAATTGCTAATGTTTTTCTTTCCCAAGGTGGTGCTTTTATAATGAAGAGTACCGTGCTGATGGTGATCCTAGGTTGCAGTTTCGTCCTAGGAGAACGAAGAGAGGACATTCTCATGTATAATAAGGGGTTAATGAGAATGCAAGGCCCAAGCATGTTAATGTTTGGTGACAAAGGTACTAATCCTTTCACACCTCCCCCCGCTTGGCACAGATGGACCATGCAGGGACGGAGGAAAAGAGCACTTGTGCCAGGAGAAAACAAATTTCATGGCACAATGTGGGTGAAAGGTCTGAAGGGTCAGGTGTGCGGGCAGTGGGAATTGAATGGCAGTGTAAATCTGCTATTGAATGCCACACTCCCAGAATCGATGCACCGATCCAAAGAGTTGTTAAAAGGTACAGTGCAGTACAATGGGTACATGCAAAAAGTGGAGTGTGTGATTCAGGGGTACCTTGTCTTGGTTATGCAGAGTGAGATGGTTCCAGATTTGAGAGGAACAAGCAGGAGGCGTCAATTCTCCTACCAGAGAGACGCAGGGGACAACATCACACTCTGGAGCTGCCAACAGAGAGTGCCTCTGAAACAACTATACACACGTAAAGGCTGGAAAGCCGAGGGTTGGTGGTTCTCGAAACAAGAAGTAAAAATCGAGATCAAGCCACATTTCCAGGTGACAAAGAGGGTGGGGAGAGCGGTCCCGGGGGAGGGAAAGCCAACCCAGGGAACCCCATTCACATTACACGGGTCACAACAGGGGACGATATTACACAGTCCATATGCAGCCACTTATCCTCATGCTAGTTGGGTAAGTGAAGAGGTACTCTTAATTGAAAGATTGCAAAGAGTACAGTCTTCCCGACCTCCGGTACATATTGTGCCTCAGGACATAAGGGGGGAAGAGGTCGAATCAGGACAGTTGGGGGCATATTTTGTCAGGGAGATGCTTAAAGATCCTGTGCAACTGAGATTGGACAAGGGGAGGTATATCGATTTTTCTGGAGAAGGATCTTTTGCATGGCAGCTTCGAGATGTTTGGGTGAACAAATGGAAACGGTGCAACATTCCTTTAGGCACCGCCACTTCCTTAGTTCCCACCTCAACACATGTCTTACACCAGGACCTGAGAGGTCAAACTTTTTTGGTGCTAGACGGGGAGGTGAAACAAGTAGAGTTGTCCTCATGCGGGCAATTCTCACAGAGGTACCTGTGTTTGCCGGGGCAAGTCAAATTTAGTGAAGAAGCCTGCAGGCTTAATAACGCAGAATGCGAGGCTACTATTCAAAAGATCCGCCCTGAAGCCAAACCGATAGTTCCGGTGGCTGAAGGAAAGGTTGGTTTTTTTAGCATCCTGTCTAAGGACACATTCAAGGTACATGTTCATAATTGTTCCAATAAGGGGGATCTGTCAAGGGGAACATATTGGGTGAGCGGAGATCCCATATAGATCCAGTCATCCAGGTTGGATGACGTTATGTCTCAAATTGTTAAGAGAACTCTAAAGTTCAAAGTTTCATGGGAAGTTCCCATCCTGAAAGAGAACACGACATGGGACAAAGGGAAACAGGTTTTGACCCAAGACGACCACACATTGTTACAAAGGTTAAACAAACAGTACACTAAGTTAGAGGTAAGATTTCACCATGATCCAGGTGATCTTAACGAGGTAGAACACAAAAATAAGCAGGTGAGTTCCAGTCTGACCTGGTGGGAAAGGTTTCCGGTGATGTTCCAGGGACACTCGGACTGGGCCTCTGCAGTTCCAAAGTTCTTTCTACACCCACTGGTCGTCTGGATGGGGATGACAACTTTAGGCATTATTATCCAGGTGAGGTTGCGTGTTAAAATTACGTAAAACAAATTAACCTGGTCCAGAGATTGGTGCCTCATAAACAATCTCATGAACCAATAGTTTTAAATTAAGGAATATACAGGGTTATGGGTATAGGTTTAGTAGTACCGGTGATGGAGTTGATTGTATAAAGGCGTTCTTTTAGAAGGCACCTGGCACTGCTCCATTGAGTAACAAACACACAAGTTTCACTTTTCTGTGGTCATGCAAGTTTGTGAGTGATACGCAAGTGACGCAAATGCTGAGCATGTGGTATAGAGGGATTTAGAAGTAGGGCCTCCCCAGAGAGCCTGGTTACAGGAAGACCAAGAGGTCGTGCTCTCTCTCTTCAAGGGGTAACCACCGAGAGCAGAGAAGGTGTGTGAGCACGAACATCGAAAAGTGAAACAAAGAAAAGAAACCAGGTACGGGTGGGTTCAGAAGCTGGGATCTGCGGGTCAAGCCTTTTTAGGGGGGATTGTTATAATTTAAGTAGGCCTTAGTTATTTGGACTGAGTTAGTCAAAAAGGCTTGATGAGCAGACCTGCCCTTTAAGGGGATTTTCTCTTAGAGAGAAAATCTGCAGTTCTGTCAGCAGAACTAGAACATACCAAGAAGCTGTTCTCTGAACAAGGCCGCAGGTCTCCCTGACCCGGGCATGTACCACCACTAGAACAATAAACATCAGCCATGTTTTGTAAACATCCACATTCCTGCATGTGGGTCAAATGCCTCATTGATTATTAATCGAGTAGGTGGGTATTATGACACCACGAGGTGGCCCAACCAATAGTCTGGTCTAGGGGAGGGCAAATATGATGTCACATTTAACTCTTTCCTAGTCAGTATTAAAACCGAGGGGGGCGATCAGAGCTCATTCTGCTTCTTACTTTCGCCCTAGCTCGCAAGGCTGACTGGGACCTCTAAGTATGTTCTTCCTTTCTGTAATCTGATATAATGTATGCTGTACATAGGTAGTCTAGATGTAACAGAGTAGATACAAGAAGACCTGGGTACCTTCAGCAGGAAGGTACTCACGCAGCTGTAACGCAACATGGAAATCTGCTTTGCCAGGGTATGATGAACTGTAGTTATCTGTATTTCTGTTTCTGAATAAATAACGTAAACCTTGAAGAAGCCTGAGAAAGTCTATCTCCTGTTTGCTGTGTGGAGAGTCAAGTGATCTCACAGTCTGTGAGACGCAACTGTAAGAAGTTAATGGTGTCGAAGCAAGGTGATATAGAACATATATAGAAAAATGTGATTTCCACCAATCCACAATGCCAGGTGTAAAAATACCTTGAAAAATGTTCCATAGCTTTAGGCTAGGCCAGTGATGGCTAACCTCTCAGAGGCCGAGTGCCCAAACTGCGACCTAACATCGACTTATTTATCTCCGAGTGCCAATGGAAGGGTTGCGTCGCGCCGAAAAGGGGGCGTGGTCATGATATTGTATGGGCGGAGCTAACGTAATGATGTAACAGCGAGGCATAAGAAAGCAGTGTTTCCACCATGATGTGGTGAAACGAGGATTCGCATCATGGGTGTGCAGAAACTGTATGATGCTATTTATACCCACCGTAACCCCAAAGCAGCAAATACAGCCAACTATGACCATTAAGGGCTCATTCACACTATGTGCTGCGCTGTCAGTTTTGATGCAACGCACATAATGTAAGATTCATATGGTAACATGAAAGTCAATAGACTTCCATGTTACCATTCACACTACAGGTGTGCGTTCCCATGCGTAACGTTGTAACGCATCTGGGAACATTTTAACGCACAACACGTACGTATCCCCGATGGGTACAGCTGCCGACGTTCACTCTTTGCATTCCGTGCGATCACTGTGCGTTGGCAACGCATGCATGAAATCGCATTCGTGCATACGTTCTGTAGTGTGAAAATAATAAATGCAGCAACAGTTACCCCAGACACCAGAAAATAAACGCAATGTGTGCAACATTTCAGCAGAAAATAATGCAATGTTGGTAACATTTCAGCAGAAAATCATGCAATGTGGGCCACATTTCACCAGTAAACAAACGCAGTGGGCCACATTGCACCAGAAAATAAACGCAGTGGGCCACATTTCACTAAAAAAACAACCGCAGTGGGCCACATTTCACCAGAAAACAAACGCAGCGGGCAGCATTTCACCAGAAAACAAACGCAGTGGGACACATTTCACCAGAAAACAAACGCAGCGGGCAGCATTTCACCAGAAAACAAACGCAGTGGGCCACATTTCACCAAAAAACAAACGCAGCGGGCAGCATTTCACCAGAAAAAAAACGCAGTGGGCCACATTTCAACCAAAAAAACAAACGCAGTGGGCCACATTTCACCAGAAAACAAACGCAGTGGGCCACATTTCACCAGAAAACAAACGCAGTGGGCCACATTTCACCAGAAAACAAACGCAGCGGGCCGCATTTCACCAGAAAACAAACGCAGCGGGCCGCATTTCACCAGAAAACAAACGCAGCGGGCAGCATTTCACCAGAAAACAAACGAAGCGGGCCACATTTCACCAGAAAACAAACGCAGTGGGCCACATTTCACCAGAAAACAAACGCAGCGGGCAGCATTTCACCAGAAAACAAACGCAGCGGGCAGCATTTCACCAGAAAACAAACGCAGCGGGCAGCATTTCACCAGAAAACAAACGCAGCGGGCAGCATTTCACCAGAAAACAAACGCAGCGGGCCACATTTCACCAGAAAACAAACGCAGTGGGCCACATTTCACCAGAAAACAAACGCAGTGGGCCACATTTCACCAGAAAACAAACGCAGTGGGCCACATTTCACCAGAAAACAAACGCAGCGGGCAGCATTTCACCAGAAAACAAACGCAGTGGGCCACATTTCACCAAAAAACAAACGCAGCGGGCAGCATTTCACCAGAAAAAAAACGCATTGGGCCACATTTCACCAAAAAAAAACAAACGCAGTGGGCCACATTTCACCAGAAAACAAACGCAGTGGGCCACATTTCACCAGAAAACAAACGCAGTGGGCCACATTTCACCAGAAAACAAACTCAGCGGGCAGCATTTCACCAGAAAACAAACGCAGCGGGCCGCATTTCACCAGAAAACAAACGCATTGGGACACATTTCATCAGAAAACAAACGCAGCGGGCCACATTTCACCAGAAAACAAACTCAGCGGGCAGCATTTCACCAGAAAACAAATGCAGCGGGCAGCATTTCACCAGAAAACAAACGCAGTGGGCCACATTTCACCAGAAAACAAACGCAGTGGGCCACATTTCACCAGAAAACAAACGCAGCGGGCAGCATTTCACCAGAAAACAAACGCAGTGGGCAGCATTTCACCAGAAAACAAACGCATTGGGACACATTTCACCAGAAAACAAACGCAGTGGGACACATTTCACCAGAAAACAAACGCAGCGGGCAGCATTTCACCAGAAAACAAACGCAGCGGGCAGCATTTCACCAGAAAACAAACGCAGTGGGCCACATTTCACCAGAAAACAAACGCAGCTGGCAGCATTTCACCAGAAAACAAACGCAGTGGGCCACATTTCACCAGAAAACAAACGCAGCTGGCAGCATTTCACCAGAAAACAAACGCAGTGGGACACATTTCACCAGAAAACAAACGCAGCGGGCAGCATTTCACCAGAAAACAAACGCAGCGGGCAGCATTTCACCAGAAAACAAACGCAGCGGGCCACATTTCACCAGAAAACAAACGCAGTGGGCCACATTTCACCAGAAAACAAACGCAGCTGGCAGCATTTAACCAGAAAACAAACGCAGTGGGCCACATTTCACCCAAAAACAAACGCAGCGGGCAGCATTTCACCAGAAAAAAAACGCAGTGGGCCACATTTCACCAGAAAACAAACGCAGCGGGCAGCATTTCACCAGAAAACAAACGCAGTGGGCCATATTTCACCAGAAAACAAACGCAGTGGGCCACATTTCACCAGAAAACAAACGCAGTGGGCCACATTTCACCAGAAAACAAACGCAGCGGGATGCATTTCACCAGAAAACAAACGCAGCGGGCCGCATTTCGCCAGAAAACAAAACGAATTGGGACACATTTCACCAGAAAACAAACGCAGTGGGCCACATTTCACCAGAAAACAAACGCAGCGGGCAGCATTTCACCAGAAAACAAACGCAGCGGGCAGCATTTCACCAGAAAACAAACGCAGTGGGCCACATTTCACCAGAAAACAAACGCAGTGGGCCACATTTCACCAGAAAACAAATGCAGTGGGCCACATTTCACCAGAAAACAAACGCAACGGGCAGCATTTCACCAGAAAACAAACGCAACGGGCAGCATTTCGCCAGAAAACAAACGCAGTGGGCCACATTTCACCAGAAAACAAACGCAGTGGGCCACATTTCACCAGAAAACAAACGCAGCGGGCAGCATTTCACCAGAAAACAAACGCAGCGGGCAGCATTTCACCAGAAAACAAACGCAGTGGGCCACATTTCACCAGAAAACAAACGCAGTGGGCCACATTTCACCAGAAAACAAACGCAGCGGGCAGCATTTCACCAGAAAACAAACGCAGCGGGCAGCATTTCAATAGAAAACAAACGCAGTGGGCCACATTTCACCAGAAAACAAACGCAGTGGGCCACATTTCACCAGAAAACAAACGCAGCGGGCAGCATTTCACCAGAAAACAAACGCAGTGGGCCACATTTCACCAGAAAACAAACGCAGTGGGCCACATTTCACCAGAAAACAAACGCAGCTGGCAGCATTTCACCAGAAAACAAACGCAGTGGGCAGCATTTCACCAGAAAACAAACGCAGTGGGACACATTTCACCAGAAAACAAACGCAGCGGGCAGCATTTCACCAGAAAACAAATGCAGCGGGCAGCATTTCACCAGAAAACAAACGCAGCGGGCAGCATTTCACCAGAAAACAAACGCAGCGGGCCACATTTCACCAGAAAACAAACGCAGTGGGCCACATTTCACCAGAAAACAAACGCAGTGGGCCACATTTCACCAGAAAACAAACGCAGTGGGCCACATTTCACCAGAAAACAAACACAGTGGGCAGCATGTCACAGGACATAAACACAACGTGGCAAAACATTTTACTAGAAAATTACACAGTGGCCCGCATTTCACCTGCAAAAAAAGTAATGCACTCACCTGACAGAAGTCTTCTCTCTCGGCTGGGCTCTGGCGCGCATCTCCCCCGGACTTTCCTCCTGCAGTCTCCCGCGCTGCCGCTGACAGGCAGAGTGCAGGGCTACGGGAAGATGGCGCCCGAAGCCCTGTACTGGAGACACAAATAGTCTACAGTACAGGGCTTCGGCAGCCATCTTGCCGTAGCCCTGCTCTGCCTCCCGGGAGACTGCGGGGCTGCGGGATATGAACTGGTGCGGCGGCGTCAAGTAGACGCTGCGGCCAGTTCATAAGCAGCGGTGGCGTGCCAGCAGATTAGGCTACGCGTGCCGGGCTCGGCACGCGTGCCATAGGTTCGCCACCACTGGGCTAGGCGCACACATAGCAGAGACGCTAGCGTTGTGGAAAACGTAGCGTTTTTGCCGCTAATGGAAGTCTATGGGCCACAGGAAAAAACACATGTAAAAAAAACCGCATATGCGTTTTGTATGCGTGCGTTTTTTAAAAACTATTGTTGCATAATACTCAAACGCATTAAAAAACGCACATATATGCTTTTTTTATTGTTTTGTGATGTATTTCCACTTCCTGTTGTCTTCCTAGTGATTTGCATAAATCAAAATATTAAAATGCATATGCGTTTTGTATATGCGAACCGCAAACTCATTAAAACACTTGAAAAACGCATCTGTGGTTAAAAAAACGCTAACGCAAACGCACCAAAAACGCAAACACAAAAAAATAGATGCACATGACATAAAATGCAGCCTTTAATATTATGTTATGTGTAGAGATGGCCCAAAGGTTCGCCCGGAAACTTATTCGCGCAAACTTCGGTGGTTCGCATTCGCGGTGAACCGTGCACTATATGCGAGTTCGACCCGCCCCCTATACTACATCATTAGAGTCAACTTTGACCCTTTACATCACAGTCAGCAGACACAGGGTAGCCAATCAGGCTACACTCCCTCCTGCAGCCCCTCCCCCCTTATAAAACGCTGGCAGCGTCAGCCATTTCACTCACTTGTGTGGCTGCAGTAATTATAGAAGGTAGAGTGACCAGATTTTTGTAGGCTCAACCTGGGATGGGGGGATTTGGGGGGGGGAGGGGGGGGGCGGCGCGTTTAGCACGCCGCGGCGAAAAATGTGGTGTCTGCAGCGCGCGCAAAAAATGGGCGTGGCCATGACATTCTATGGGCGGAGCTAACGTAATGATGCAACAGCGAGGCATAAGAAAGCAGTGTTAACGCCGTGATGTGGTCAAACGTGGATTCACATCATAGGTGTGCAGAAACTGTGTGATGCTATTTAATAGTATGCCATAACCCCAAATCAGCAAACACAGCCAACTATGACCATTAAATAATAAATGCAGCAACAGTTACCCCAGACACCACAAAATAAACGCAATGGGCAACATTTCAGCACAAAATAAACGCATTGCGGGCAACATTTCAGCACAAAATAAACGCAATGGGGGCAAACATGTCAGTACAAAATAAACGCACTGCGGGCAAACATGTCAGTACAAAATAAACGCACTGCGGGCAAACATGTCAGTACAAGATAAACGCACTGCGGGCATACATGTCAGTACAAGATAAACGCACTGCGGGCAAACATGTCAGTACAAGATAAATGCACTGCGGGCAAACATGTCAGTACAAGATAAACGCAATGGGGCAAACATGTCAGTACAAGATAAACGCACTGCGGGCAAACATGTCAGTACAAGATAAACGCAATGGGGGCAAACATGTCAGTACAAGATAAACGCACTGCGGGCAAACATGTCAGTACAAGATAAACGCAATGGGGCAAACATGTCAGTACAAGATAAACGCACTGCGGGCAAACATGTCAGTACAAGATAAATGCACTGCGGGCAAACATGTCAGTACAAGATAAACGCAATGGGGGCAAACATGTCAGTACAAAATAAACGCACCGCGGGCAAACATGTCAGTACAAGATAAACGCAATGGGGGCAAACATGTCAGTACAAGATAAACGCAATGGGGGCAAACATGTCAGTACAAGATAAACGCACTGCGGGCAAACATGTCAGTACAAGATAAACGCACTGCGGGCAAACATGTCAGTACAAGATAAACGCACTGCGGGCAAACATCTCAGTACAAGATAAACGCACTGCGGGCAAACATGTCAGTACAAGATAAACGCACTGCGGGCAAACACTTCACCTGCAAGAAAAAGCATTTACTCACCTGGCAGAAGACGTCCCCTCACGCAGCCGGCCTCTGGTGTGTGCAGCTCCCCCTGGCCTGGACGATCTTCAATCTCCCGCTCAGCCTCTCACAGGCAGAGCAGGGCTACGGCAAGATGGCGTCCGGAGGCGGAGCCCTGTACTGGAGACAATAGTCTCCAGTACAGGGCTCCGCCTCCGGACGCCATCTTCCCGTAGCCCTGCTCTGCCTGTGCCTGCCGGAGGAGGACAATGCAGGCTGGAGCGGGGCTGCGGGGAATGAACTAGCGCAGCGTCTAGTAGACGCTGCGGCTAGTTCACTGTACGGTGGCCAGAGGCCGGGATGTCCCGCTGCTAAAAGCGGGACGTTTCCCGGGACCTCATGCAGCCTGGGACAGCGCCCCCCGAAGGCGGGACGCGTCCCGGGTAAAGCGGGACGTATGGTCACCGTAGAGAAGGGAGAGAACCTGGCTGCAGACATAGGGAAAGCTTAGTTAGGCTCTTGTGTTAGGCTTGTTAGGTTGCTCTTTCTTGCTGATCTTATTGCTAATAATTGCACTTATTGCAATTATCTTATTGCACTCCTCATCCTCAACAGCTCTTTTGAGAGCTAATGTTGTTCTTGTGATCTATTTTTGTGTATGTGTGTGTGTGTGTCCCACTGACACTTGTGTTGCATATACAGCCCTGTCAGTCAGTCGCAGCTGCTGGTGGGACCTTGGCCCCTTGGTAATTCCTACTGTGCCACTGCCAGGCCCAGCACATTCAGTGACTCCCTGTGTGTGTGACAGCTGCACATTCGTAATACCAATCACTGCATACCCACCTGTTCAATGCACCTACCTACCTACGTAAGCGCAAACAGTGTCACTGCACCTGTTGACGGTACCTGTGTGTGTGACACCTGCACATTTGTAATACCAATCACTGCATACCCACCTTTTCAGTGCACCTACCTACCTACGTGATCACACGCAGTGTCACTGCACCTGTTCATGGTACCTGTGTGTGTGACAGCTGCACATTTGTAATACCAATCACTACATACCCACCTGTTCAGTAAACCTACCTACCTACGTGAGCGCACGCATTGTTATATACCACCAGTTACTGCACCTGTTGACGGTACCTGTGTGTGTGACAGCTGTACATTTGTAATACCAATCACTGCATAACCACCTGTTCAGTGCACCTACCTACCTATGTGAGCACACGCAGTGTTATATACCAGTCAGTCGCCGCACCTGTTCACGGTACCTGTGTGTGTGACAGCTGCACATTGTATTGATACCAGTCACTGCATACCTGTTCACTGCACCTGTGTGACTGCACTTTGTATTAGACAAGTCAGTGCATACCTTTCACTTCACCCCCCCCAATATGGGCAAAACAGGCAGAGGCAGGCCACCCATCAGATCTGTTCGAGTTCGTGCTGTCGAGATTTCGACCTGGACCAAAGTACAGTGTTCAGAAGGCGCGTGCCATCAACCCCCAAGATTGTCAGGACGTAGTTGACCATTTAACACAGAACACCTCATCTTCCTCAGCTTCCGCATGAAAGCGTGACATATCTTCCTCCTCCTGCTCTGATTCTGGCACCCCACTTAACATTCAGTCGGCCACCACCACCTAAGTTCCATCACTCCAGGGCTCAGCGGTATGGAAATTTTTGTGTGTGTCTGCCTCAGATGAGAGCAATGCTGTAATGGAACGCGGAAAAGCCGCCGCGTGTACTGACAGCAAGGCGGCTGATTCCGCATCCAGCGCGACGGTTTGCACGCAGCAGCGTGCGTCTGGTGTGGCTGGGTCTGTTAGTTCACACAGATTGAGAAATACGCGCGCGCGCGCTGAGAGGCAGAACCTTTATGACAGCCGAGGAGGGATCAGCTGACCAGGTTGGTCAGCTGACCTCAGAGCGAGTGACTATTGGTCAATCACTGATGGGTGGCGCCGGAGAGCGCTGCTCTATATATAGTTACTGCTGGTCAGTCTCAGGTTGTCTGCCGTTGCGAACACTTACGTGGAAGCACTCAGACCTTAGTCAGATCCTACAGTGTGTTAGAACCAGGAGGACCTGGGAATTCACACTGAGCCAGATTACTTCTGTTATCATTGTGTTATACTTCAGACGAGTTCCAGGGTGTCGAGACCACGGACCTCACACCCAAGATTAGGGACTTGTGTTATCATTGTGTTATACTTCAGACTAGTTCCAGGGTGTCAAGACCACGGACCTCACACCCAAGAGTAAGGACTTTGTGTTATCATTCTGTTATACTTCAGACTAGTTCCAGGGTGTAGAGACCACGGACCTCACACCCAAGATTAGGGACTTTGTGTTATCTTTCTGTTATACTTCAGACTAGTTCCAGGGTGTCGAGACCACGGACCTCACACCCAAGACTAGGGATACTGTGTACCATCATATTATACTCCAGACTAGTTCCAGGGTGTAGTGACCACGGACCTCACACCCAAGACTAGGCATTGTTTGATATCTGTTATGACCTATTGCTTTTCTGACTATCCCTCTGCTTTCTGATTCGGTACCTACGCATATCTGATTATCTGTTACCAACCCTGCCTGCCTTTGGATACCGAATCAGCCCTCTGTCTCTGTACTTTGTCTGTCCGTGTGTTGCCGACCTGGCTTGCCCGACCTTGAGAGCTATCTCTCTCCTTTAA
The DNA here is from genome assembly GCF_040937935.1 of Hyperolius riggenbachi. Taxonomy (NCBI): domain Eukaryota; kingdom Metazoa; phylum Chordata; class Amphibia; order Anura; family Hyperoliidae; genus Hyperolius; species Hyperolius riggenbachi. The sequence continues at coordinate 262,348,113 of NC_090648.1, forward strand.
GAGATAGTCTCCAGACCTGCTAGTGACATCCACCTTTCAGGTGTCACTCACTCACAGGTCCTTCCTACCTTCAGCCTGGGACTCCACCCCTTTGGAGGTCTCAGGCTGCTGGAAGGTTTTTGCACTTCTCAGAAGGCAGTATCGCCCATACTGCCAAAGACCACCTGCTCCTCGGGTGGTCTCACTCAAAGTCACTACTGTTGCACCAAACTCTCACACTATATAGGTGTCCAGAGGTTAGTTATACTTGGATTATCGGTGAATCTGCAGATCATCAATAATCGGGTATATATCTGTATTCTTGGTGATGCTGCAGATCACCAATAATCAGATTCTCTCTGTGTGCTGACACCGATTGTTACAAATGCCATCTGTACTCTCTGCCACCAAAAATTGAGCTGTGGAAAGACCAAGACCCGCGTAGGGACAACTTCCTTACGAAGGCACATGATGACACAGCACAAACTGCAATGGGATGACCACCTGAGGAAAAGCAGCACACAAAAGCAAAGCCACACACCGCAGTGGAAGATAACAGGCCGCAATTATTTCTTAAAAAAAGTGATACCCAAACTGTACCGTGATGTTGAAAGGCAAGTGGTGTCATCTCTGACACACAGTGTTGGGTCAAGGCATGGGCGTAGGGCCCGCGGTCGCAGGGGTCGCCGTGGCGACCGGGCCCGCCTCCTAAAGAGGCAAGGGAGGGGCCCGGGGGCTTGGACCCCCCAGGTGTTAAAATCTGGCTCCCGGAGGCAGAGGAGGATCCTGCAGCGCAGCGGAGCAGCCAGTTTCTCACGGAGGCAGAGCAGGGCTACGGCAAGATGGCTGCCGAAGCCCTGCACTAGAGACTATTTGTGTCTCCAGTACAGGGCTTCGGGCACCATCTTGACATAGCCCTGCACTCTGCCTGTCAGCGAGGGAGAAACTGGCTACTCCGCTGCAGGATCGTCGCTAGAGGAGCTGCACGGGGGAGGCTGGTTGCACGTCGGGGAGCTCACGTCAGAGGCTGGCCAGGTGAGTGAATTTTTTTTATTTGTACAGGTTTATTTTCTGGTGACTGCTCCCCACATAACGATTATTTTCTGGTGACTGCCCCCACATAACGATTATTTTCTGGTGACTGCTCCCCACATAACGATTATTTTCTGGTGACTGCTCCCCACATAACGATTATTTTCTGGTGACTGCCCCCACATAACGATTATTTTCTGATGACTGCTCCCCACATAACGATTATTTTCTAGTGACTGCTCCCCACATAACGATTATTTTCTGGTGACTGCTCCCCACATAACGATTATTTTCTGGTGACTGCCCCCACAAAGCGATTATTTTCTGGTGACTGCTCCCCACATAACGATTATTTTCTGGTGACTGCTCCCCACATAACGATTATTTTCTGGTGACTGCCCCCACATAGCGATTATTTTCTGGTGACTGCTCCCCACATAACGATTATTTTCTGGTGACTGCTCCCCACATAACGATTATTTTCTGGTGACTGCCCCCACATAACGATTATTTTATGGTGACTGCCCCCACATAGCGATTATTTTCTGGTGACTGCTCCCCACATAACGATTATTTTCTGGTGACTGCCCCCACATAGCGATTATTTTCTGGTGACTGCTCCCCACATAACGATTATTTTCTGGTGACTACTCCCCACATAACAATTATTTTCTGGTGACTGCTCCCCACATAACGATTATTTTCTGGTGACTGCTCCCCACATAACGATTATTTTCTGGTGACTGCTCCCCACATAACGATTATTTTCTGGTGACTACCCTCACATAACGATTATTTTCTGGTGACTGCCCCCACATAACGATTATTTTATGGTGACTGCCCCCACATAGCGATTATTTTCTGGTGACTGCCCCCACATAACGATTGTTTTCTGGTGACTGCCCCCACATAACGATTATTTTCTGGTGACTGACCCCACATAACGATTATTTTCTGGTGACTACCCCCACATAACGATTATTTTATGGTGACTGCCCCCACATAACGATTATTTTATGGTGACTGCCCCCACATAACGATTATTTTATGGTGACTGCCCCCACATAACGATTATTTTATGGTGACTGCCCCCACATAACGATTATTTTATGGTGACTGCCCCCACATAACGATTATTTTCTGGTGACTGCCCCCACATAACGATTATTTTCTGGTGACTGCCCCCACATAACGATTATTTTATGGTGACTGCCCCCACATAACGATTATTTTATGGTGACTGCCCCCACATAACGATTATTTTATGGTGACTGCCCCCACATAACGATTATTTTATGGTGACTGCCCCCACATAACGATTATTTTCTGGTGACTGCCCCCACATAACGATTATTTTCTGGTGACTGCCCCCACATAACGATTATTTTCTGGTGACTGTCACCACATAACGATTATTTTCTGGTGACTACCCCCACATAACGATTATTTTCTGGTGAATGCCCCCACATTGCGTTTATTATCTGGTGAATGCCCCCACATTGCGTTTATTTTCTGGTGAAAGCTCCCACATTGCGTTTATTTTCTGGTGAAAGCTCCCACATTGCGTTTATTTTCTGGTGAACGCCCCCACATTGCGTTTATTTTCTGGTGAATGCTGCGCACATAACGATTATTATCTGGTGAATGCTGCGCACATAACGATTTTCTGATGAATGCTGCGCACATAATAATTATTATCGGGTGAATGCTGCGCACATAACGATTATTTTCCTTCAGACTGGCATCTTGCTACTAATTGCCCTATTTCCTCTGGGTGCTGCGTACGTTTGCAAATTGAACGTGGCAGCCATGCTGCTGGAAAGTGGAATTGATATAGCCATGCCATGCACAGCTATGGGGATTTGGATATGTGTGTGCTTCGGGTGTTGCGAGGGGGGGGGGGCTGTTGTTGCCAGGAGGGGGGGGGGCCCACATCCAGATTCCGCATCGGGGCCCAGAGGTTTCTAGCTACGCCACTGGGTCAAGGGTCCATCTGACCACGTGGTCTGCAAAGCACAGTCAGGCCTGCCGAAGGCTAAGTCAGTCCTCACACACAGCATCTCTGCCTGCACGCCGTGTGACTGCCTGCCCCAAGACTAAGTCGCTCCCCACACAGCATCTCTGGCTGCACTGCAGCTGCAACAACAAAACAAAAGGCATGCACATGTGTCAATTCCCCTTCGTGATTGTTACCTTGCCGTGGTGAAGGGGCTTGCATATCACAATGAAGCAATGACCGCCGGCTATATGAGTGTCTCGTTGCTTCATTGTGGACAGACCAAATTCGATCAGCTGGACAGTCACTGTTCTGTCATTGAGCTACCTCAGCCCGGTGACCATATGGGCTGGAAAGCCGCCATCACCTGCACTCTCGTCATGGTCCGCACCAGTCCAGCACGGCCGTCACTACACAAACTGCTGTGTGCGGTGCGTTACACAGTGAGATTGGTCTGTCAGTGTGAAGTAGTAAACTAATTGCACTACTTGATTGATGTACCGTATTTCGCGCCGTATAAGACGCTCCGGCATATAAGACGCACCCAGGTTTAGAGGGCAAAAACCAGAAAAAAAAAAGATTTATACTAAACCTGGTGCGTCCATATTCCAGGAGAGTCTTGTACATGTTACCCTCAAATGTTGTCCTCCTGTGTCCCATTGTCTCCCCATGTGTCCCCAATACCTGCCCCATGTGTCCTCTGTGTCCCTCATACATGCCCCATGTGTCACCCATGCCTGCCCTATGTGTCCTCTGTGTCCCCCATACCTGCCCCATGTGTCACCCATGCATGCCCCATGTGTCACCCATGCATGCCCCATGTGTCATCTGTGTGTCCCTCATACATGCTCTATGTGCCCTGTGTCACTCATGCCTGCCCTATATGCTTGCCCTATGTGTTGTCTGTGTCCCCCATACCTGTCCTCTGTGGCAACCATGCATGTCCTATGTTTCCTCTGTGTGTCCCTCATGCCTGCCCCATGTGCTTGTGTCCCCCATGTGTCACCTATGCATGCCTCATGTGTCCCTCATGTGCCTGTGTCCCCCATGCCTGCCGTGTCCTCTGTGTGTCCCTCATGCCTGCCCCATGTGCCTGTGTCCCCATGTGTCACCTATGCATGTCTCATGTGTCCCTCATGTGCCTGTGTCCCCCATGCCTGCCGTGTCCTCTGTGTCCCTTATGCCTGCCCCATGTGCCTGTGTCCCCCGTGTGTGTTTGTAAATTGTGGCTGCACCCGACCGTTGCCTCTGCCCGCTCCCCATGCCTGTAATGTGCCGGCGTGTGTAATAAGTTCCCTCCCGCTGTGTGGCTGATCTCTGCGTGCCCCCACGAGTGTCTAATATGCCCGCTCCCCCGCCTGCCTTATCTCCCTCCCCCATGTGAATGCTGGCCCCCCCGGGTGTTAATCTGCAGCGGCTTACCTCTCCGCCATGCCCGCGAGGATTGGAGACCTCCTTCACAGCCGCGCATCTCGCTCTAGTGATCGGCATGTGGTGATTGCGTCATCATCACATGCCGATCACTAGAGCGAGATGCGCGGCTGTGAAGGAGGTCTCCAATCCTCGCGGGCATGGCGGAGAGGTAAGCCGCTGCAGATTAACACCCGGGGGGGCCAGCATTCACATGGGGGAGGGAGATAAGGCAGGCGGGGGAGCGGGCATATTAGACACTCGCGGGGGCACGCAGAGATCAGCCACACAGCGGGAGGGAACTTATTACACACGCCGGCACATTACAGGCATGGGGAGCGGGCAGAGGCAACGGTCGGGTGCAGCCACACAGGCAGGGAATTCCCGACGTGGCGGCGGGTCGCGGTCCGTATCGGCGGGCGTTTCTAAGTCGGGAATTCCCTGCCTTTGCCGTATAAGACGCAGGGACTTTTTCCCCCTATTTTTTGGGGAGAAAAAGTGCGTCTTATACGGCGAAAAATACGGTATACACATGCAAGATGTTTTAAAGCACTTTAGGCCTCCAATTTAGCATGCAATATGATTTCTGCCCTTAAAACGCTGCTGTGCGTCAAATCCAGATTTTTCCCCGGGACTTTTGGCGTGTATCCCACTCCCCCATGCAAAAACTCAGATGTTAGACCACTGGAAACATCTTTTCCATCACTTTTGTGGCCAGCATAAATGTTTCTAATTTTCGAAGTTTGCCTCCACATTGAAGTCTATTGCAGTTCGCGCGAACCAAACTTTTTGCAGAGGTTCGCGAACCGAAAATCGGATGTTCGAGCCATCTCTAGTTATGTGTGTACCCAGCCTTAAAGAACAAGTGACACCCATGCTAACCTAGAAAATAAAAACACATATATAAGTGGATAAATACTAGTTCTACTTATATAACAGATGTTTTGCACTGTCCATGTTATGGTTCCTGTGAATTTTGTTAAGGAAAAGCAGAGAATCCTATTTTAGACAGTTTCCATCTTGGTTACCTTTGAATGAAGCTAATCCTGACATTATTTCCTCCCTCACTCTTTTTTCTCCTCTTGCTAAATGTGTATTCGTTTCCTGCCCTCCTCCCAGAGTCTTCAGACACTCCCGCTGAGGTCTATACTAGAAATTGCACTGTCATTAAAAGGAGGGGGAACTAAAGGGAAGAGGAGGAATATATTATAGATAAAAAGACCTCCCAGCATGCAACTGTTTTGCCAGCCGGTAGCTATGGCAATTAAAGGGCCAATGCTCCTAAGGTATGTGATAACTCCAAATCATAACAGCAGAAAAAGTTTTGAAAGTTTGCATCTTTCCCGCTTAACCTCCTTGCCGGTCTAAAAAATCCGGCAAGGAGGCAGCGCCGCACTTTTTAAATTTTTATTTTTTAAAATCATGTAGCGAGCCTAGGGCTCGCTACATGATAGCCGCTGAGCGGCGGCATCCCCCCACCCACTCCGATCGCTTTCGGCGATCAGAGTATGCAGGAAATCCCGTTAAGAACGGGATTTCCTGCAGGGCTTCCCCGGTCGCCATGGCGACGGGATGACGTCACCGACGTCATGGACGTCACAGGGAACCCCGATCCGCCCCTCAGCGCTGCCTGTCTGGGGCCGGGGGGGGGGCAGCTCGGCGCGGCGCGGCGGGTAGCGGCGAATCGGCGGCGAGCGGCGGCAATCGCGTACTACACGCAGCTAGCAGAGTGCTAGCTGCATGTAGGGAAAAAAATTGTGCAAATCGGCCCAGCGGGGCCTGAGAAATCCTTCTGCGCAGGTTACCCCGAGCTGACCTTGGGATAACCGGCAAGGACGTTAATACACTCAGACCAGTTGCTGTTCAAATTTGATTTTTATGGTGACAATCCTGCTTTAAGCTGACAGACTGCTCACTTTCAAAACAGCAACTAGCTACACTTTAGTCAATAGGAATGGCAGAAGCTACAAGCTTCAGGGATTATAACAAATAACTAATAAACAAATAAATTTCAATACATTTTGATACCTGTATTAGTAGACACTCATGGTTTCTGGTATACTTTGTGGAGTATAATGTACGTCAGTATTTTGAGTTGAGACTGTTCAATAAATCTTAAAATAGCTCACCCTGCTCCTGCAAAAGTCCCAGCGGCGTTAATTACTATTCCCCTCCAGGCCGCCATGGATTCTGGGGTAAGACATAATTTGGCTGCCAGCTATTGCTATAACTGCAATTCACATTATGGCCTATGGTGGCGCCTGATGTGCCCAAATCTCCAGCGCTGTTTTTGCCTGATTCGGAGTGCACTACCCTGCGAGAAGTGGCAGCAAAGAATCTCCCTGCTTGCATGCACCCTTGTCTCAGTTCTAGACAGTAGTCCCATATCCCGCCTCTGTGTTCCCCCAAGAAGGAAGTGACAATAATAGTAAATTGAGGGCATTTGCGGTGGAATCTAGAAGACCACTTTAATAAAAGGGCTTTCAGATATCTTGGAGTGCAGTATTCTTCCTACACCATGCACTGCACAATTTGCTATAACCAAATACTGTAACTCAATTTTTGTCTTCCAGTCAGTCCAAAACACTTTGTTCCAAATCTGGCTGGTCTAAGGGCTCAGCTTTGTGATCGATTAAGGTTTTGTGATTGATTAGCGCTCAGAGAACGCTAATCATTCACAAAGCGCTCAGAAAATCGCTTATCGGGCTTAATTCACAAAAACGTGATAACTGCTATCACGGCATTTAACACGCGATCTGCTGCGCAAAGGTTTCCGCGCGTAAAGGATTACGTTCGCGTGTAAACCTTTGCACCTTGCAGATCACATGATAACTGCCGTGATAGCAGTTATCACACTTTTGTGAATCAAGCCCATAGTGTGGCTGAGCCCTAAATGAGCTTTCTCACAATCATCCACATATGCCACTCACTACTGTATATTTCTTTGCCTGCCCAGCCTGAGTTTAACAGCAACTGTGCCTGTGGCCTTCCTTTTCCTGATTACATTCCTTACAGCTGAGATACCATAGCTGTTTCTAACCTTCCTCCAAACCATTATACTGAACAATGTTTGTTCTCAAATCTTAGGCCACATACACACATCAGACCATAGTCTTTTGAAAATGAAAGATCACAGACCAATTTTACCCCCTTCCATGTAGTATGAGAGCCATACCTTCACAGTCTTTTGTATGGAGCTGAACTCCCCATCAGAAAAAAATCTTTGCAAGATGCTGCACACACAGATGCTGTACAGACACAAAAGATCAGTATCTGCAAAAGATCTGCTCCTGCCAATGATCCGTTCCTGCAAATTGCATTCATAGTCTATGAGATCTGCAGATCATCATACACACCTTGTTTAACTGACATTCATCTGCAGATCAGACAATCGTCTGCCGATCTGAAAATCCATCCTGGTGGATCTGATCTGCAGATGAATGTCCCGCCATGGCGACGGGGGAAGCCCTCCTGGAAATCCCGTTCAGAACGGGATTTCCGGATGGGTATATGCGCCGGCGGCGATTGGCGCATTCGGGGGGACGCCGCAGGGAGGGGGGAAGCATGTAGCTAGCGCTAGGCTAGCTACATGCTAAAAAAAAAAATGCCAAAAAACACCCTCCCTGCCGTGCGCAGCAATTTTTTATAACGGCAGGGAGGTTAAAGAGAGTCTGAAGCCATAAAAAATAACTCTTTTTACTGGCCATATATCTTCAGCAATAAGATCATAGCTGATACGCTGTATTCCCGCAGCAGAACAATGTCTTTATCCCCCCCCCAATCCCGGGGTTATATGTACATTATACTGTATTTTTTCAATTTTTGATACTCTTACTCCCTCTGGTGGCGAAGTTTAGGTGTTGTTTTTGCTCTGCTTGTAGTTCCCATCAGGTCATCTGCTTGTATATATAAGGGAAGAGTTTGAGGAAGTTGATGTGTATTTGTGTCAGATGACTTGAAGAAGAATCATCAAATTCTAAATGCCTTGCGTTGTCGTCAAAGACCTGGCACATTCCATGATTTTATATGATTTTATGAAGATTGAATAAAGTTTTGTAAACTTGGATGGTGAGAATCCTTTTGTGAAAAAATAAAAGGACAACTGAAGCGACAGTGATATGGACACTGCCATATTTATTTCCTTTTAAAGAGAACCAGAGACGAAGCACCCTCATGTATTTTATTACATTTATCAGTGGGAACATGACAGTAAACACCTACCCTGCTTTTAGTTTCATTGTTATCTGCTTAATTAGTCTATTAGCAGCTGTGATAAGAATCCACCGACTATTCAGTCGAGGTTTGACCTGGAATCATTATAGCTGAGTCACTCTTCTGTGAAGTGTTTTCAAGCCCAAGCCTTCCCCCTCCTGGCTTAGATTTCCTGCTTTGCATACTGAGAGCTGTGATGACTGGGAGGGGCTGCTCTGCTGAGAGAGAAGCTCTGTGGCTGTAATATGATCCCTGTGTGCTCTGTCTGCATAGATACTGCAGTTTCATTCCTATGAGAGACACTTCCTACAGGCAGTACATCATACCAAAATGAAAGCACACAGATGAGCATTTCTCATATAGCCTAGATAGCAGCCTAGTCTCATATAGCCTAGACAGCACATCCAGAACAACTCATATAACCCGGAAAGAGAAGGGATACGAGCTGGCGGCCATATTTGATTTTTCCTGGAGCAATAATGGATAAAAAACACTAAAAAAGGCACACCAGAGCGGCAAAATTATCAGGTAGAGCATTTATTCTTTACAAGCTATCAACTGATATGTTTATTTTGTGTGAAACGTTCATCTCTGGTTCCCTTTAAGCAATACAAAATTCTTAGCTATTCTACGATCCTTTGCCTCTAATTTTAATTTTTAAGACCCCTAGCCATAGCTTCCATATTCTTCTCACTTCAGTTGTCCTTTTTTTTATTACCTGAGATTAGATGAACTTTCAATAATACACATAAGACACACCATGCTTGGATCATCATACCAGTTGCTCCTCAGCATCTTGGAGCAGGAGTCTAAATGGTTAATGTCTAGAGGGCTCTCTTTTCTACTGGCTGAGGGTGAAAAAAGTGTCACATCCCACAGTATTTAGTAAGCAGTGGAGGGAATAGCAGGATGGGGTGACTCCTCCAATTGGCTGGCTCCTTAAGGCTCATACACACATCAGACCATAGTCTTTTGAAAATGAAAGATCACAGATCTGTTTTACCCCCTTCCATGTAGTATGAGAGCCATACTCTACACAGTCTATTCTATGGAGCTGAACTCCCCATTAGAAAAAAAACTTTGCAAGATGCTGCACACACAGATGCTGTACAGACACAAAAGATCTGTAGCTGCAAAAGATCTGTTCCTGCCAAAAATCCAACCCTGCAAATTGCAATGATAGTCTATGAGAACTGCATATCATCGTACACACATGATTTAACCACTTCCCGACCGCCGTATGTACAATTGGCGGCCGGGAAGTGCACCCCGCAAGGACCGCCGTATTGACAATTGGCGGCGGTCCTTGTAGGGGCATGGGCGGAGCGATCGCGTCATCAGTGACGCGATCCTCCGCCTCCGTCTGGCGCCGCTCACCCGCCGCAACATCCCGCCGGCTATACGGAAGCGCCGGCGGGATGTTAACCCCGCGATCGCCGCATACAAAGTGTATAATACACTTTGTAATGTTTACAAAGTGTATTATACAGGCTGCCTCCTGCCCTGGTGGTCCCAGTGTCCGAGGGACCACCAGGGCAGGCTGCAGCCACCCTAGTCTGCACCAACGCACACTGATTTCTCCCCCCCCTGCCCCAGATCGCCCACAGCACCCATCAGACCCCCCCCGCCCACCCCCCAGACCCCTGTTTGCACCCAATCACCCCCCTAATCACCCATCAATCACTCCCTGTCACTATCTGTCAACGCTATTTTTTTTTTTATCCCCCACCCTGCTCCCTGCCCCCTCCTGATCACCCCCCACCCCTCAGATTCTCCCCAGACCCCCCCCCCCCCCAGACCACCCCCCCTGTTTACTGTATGCATCTATCCTCCTGATCACCTGTCAATCACCTGTCAATCACCTGTCAATCACCCGTCAATCACCCGTCAATCACCCCCTGTCACTGCCACCCATCAGCCAGCCCCTAACCTGCCCCGTGCGGGCAATCTGATCACCCCCCCCCCCCCACACCAATAGATCGCCCGCAGATCCGACATCAGATCACCTCCCAAATCCATTGTTTACATCTATTCTCTCCTCTAAACACCCACTAATTACCCATCAATCACCCATCAATCACCCCCTATCACCACCTGTCACTTTTACCTATCAGATCAGACCCTAATCTGCCCCTTGCGGGCACCCAATCACCCGCCCACACGCTCAGATTGCCCTCTGACCCCCCCTTATCAATTCACCAGTGCATTAATTACATCTGTTCTTCCCTGTAATAACCCACTGATCACCTGTCAATCACCTGCCAATCACCTATCACCCATCAATCACCCCCTGTCACCCCCTGTCACTGCCACCCATCAATCAGCCCCTAACCTGCCCCTTGCGGGCAATCTGATCACCCACCCACACCATTAGATCGCCCGCAAACCCGCCGTCAGATTACCTCCCAAATGTATTGTTTACATCTGTTATCTTCTCTAAACACCCACTAATTACCCATCAATCACCCATCAATCACCCCCTATCACCACCTGTCACTGTTACCTATCAGATCAGACCCTAATCTGCCCCTTGCGGGCACCCAATCACCCGCCCACACGCTCAGATTGCCCTCAGACCCCCCCCCCCTTATCAATTCGCCAGTGCATTAATTACATCTGTCCTTCCCTGTAATAACCCACTGATCACCTGTCAATCACCTGCCAATCACCTATCACCCATCAATCACCCCCTGTCACTGCCACCCAACAATCAGCCCCTAACCTGCCCCTTGCGGGCAATCTGATCACCCACCCACACCAATAGATCGCCCGCAGATCCGACATCAGATCACCACCCAAGCGCAGCGTTTACATCTATTCTCTCCTCTAAACACCCACTAATTACCCATCAATCACCCCCTATCACCACCTATCACCACCTGTCACTGTTACCCATCAGATCAGACCCTAATCTGCCCCTTGCGGGCACCCAATTGCCCGCCTACACGCTCAGATTGCCCTCAGACCCCCCCTTATCAATTCGCCAGTGCAATATTTACATCTGTTCTCCCCTGTAATAACCCACTGATTACCTGTCAATCACCTATCAATCACCCATCAATCACCCCCTGTCACTGCCACCCATCAATCACCCCCTGTCACTGCCACCCATCAATCACCCGCTGTCACTGCCACCCATCAATCAGCCCCTAACCTGCCCCTTGCGGGCAAACTGATCACCCACCCACACCAATAGATCGCCCGCAGATCCGACATCAGATCACCACCCAAGCGCAATGTTTCCATCTATTCTCTACCCTAAACACCCACTAATTACCCATCAATCACCCCCTGTCACTGCTACCTATCAGATTAGACCCCTATCTGCCCCTAGGGCACTCAATAACCCGCCCACACCCTCAGAATGCCCTCAGACCCCAGCCCTGATCACCTCGCCAGTGCATTGCTTGCATCTATTCCCCCCTCTAATCACACCTTGAGACACCCATCAATCACCTCCTGTCACCCCCTAGCACACCTACCCATCAGATCAGGCCCCAATTTGCCCCGTGTGGGCTCCTGATCACTCGGCCAATCCCTCAGATCCCCCTCAGACCCCCTTCCGATCACCTCCCCAGTGCATTGATTGCATCTATTTTCCCCTCTAACCACCCCCTGAGACACCCATCAATCACCTCCCGTCACCCCCCTAGCACTCCTATCCATCAGATCAGGCCCAATACAACCTGTCATCTAAAAGGCCACCCTGCTTATGACCGGTTCCACAAAATTCGCCCCCTCATAGACCACCTGTCATCAAAATTTGCAGATGCTTATACCCCTGAACAGTCATTTTGAGACATTTGGTTTCCAGACTACTCACGGTTTTGGGCCTGTAAAATGCCAGGGCGGTATAGGAACCCCACAAGTGACCCCATTTGAGAAAAAAAGACACCCCAAGGTATTCTGTTAGGTGTATGACGAGTTCATAGAAGATTTTATTTTTTGTCAAAAGTTAGCGGAAATTAATTTTTATTGGGTTTTTTTCACAAAGTGTCATTTTTCACTAACTTGTGACAAAAAATAAAATCTTCTATGAACTCGCCATACACCTAACAGAATACCTTGGAGTGTCTTCTTTCTAAAATGGGGTCACTTGTGGGGTTCCTATACTGCCCTGGCATTTTAGGGGCCCTAAACCGCGAGGAGTAGTCTAGAAAACAAATGCTTCAAAATGACCTGTGAATAGGACGTTGGGCCCCTTAGCGCACCTAGGCTGCAAAAAATTGTCACACATGTGGTACCGCCGTACTCAGGAAAAGTAGTATAATGTGTTTTGGGGTGTATTTTTACACATACCCATGCTGGATGGGAGAAATTTCTATGTAAATGGACAATTGTGTGTAAAAAAATCAAACAATTGTCATTTACAGAGATATTTCTCCCACTTAGCATGGGTATGTGTAAAAATACACCCCAAAACGCATTATACTACTTCTCCTGAGTACGGCGGTACCACATGTGTGGCACTTTTTTACACCCTAAGTACGCTAAGGGGCCCAAAGTCCAATGAGTACCTTTAGGATTTCACAGGTCATTTTGCGACATTTGGTTTCAAGACTACTCCTCACGGTTTAGGGCCCCTAAAATGCCAGGGCAGTATAGGAACCCCACAAATGACCCCATTCTAGGAAGAAGACACCCAAAGGTATTCCGTACGGAGTATGGTGAGTTCATAGAAGATTTTATTTTTTGTCACAAGTTAGCGGAAAATGACACTTTGTGAAAAAAAACTATTAAAATCAATTTCCGCTAACTTGTGACAAAAAAATAAAAACTTCTATGAACTCACCATACTCCTAACGGAATACCTTGGGGTGTCTTCTTTCTAAAATGGGGTCATTAGTGGGGTTCCTATACTGCCCTGGCATTTTAGGGGCCCTAAACCGTGAGGAGTAGTCTTGAAACAAAAATGACCTGTGAAATCCTAAAGGTACTCATTGGACTTTGGGCCCCTTAGTGCAGTTAGGGTGCAAAAAAGTGCCACACATGTGGTATCGCCGTACTCGGGAGAAGTAGTATAATGTGTTTTGGGGTGTATTTTTACACATACCCATGCTGGGTGGGAGAAATACCTCTGTAAATGACAATCTTTTGATTTTTTTACACACAATTGTCCATTTACAGAGGTATTTCCCCCACCCAGCATGGGTATGTGTAAAAATACACCCCAAAACACATTGTACTACTTCTCCCGAGTATGGCGATACCACATGTGTGGCACTTTTTTGCACCCTAACTGCGCTAAAGGGCCCAAAGTCCAATGAGTACCTTTAGAATTTCACAGGTCATTTTGAGAAATTTCGTTTCAAGACTACTCCTCACGGTTTAGGGCCCCTAAAATGCCAGAGCAGTATAGGAACCCCACAAATGACCCCATTTTAGAAAGAAGAAACCCCAAGGTATTCCGTTAGGAGTATGGTGAGTTCATAGAAGATTTTATTTTTTGTCAAAAGTTAGCGGAAATTGATTTTAATTGTGTTTTTTCACAAAGTGTCATTTTCCGCTAACTTTTGACAAAAAATAAAATCTTCTATGAACTCACCATACTCCTAACGGAATACCTTGGGGTGTCTTCTTTCTAAAATGGGGTCATTTGTGGGGTTCCTATACTGCCCTGGCATTTTAGGGGCCCTAAACCGTGAGGAGTAGTCTTGAAACGAAATTTCTCAAAATGACCTGTGAAATTCTAAAGGTACTCATTGGACTTTGGGCCCTTTAGCGCAGTTAGGGTGCAAAAAAGTGCCACACATGTGGTATCGCCGTACTCAGGAGAAGTAGTATAATGTGTTTTGTGGTGTATTTTTACACATACCCATGCTGAGTGGGAGAAAGATCTCTGTAAATGGACAATTGTGTGTAAAAAAAATTAACAAATTGTCATTTACAGAGATATTTCTCCCACCCAGCATGGGGGTCATTTGGGGGGTATTTATACTATCCTGGAATTCTAGCCCCTCATGAAACATGACAGGGGGTCAGAAAAGTCAGAAATGCTTGAAAATGGGAAAATTCACTTTTTGCACCATAGTTTGTAAACGCTATAACTTTTACCCAAACCAATAAATATACACTGAATGGGTTTTTTTTTTTATCAAAAACATGTTTGTCCACATTTTTCGTGCTGCATGTATACAGAAATTTTACTTTATTTGAAAACTGTCAGCACAGAAAGTTAAAAAAATCATTTTTTTGCCAAAATTCATGTCTTTTTTGCTGAATATAATAAAAAGTAAAAATCGCAGGAGCAATCAAATAGCACCAAAAGAAAGCTTTATTATTGACAAGAAAAGGAGCCAAAATTCATTTAGGTGGTAGGTTGTATGAGCGAGCAATAAACCGTGAAAGCTGCAGTGGTCTGAATGGAAAAAAAGTGGCCGGTCCTTAAGGGGTAGAAAGCCCTAGGTCCTCAAGTGGTTAACTGACATTCATCTGCAGATCAGATCCACCAGGTTGGATTTTCAGATCTGCAGATCTGTCAGTTAAATCAGTGTTTTATGTATCATAGATTCACTAACAGGGATGTTAGCATATGCCAGAGACTTTTGTAAGTCCTTAGCTGACACTCTAGGATTCTTCTTCACCTCACTGAGCATTCTGCACTGTGCACTTGCAGTCATCTTTACAGGACGGCCACTCCTAGTTAGAGTAGCAGCAGTGCTGAACTTTCTCCATTTAGAGAAAATTTGTCTTACCGTGGATTGATGAACTGCAAGGCTTTTGGAGATACTTTTTTAACCATTTCCAGCTGTATGCAAGTCAACAATTCTTAATCGTAGGTCTTCTGAGAGCTCTTTTGTGGGAGCCATCATTCACATCAGGCAATACTTGGTGTGTGTTTTTTGTAGGGCAGGGCAGCTATAACCAACACCTCCAATCTCATCTCATTGATTGGACTCCAGCTGGCTAACACCTCGCTGCAATTAGCTCTTGGAGATGTCATTAGTTAGTGATGGGTCATGGGTAGAAAATTATCCGAATCCGTGATTCTAATGAGGCTTAATTGCCTCAGGTGTGTGCAAGGGGGGCAGTGGGTTAATTACCCAGATGTCCGGGTGCTTCTATGCGTATCAAATGCTTGCACGTGTGCAATGGGACGTGTTCCACGACTCAATACCGCGCACTTCCTCCTTCTGGCCAAGAGAGGAAATGCGCAGCATTAAGTTGTGGAACGCGTCCCATTGCACGCGTGCAAGCGTTTGATATGCATAGAAGCGCCCAGACATCTGGGTAATTAACCCCCTGTCCCCCATGTACACACCTGAGGCAATTAAGCCTCATTAGAATCATGGATTCGGATATTTTTCTACCCGTAAGCCCATCACTAGTCATTAGTCTAGGGTTTTACATACTTCTTCCACCTGCACTGTGAATATTTACATGGTGTGTTCAATAACACATGGAAACATTTATTTGTGTGGTATTAGTTTAAAGAGGAGCTGTCAGCCATACTATGCCAGATAAAAAAAGACATATATAAGTCGATAAATACTAGCTCTACTTACATAACATGTGTATTGCACGGTCTAAGTGTTGATTTCAATGAACTTTATAAAATAGAAAAAAGGTAAATGGAGAGAATTCTGTTCGCTGGCAGGGGCCATCTTTACTCCCTCCAGCTGAAGCCAACGGTGAGGTCATTTCCTCTTTTACTCCGCCCTCCTCCCCACACCAATAGCGAGCATTGATTGTAAATGCAGGGAATTCCTAAGGAAATGGAGGACGGGGGTCCCCATGGATGCAATGTGGTGGTGGCAGCCACTGCCCTCATGAATCGGCTGAGATGCCTGTCGGGCTGGAGTGTGGGGAGGGGGCAGACACGACAGTCATGGGAGGCAGCAAATGAGAGGAAAAGGAGTGAGAGTGACATAGGCTGCAGCCAATCAGGCTGAACTAGCTGTGTCTGTGCAGAAACTCCCCCCGCCCCAGCCTGCACTGCAACTTCTCTTTTGCGGCTGATTACTGGCTGCGTACTAAGGAACTGGGGACATGAGGATTAATCTCTGCAATAAAAAGTAAGATTGATTTTAAAGTTATGCATTGCCTTTTTAGCATTCCTTTTATATGATCAACAGATATAAATAGAGAATTGATTTTGTTTTTCATATCTAACAGTTACTGTTTAAGCAGACTGTGATTGTCTATTGTTGTGACTTAGATGAAGATCCGATCACATTTTAGGACCAATTTGTGCAGAAATCCATATAATTCCAAAGGGTTCACATACTTTTTACTGCTACTGTAAATATAGCACTCTATATATCCCTCTCACTAAAGGTGTCCTTTCAGTAAAGATTTTTATTTATGAAAACTTGCATTCTCTGGGTCCAACCTACGGTACTTTGTTTTATTATCAACTACAGTATTATGCCTTATGTGCTAAATAGTCTTTCTAAAATTACCATTGATGGTGTTATGAACTTTTTAGAAAGTTTCCTCAATGTCTGATATTCTTAATTCTCCTTCCAGTATTTGAAAACCAATGACCGACCACAAAATTCTTATGTAATTACTGGGGAGGAATGCAAGAAAACGTAGTATCAGAAGTAAGGCTTTAGAGTGGACCCAAGTGTACACAGAATTGCATCTGTCTATGTATGCCCATTTATTGGCTAACTCAAAAGAATAAGGGTGCCCATACATTATTTAATATGATCTGATCAATATTTCCATCAATTTCCATCCGAAATAGGTCGAGAGGATTGATCGGGAATGGCAGATGGTGGGAATGGTGGAAAATCTCGCAAATGTTTGATATAGTGCACAGCAGTAACAGCTTTCAATAGTCCCCCCCATGCCCGAGTAGAGTGATAAAGGCTCACCTGTCTGCCGACAGGCCTCCTGGCCTCCTCTGATGTATGGCATCATCGCGAGCGCCTGTTCCACATGACATTGGAGCATGTTGTTATGTCAATACATGCTTGAGTCATGTGGTACAGAGCTTTCGGTGGCACTGAACACCGGAGTAGGCCATGAGTTATGCCGGCTAACAGGTGAGCCTTTAAAGTAAAGGTCCAAGCAAAATAACAAAATGAGTTTCACTTACCTGGGGCTTCTACCAGCCCCATGCAGCCATCCTGTGCCCTCGTAGTTACTCACCTCGGAGGTACGCGTTACTGGTTTAATGTGTAAATTTTTACGTGTTGCACCACTAACGCATAAAAATGTATGTGTTAATGTTCCTGCACTAGCGGGAATGTGTAAAAATGTACGCAATGCGACCCGCCAACCTCCGAGGTCGGCAAGCTGCCAGCGGGGGACTGGAGCA
Source organism: Hyperolius riggenbachi (assembly GCF_040937935.1). Classification (NCBI taxonomy): domain Eukaryota; kingdom Metazoa; phylum Chordata; class Amphibia; order Anura; family Hyperoliidae; genus Hyperolius; species Hyperolius riggenbachi. Next base: position 262,366,010 of record NC_090648.1, read on the forward strand.
GCAGTGAGTGACTACGAGGGCACAGGATGGCTGCATGGGGCTGGTAGAAGCCCCAGGTAAGTGAAACTCATTTTTTTTATTTTGCTTGGACCTCCCCTTTAACACTGATCACAGGCATGATGGTAGCATACATACACTTGAGAGGTGGGCAGCTCAGCAGCGGTGCTAGGACGATTTCCAATAGATTTCATGCTGAAATCTATTGGAAATTTCTGTGAGGCGTGTGGGCAGGCAATAGATTCCTCTTTGATCAGATTTGATCTAGATAGAGGGATATATCTAATGGTCGGCCTGGCCATACATTGAGTGATGTAAATTACATACTTACCTAAGAAGAGGGAAGCCTCTGGATCCTAATGAAACTTCCAACGGCATCCTCTGCTTCTCGGTCGCCGCTTATAGACCCTCCAAAGATTACTGACGAGGGCTTGCCGGTAATCTGATTAGGGCCGGGCTCCTCTTCAAGCACGAGTGCGGCTGCATCTGCACAGTAAGGTGAAACTATGTTTGTGCAGCTGCAGCATGGCTGAACTCGTGCTAGCACAGCCCCTATCAGCTGGAGGGTCTCGGGCAATGGCAGAGGACCAGAAGACAGTGGTGGATCCTCGGGTGGATTAGGTAAGTATGCGATTCTGATCTCAGAGGCATATTAGATGGTAGATTACATACCTTTGTGACCGTTCTGCTGTTTCCACCCCCAATGGGGAGGGGGGCCGACATTATTCCTCCCGCCCTCCACATGGGCCCCCCTCCTCTGCCTCCCTGCAATGCTGGAGCAGCGGTCGGTGTGTAATTACTTACCCAATCGCTCGCTCCATTCCACGTGTCCCCCACCGGCAGCTGTCCTCTCTCTTCTTACTGTTTCCTGTATGATGCATGAATATATAGGCGTCATACAAAGATCAGGCGACCAGAGAGGTGCCTGCTGCCGGAGGGGACAAAGCATGGAGCGAGCAATCGGGTGAGTAATTACACACCCCACTACTGCCTTCCAGCTCTGCAGGGGGTCACAAGAGGGGGGCCCATGTGGAGGGAAAGAGGATGATGTTGGCCCCCCTCCCAGCAGTGGCACCTATACCTTCTACCTATACTGGGGGCAATTTTTCTTACTATCTATACTGGGGCACCTATACCTGCTACCTATACTGAGGCACGTATTCCTGGCTACCTATACTGGGTGCACCTATACCTGGCTACCTGAACTGGTGGCATCTATTCCAGGCTACCTTTACTGGCTGCACCTTTATCTGGCAACCTCTACTGGTAGCACCTATTCCAGGCAGTGTTGCCAACCTTTTACGTTATTTTTTACTGACAAATACCTAAAAATTTACTGACAAAAGATTTTTTTTACTGACAAAACACCCTGCGCCGCGCTGAAAAATGGGCGTGGCCACACAACAGAATGTGGGTGTGGTCATGGGTGGGGCCAAATATACATAATTTTAATAATGCTGTGAAAGGTCTGTCAGGGAAGTTTGAGCTCTGCCATAGTGTTTCCCCCCCTTCCCCCAAAATACATGTAATCTTACAGCATTTCACCAAAAATCCACGTAATCTGGCAGAGGTTCTTCCAAAATACAGATAATATGGCAGTGGTTCCCAAAAAATAGATGTAATCTGGCAGCAGCGATTTCCCCAACATACACATAATCTGGCAGCAGTTTCCCAAAATACATTTAATCTGACAGCAGTGGTTCCCCAAAAATAGGTAGCCCCAGGTCTATAGGTGTCCCCAGAATAGGTGGCCAGGGGTATAGATGTCCCCAGAACAGGTAGCCAGGGGGAGAGATGTCCTCAGAACAGGTGGCCAGGGGTATATGTGCCCAGTATATGTAGGCAGGGGTACAGGGCCGGTTCTAGACTGGCACATATGAGGGGGCAGTCAAATGGGTAGGGGGCAACATGTTCAAGGAAATTTGCGGCGACTAAAGTGGGCATGGCAAGTAAATGCACATAATGAGAGACAGCGTTTCACCAGTAAATGCACAAAGGAGACAGCCTTTTACCAGTAAATGCACGTAATGACAGACAGCTTTTCACCAGTGAATGCACGTAATGAGAGACAGCTTTTCACCAGTAAATGCACGTAATGAGAGACAGCTTTTCACCAGTAAATGCACGTAATGAGAGACAGCTTTTCACCAGTAAATGAACATAAGAGACAGCTTTTCACCAGTAAATGCACATAATAAGAGACAGCTTTTCACCAGTAAATGCACATAATAAGAGACAGCTTTGCACCAGTAAATGCACATAATAAGAGACAGCATTTCACCAGTAAATGCACATAATAAGAGAAAGCTTTTCACCAGTAAATGCACATAATAAGAGACAGCTTTTCACCAGTAAATGCACATAAGAGACAGCTTTTCACCAGCAAATGCACATAAGAGACAGCTTTTCACCAGTAAATGCACATTATGGCAAACAGCCAGTGTCCTCAGTATGTGTAGCCAGCAGATATTTGTGCCCAGTATATGTAGCCAGAAGTATATGTCCCCAGTATATGTAGGCAGGGTTATATGTGCCCAGTAGATGTAGCCAGAGGTATATGTGCCCAGTAGATGTAGCCAGGGGGTATATGTGCCCAGTAGATGTAGCCAGGGGGTATATGTGCCCAGTAGATGTAGCCAGAGGTATATGTGCCCAGTAGATGTAGCCAGGGTTATATGTGCCCAGTAGATGTAGCCAGAGGTATATGTGCCCAGTAGATGTAGCCAGAGGTATATGTGCCCAGTAAATGTAGCCAGAGGTATATGTGCCCAGTAGATGTAGCCAGGGGGTATATGTGCCCAGTAGATGTAGCCAGGGGGTATATGTGCCCAGTAGATGTAGCCAGGGGGTATATGTGCCCAGTAGATGTATCCAGGGTTATATGTGCCCAGTAGATGTAGCCAGAGGTATATGTGCCCAGTAGATGTAGCCAGAGGTGTATGTGCCCAGTAGATGTATCCAGGGTTATATGTGCCCAGTAGATGTAGCCAGGGTTATATGTGCCCAGTAGATGTAGCCAGAGGTATATGTGCCCAGTAGATGTAGCCAGGGTTATTTGTGCCCAGTAGATGTAGCCAGAGGTATATGTGCCCAGTAGATGTAGCCAGAGGTATATGTGCCCAGTAGATGTAGCCAGGGTTATATGTGCCCAGTAGATGTAGCCAGATGTATATGTGCACAGTAGATGTAGCCAGATGTATATGTGCCCATGGGTAGCCAGGTGACCCCCCAAAGCAGGAGAGGAGCAGCTCGCTCTCCCCTCCTGAACTAAGTGACTGAGTAGCTGGCAGTGGCAGGCGGCAGTGAGCAGAACTTACTTGCGTCTTCTCTCGTCGCCGGCGCGGGATGATTTGCCGCTACTCTGGTCTGGTCCAGACCAGAGCAGCAGAACTTCCGGCGCAGGAGCGAGACGGAAGGTAAGTCCCGCCCGCTGCCAAACGCCACTGCCAGTCACTCGTCACTTAGGAGGGGGACAGTCAGCGAGGGAGAGCACTAAGGTGAGAGAAGGGGGGGGGGATTGCCCCCCTTCTCCACCGCTGCCCACAGCTCTTTCTCCACTGCGCTGCTGTCCTGCAACAGAGCGGGCGGCCGATTGGCCGCCCTTTTACGGAGGCTGCTGAATTCCTTACGGAATTCACCGGCAGCTTAATTAGTATCCAAAATTACGGGCTGCCCGTAAATTTACGGGCGGTTGGCAACACTGATTCCAGGACAGGAAAAGTGGGATACCAATACATATCTGCTATTGTTGGATTCAGCAGAATCAGAGCCTTTACAAACAGTAACATTTTTGTCAGTAAATCTAATTCTTCTTTGAAAAAAATACAACAGAAAAATATTTTATTTTTCATTTCACTTCTTTTAACATATTTCACACAAAAATGTTGTTATATCTCCAGAAAAAGTACACAATTTTGTTTCAGTGTTCAAGCCCAATTCATTACAGAAAAAAATGTATAATATGTCCTATTTCATTTAGATTTTCTTGTCAAAAATCCTAGGTAAACATAATGAGTGCAAAATGTCTAAAAACTGCTTGGCAGTAGATGTTCGCGTTGAGGACAAATCGCATGGCAGCAGTGGCGTACCTAGGGCATTTGGCACCCGGGGCTGGGTATAAAAAGACACCCCCCCCCCTAAAAAATGGGCGTGGCCACAACATGCGGCGTGCTTCGCAGCAAAAAAAAAATGGGCGTGGTCATGACCAGATGAGGGCGGAGCTAACTGTATTTTAAAGTATTAGCTAGTACAGTTTCCCCGAGTATAGCTGCCCCCAGTGGAGCTAGTACAGTTTCCCCCAGTATAGCTGCCCCCAGTGGAGCTAGTACAGTTTCCCCCAGTATAGCTGCCCCCAGTGGAGCTAGTATAGTTTCCCCCAGTATAGCTAGTTTAGTTGCCCCCAGTATAGCTAGTTTAGTTGCCCCCAGTATAGCTAGTTTAGTTGCCCCCAGTGTAGCTATTATATTTGCCCCCAGTGTAGCTAGTATATTTGCCCCAGTATAGCTAGTATAGCTGCCCCCAGTATAGCTAGTATAGCTGCCCCCAGTATAGATAGTTTAGTTGCCCCCAGTATAGCTGCCCCCAGTATAGCTAGTATAGCTGCCCCCAGTATAGCTAGTATAGCTGCCCCAGTATAGCTAGTATAGCTGCCCCAGTATAGCTAGTATAGCTGCCCCAGTATAGCTAGTATAGCTGCCCCCAGTATAGGTAGTATAGCTGCCCCCAGTATAGCTAGTATAGCTGCCCCCAGTATAGCTGCCCCCAGTATAGCTAGTATAGCTGCCCCCCAGTATAGCTAGTATAGCTGCCCCCCAGTATAGCTAGTATAGTTGCCCCCAGTATAGCTGCCCCCAGTATAGCTAGTATAGCTGCCCCCAGTATAGCAGCCCCCAGTATAGCTAGTATAGCTGCCCCCAGTATAGCTGCCCCCAGTATAGCTAGTATAGCTGCCCCCAGTATAGCTAGTATAGCTGCCCCCCAGTATAGCTAGTATAGCTGCCCCCCAGTATAGCTGCCCCCAGTATAGCTAGTTTAGTTGCCCCCAGTATAGCTAGTTTAGTTGCCCCCAGTATAGCCAGTACAGTTGCCCCCAGAATAGCTAGTATAATTGCCCCCAGAATAGCTAGTATAATTGCCCCCAGTATAGTTGCCCCCAGTATAGCTAGTTTAGTTGCCCCCAGTGTGAGGAAAGCCTGGAAGGAGGGGTGGCGGGGAGGGGGGCCGGACCCCCCACCTCCCTCACCTGGGTCCCCTCCTTCTGGCGCTTCCCCCTCCTAATTAGCAGCAGCGGGCAGGAGCGGCGAAGAAGACTCACTCACCTGCTCCTGGCGATACCGGCGGCGCATAGCGTCATCCTCACGCGACGCTGGTCTCCGACTTCTCTGTTGCTCACTGTGCTTCCGCCAATCAGGAAGCACAGTGAGCGGTGGAGAAGGCGGAGACCAGCGTCACGGGACGATGACGCTATTTGCCATCGCCTGGAACGCAGGAAGGAGGTGAGTAAGTCCTCTTGCCCGCTGCTGCCCACTGCTACTAATTAGGAGGGGGAAGCGCCAGAAGGAGGGGACCCAGGTGAGGGAGGTGGGGGGTCCGGCCCCCCTCCCCGCCGCTTTCCCCGCCACCCCTCTTTTCCGTGCTGCTTCCCCCTCCTGTCCTGCACAGGCCTCTGTGGGAGGCCTTGATGACACCCCCTGGGGCGCCCGACACCCGGTGCGGGGCGCCCCCTGCCGCCCTATGGTAGGGACGCTACTGCATGGCAGGGAAAGCATTAAAGGACAACTGAAATGAGAGTTGTATGTTGGCTGCCATATTTCTTTTGTTTTAAACAATACCAGTTGCCTGGCAGTCCTGCTGATCTATTTGGCTGCAGTAGTGTCTGAATTACATCAGAAACAAGCATGTGACTAATCTTGTCAGATCTGACACAACATCAGAAACACCCAGGGCCGGATTTAGGGAAAGGCCCCCAAGGCTGGTTCCTAGGGCGCCAGAATGTTTGGGGCGGGTGGGGAGCCGCCTGTGCCATTTCCTATCCCCACAGACCGTTCGGCAGTTCCATCCACAGCCGCGGCTACAGAGAGGAGTCTGGGGAGGAGTGGCAGCAGTATTACAGTGGCCAGTCTGCAGGGAGGGACAGCAGCTGCGCCTGCACGGAGATCTCTCACGCCGCTGGAGCTACACAGATTTAGGAAAATTGGATACTTGCCTGCCGGTAATTTTCCTTTCCAGATGTGTCCATGGCAGCACGATAGGGTTAAGTCCCACCCACTTCACCCCATAGGACCAATAATAAATAAATTAAATCCCTTAAGCGTCCCTCCCCAGTCTTGTAACTCGGAATCACCGAATCTAGGGAGGGAGCCTCGTGCTGCCATGGACACATCTGGAAAGGAAAATTACCGGCAGGCAAGTATCCAATTTTCCTAATTCCATATGTTTCCATGGCAGCACGATAGGGAAATAACTAGTCAATAAACACATCGGGAGGGATGAGGTGCAATTCAGAAGTTTTAATGATAATCACACAGTATTTACAGTATTTACAGTTAAGACATTAGTGCCAAATTGTACAGAGGAACTTGCCGCTGGGTCTACCCTATAGTGTCTCATAAAAGTGTTCATTGAGCTCCAGTTTGCGGCCTGACATATCTTTTCTGGTGATACTTTTGTAAATGCCGCCCAGGAGGCCGCCAATCCCCTCGTAGAGTGTGCACATATCTGTTCTGGAGGGATCAGGCTACGTATCTTGTATGCCTCCTGGATAGCCTTGACTAACCAATTGGCTATCGTCCTAGATGATGCCGGGAGGCCCTTCCTATATCCTGATAATATGACAAAGAGCCTTTCCGATTTCCTGATAGAGGCAGTCCTTGAGATATATTCTTTCAAGGTGGCTCTTACATCTAGGGGATGCGACTCAGTGCTATCCTCTTGCCACAGAGTTGGTAGGGTCCAATCCTGATTAAAGTGATACAGAGTAGCAACTTTTGGGATGAACTGTTGGATTGGCCTCAGAATAACTCTATCCGCAAAGAATGTCAAGGATGGTTCATCAGAGCCTAGAGCTTGAATCTCTGACACTAGCCTAGCGGATGCTATAGCTACAAGAAAAACAGCCTTGTATGTTAAATGAGTAAGGTCACAGTCCTTAACTGGCGTAAAGGGTGGCTCCGACAGAACCTCCAGTACCAGAGGTAAGTCCCATTTAGGAAAAAAGGTCTTCCTGGGGTTTTTTGTTTCATTACCCCTCTGAGGAATTGTATGACAAGGGGGTGTAGAGCCCACCTGGTATCTGTGAGGGCTGATAAAGCTGACACCTGGACTCTTAGGGAGTGATACCCTAGCCCCTTATTCAATCCAGTCTGAAGAAAAAGAAGTATTTCTTTCACTTGTGGTTTAAGAGGGTCGAGCTGTAGTTGCCCCATGAATGTAATAAATCTATGCCAGATGTTCTGATATGAAGTTTTCGTTGATGGCTTCCGGGCCTTCAGAATAGTCTCAATGACTGAATCCGAAAGGTCTAATGATTGTAGTTTCCTCCTCTCAATGTCCATACTGCTAATTCCAGTTTGTCTGGGTTGGGATGGAGGATCGGTCCCTGGTGTAGGAGTCTGCTGCATCGTGGAAGTCTTACAGGTTGGTTCACCTTTAGACGCCACAACAGCGGAAACCAAGGTCTCCTTGGCCAGAACGGAATCACCGCTATTAACGTAACTGGTTCCCTTATTAATCTGAGCAGCAGTCTCTGGATTAACGGCACTGGGGGAAAAACATATCCCACTGTAAAGTTCCACTCCGCCAGAAGTGCATCTGTTGCTATCGCCTTCCCGGATTGCCATCTGGACATGAAGGCTTTGCATTTTGTGTTCTTTGAGGTTGCCATTAGGTCCACCTCTGGAGTCTCTATCTGGCTGCAGATGTTCAGAAACACGTCGTTGTTGAGGGACCATTCGTTGTTGTCCAGGCGATTTCTGCTTAGAAAATCGGCCTGTGTGTTTTCTGGACCAGGAATGTATGTTGCCGTTAGGTTGAGTAGGTGACCCTCTGCCAGATTAAATATCGAGGCCACCTCCTGCAGAAGTCTCTTGGACCTCGTACCGCCTTGTCTGTTGACATAGGCTACCGCGGTGCGGTTGTCCATCCGTAGTAATACATGTTTCCCTTCGAGGCGTGGTTTGAAGTTGAGTAGGACTAAGTAGGCCGCTCGAATCTCCAGTATGTTTGCTGGGAGGCTGGCGTCCTGATGACCCCAGACACCCTGTGACGTTTTCTCTGATAGGTAACCCCCCCAACCCGATTGGCTGGCGTCCGTGGTGATTATGGTCGGGTAGGATGGACAGATCTGTAACGGAGTGGACAGATTCCTCCTGTCTGTCCACCAGAACAAACTGTTTCTCATTGATTGTGATATAACCACTTGCTGTGTCATCTTTCTGCTGTGCCACTGTTTCAGGAATCCAACCTGCCAAGTTCTGCAATGCCACTGTGCCCATCGAACCATTGGAATCGTGGATGTCATCATTCCAAGCAAACTTAGACATTGAGTGGCTGAGGCTGTTGATACACAGATCATGTTCCGGACATTCTGGATGACTTTCTGCTGCTTCTCTACTGGGAGGCTTATGGTATTTTGTTGCGTCTGGAAAAGGGCCCCTAAGAATACAATACTTCTGGATGGTGTTAGTTGACTCTTCGTCAGGTTTATTCTCCATCCAAAGTTTTCCAACTGTACTAACACAGTCTGTCTGTGTAGAAGAATCTGATTTTTGTCCTGGTCTAGTAATAGCAGGTCGTCTAGATAGTGGAACAACCTGAGTCCCTGTATTCTCAGGATCTCCACTAGTGACAGTAACACTTTCGAAAATGTCCTTGGTGCGGTACATATTCCGAACGGTAGGCATCGGAACTGAAAGTGAAGGTTGCCGATGGCAAATCTGAGGAACCTCTGGTAATGCGGGTGGATCATAATGTGCAAGTAGGCATCCTCTAAATCTATCGATAGGGCCCAGTCGTTTTTCATGATTACTCTTGTAATGGTCTGTAATGTCTCCATCTTGTATTTTTTTAAACTGATGTGTCTGTTTAATCTTCTTAGATCCATCACAGGGCGAAGGTCTCCTGATTTCTTTTTTACAAAGAATAGTGGGGAGTAAACTCCCCTTCCCCTCTGCGTCTGAGGGACTGGAATGATTGCGTTTTTTGCAAGTAAATTCTGAATGTAGTCCATGAGAATGTACCTCCTTTCCTGCGACAGTGGAATACTTGTGGATTTGAATATCCGAGGCGGCATTGTGATGAACTTCTAACGATGTCCGTCTCTCACAGTCTGTACCACCCCGGGGTCCCTGATGTTGTCCGCCCAGACATTTGCAAAGGTTTGAAGTCTTCCACCTACTGGCAATGTCTGAGCGGTCTGACCATCAAAAGGACTTCTGCTGATTGGATCCCTGGGTGGTCTTCCTCTGCTTGTTCAGTCTTTGCAGGGTTGCCTGCGAGCTCTGCCAATTTCGTCTGAATGTTCCAGCAGATCTATATCCTGGTGTAGATCTAAACCTGCTTTGCTGATAAGACGGTCTCTGAGTTAAAGTTGGTTTCCTACTTCTACGGTCCTGGGGAATCATTCCCGATCTACCTCCAGTTACTCTACTGATGGCTGCATCCATTGTTTGCCCAAACAGGTTCTTCCCGTCATAGGGGATCCTACACCACTCTTGTTTGGAACCCTGGTCGGCAGACCAATGTTTAAGCCATAAGGCTCTTTTGAATACTACCGAATGTAGCATCGATCTTGAAGAGCATCGGAGAATATCAACTGCCGCTTCATCGACAAAGTCGGCCGTCAGTTTAAAGTCATCAAGAGCTGAAATGATTATCTCCTTATCTGCGTCTGATCTTAAGGTTTCTTCAATGTTCTCTGTCCACCCTCTTAAAGCTTCCGCCACTGCAGTGAGTGCCACAGCGGGTTTACACGCACTTCCTGATGATATATAAGACTTCTTTAGTTCTGAATCTATCTTTCTTTCTAAAGGGTCCGTGAATGAAGTTGAGTCTTCACGGGGCAGAGTCACACGTCTAGCCAAGTTCATTACTGATGCGTCCACTTTGGGCGGTTCATCTAATACACTTGTCTTAGGCTCATCCAGTGGATACAGTTTATTCAGTTTATTAGCCAAAGACGGCTTCTTATCTATCTTTTTCCATTCGTCTAAGTTGACCTCATTCTTTCTATAAACGGGAAGGTCTTCATACTTTTCTTTAGGTGAGAATAGTAATCCTTCCGAGCCTGTGCAGATGTACTCGGTGTCTCCTCATCCTGCCACTCCATGGCTTCTCTCACCGATCTAATATATGGTTGCACTAAGCTAAAGTCGAAGCCAACAGTCTGCTGGTTGATCTCTGTTTCGGCATTAGACGCCATACCCCCCGAAGGTTCAGACTCTTTATTATGAGGATTGGCATGAGCCGGCAAGGAGGCTATGTAGTGGTCCATAGATTCTTGCACTGCCTGTTTAATCATGCTAGATATGTCCATGGGTTGATCCGGCTCTCGGGCCATGGAGTCAAAGCAGGCCCTGCATACTAGCTTTCCAGCCATTACATCCTTGCCGCAGGCCCAACACTTTTTCTTTGAGCTTGATCGTGCGTCGCTACGTCTTGGCGATCTGCTCCTTTCTCTTGTCTTAGAAGAGGAATGTCTGCTGGAGCGAGAGCGAGATCGAGATCGGGAACAGGAACGGGATGGCGATCCTTTTCCTGGAGTTAGCCTCCCAGGCGGGTATGCCTCAGATGAACCTTCATATAGGCCAGACTGGTCCAATCCCCGAACTTGTTCTTGAATTAGGCTGTAAAATAAATAAAGCCTAATTAACACGCACTCTTTTACCTAAAAGAAAACAGGCCACTTACTATCTGCTTCCTACCTTAGGCCATCAGGCTGGTCACTATCAGGTAAAGATGACTCCATAACACAGCAATCCTGCTGTGGAAAAGAAAAAATAATAACTTATTAACCTGTAATCTGCAGTCAACTCCCTTTGTCCCCCCTTCCAATTGGTCCTTCACAGAGGACTCCGGCTTACCTCCCAAACCAAACGTCTACCGTTCTCTGCGCACTCCCTGTCAGAATAGCAGACACGATCCGACAGGAAGCGCCGGCTTAAATAATCCTCCCAGCCGAACGGGCCAATGGGATACAGGAGGCGGAGAATACGCGTCAGCTGACCGGCATGCGACCAATCAGACGCGTCCGCCGCCGGCGGAAGTGACGCCAACTGACGTCAGCGGGACGCGGAAGTGAGACCCCGACGTTGGAACGCACGCCAGAGCGGCCTAACACATGGGGGAAAGGGCGGCGCAGGACGTGGCGGCCTAAGGGAAAGAGGTATGGAGTCACCAAACAAGCGCATTGCACTTATAGTATAATACATAGTAGTATGGAGGAAGCATTGCAACCTATAAAAACAAACCTGCACCATGACCAGAAATGGTGATTTCTCCAGCCAGCGCCATTTAGTTGCTGGCAGGGAACCTCAGCAGGAGAGGCTGAACTTGCTGGTAGATAGGAAGCAGAATGTCGTAGGTCCTAGTTTAGTAATAGAAACCTTCTGTAAACTTCTGATGTAAGCACCGGTCCAGGGGTGAGGTGATTCGAGGACAAAAGACTGGGGAGGGACGCTTAAGGGATTTAATTTATTCATTATTGGTCCTATCGGGTGAAGTGGGTGGGACTTAACCCTATCGTGCTGCCATGGAAACATATGGAAAGCAAGTCGGAAACCCCCAGAGCTCAGGCAGAGAGATCTCCGTGCACAAATCAGCAGGACCAGCCACAGCAGCTGTTTGTCCCTTCTCACCTCCCCTTCCGAGGCCGACAGGAAAGCAGTGGGGAGGAAGAGAGTGATCAGCTGCTCGGAAGTTGTGAGTGGGACTGGAGCTCACATGGGAAGAGCCGAGGCAGAGAAGCATGGCTCTGGGTGCAGCTTTCCCATACACTGCACAGAAGAGGCACCTCAGTGCAGGAAGCTGGAGGATCGGATTTCTGGCTGGGAATACTTCTGCTGCATCCTGTGACTGCAGCAGCTACCAGCTTGTGAGTTTCTGCTTGTATGCAGCTGCTGTGACTGCATGCTTGTCCCATACCCCTCTAAAGAGTTCTCCCAGCATGCCCCCCCACTCCACAGAGGCACCACTGCTCCCAGCATGCCCCCCCTCACTCCTTAGAGGCACCACTGATCCCAGCATGCCCCCCTCACTACTTAGAGGCACCACTGCTCCCAGCATGCCCCCCACTCCATTGAGACACCAGTGCTCCCAGCATGCCCACCCTCCCCACTCCACAGAGGCACCACAGCTCCCAGCATGCCCCCCCACTCCACAGAGGCACCAGTGCTCCCAGCATGCCCCCCCTCCCCACTCCATAGAGGCACCACTGCTCCCAGCATGCCCCCCACTCCATAGAGGCACCAGTGGTTCCAGCATGCTTCCCCCACTCCATAGAGGCACCAGTGGTTCTAGCATGCTTCCCCCCCCACCCCAGAGGCACCACTGCTCCCAGCATGCTCCCCCCCCCCACTCCATGAGGCACCACTGCTACCAGCATGCCCCCCTTCCCACTCCATAGAGGCACCACTGCTCCCAGCATGCCTCCCACTCCATAGAGGCACCAGTGGTTCCAGCATGCTTCCCCCACTCCATAGAGGCACCAGTGGTTCTAGCATGCTTCCCCCCACCCCAGAGGCACCACTGCTCCCAGCATGCTTCCCCCCCCCACTCCATGAGGCACCACTGCTCCCAGCATGCTCCCCTCCCCACTCCATGAGGCACCACAGCTCCCAGCATGCTTCCCCCCACTCCACAGAGGCACCACAGCTCCCAGCATGCTTCCCTTACTCCATAGAGGCACCACTGCTCCCAGCATGCCTCCCCCACTCCAGAGGCACCACTGCTCCCAGCATGCTTCCCCCCACTCCATAGAGGCACCACAGCTCCCAGCATGCTTCCCCCTCCCCCCCCCCACTCCACAGAGGCACCACAGCTCCCAGCATGCTTCCCTTACTCCATAGAGGCACCACTGCTCCCAGCATGCCTCCCCCACTCCAGAGGCACCACTGCTCCCAGCATGCTTCCCCCCACTCCATAGAGGCACCACAGCTCCCAGCATGCTTCCCCCTCCCCCCCCCCCCCCACTCCACAGAGGCACCACAGCTCCCAGCATGCTTCCCTTACTCCATAGAGGCACCACTGCTCCCAGCATGCCTCCCCCACTCCAGAGGCACCACTGCTCCCAGCATGCCTCCCCCACTCCAGAGGCACCACTGCTCCCAGCATGCTTCCCCCCCACTCCATAGAGGCACCACTGCTCCCAGCATGCCTCCCTCCACTCCATAGAGGCACCACTGCTCCCAGCATGCTTCCCCCCACTCCATAGAGGCACCACTGCTCCCAGCATGCTCCCCCCCCCCCACTCCATAGAGGCACCACTGCTCCCAGCATGCTTCCCTCCACTCCATAGAGGCACCACTGTGCTTCCTCCCCAATAGAGGTACTGCAGTTCCAAGCATGCTTCTCCTCCATGTAGTATTGGGTTGTCCCCTAGGGCTGACTGGCGTAACCCCCTGATCTCCCCCGGCGGACCACTTTTCACATTGGAGGAGGCCTGGCAGCCAGCTCTGGGGCCCTGGGGGACAACCCAATACTATAGGGAGATGGAGGGGCATGCTAGGAACTGTGGTGCCTCTGGAAGGGGAGGAGCATGCTGGGAGCTGTGGTGCCTATGTGGAGGGGAGGCTTATGATGAGAACTGTAATGCCTTTATGGAGGGGTAGGGGCATGCTGGGAGTTGTGGTACCTCTATAGAGGAGGGGACATGCTGAAAGCTAAAGTGTCTCTATAGAGGGGGGGCATGCTGGGGGCTGTTTGCAGTTTGCCCCTATGGAGACACTGACCTTGGCTAGACCATTTATTTTTACCCTACCCTGGCAGACATCTTCCCTGTAAACTCCCCTTAGTAGTGGGGAGCCTCTGGACATATCTCCCTATACCCCACTATTCTAGTTCTGTAACCCTCTCTGGACGAATAGGTATCTTCAGTACGCAAGCATGACCGTATCTGTACTGGGCATGGGCAAATAAGGTCCGCACATGCCCAGTAAAATGCTTGTGCATGGAGGAAAACAGCTACGTGCCTTAGTTCTACTGGGCATGCACCAAACTCACTTACGCATTCCCAGTGTGGACATACTTGTCCTCAGCCACGCTTGCACAATAAAGTAACCTATTCGATCAGAAAGGGACCCAGTGCTAAATGCTGGGATATCAGAAGGGGGTTGTTGTGATTTGCATTTGTGTATTGATATGGTTGGAAGGGGGGGCAGCTGGTGACAGTGGGCCTAGGGCGGTAAAAAGTACAAATCCGGCCCTGGAAACACCTGAGCTGTATATGCTTGTTTAGGGATTATGGCTAGAAACATTAGAGGCAGAGGATTAGCAGGACAGCCAGGCAACTGGTATTGTTTAAAAGGAAATAAATATGGCAGCCTCCATATCCCTCTCGATTCAATTGTCATTTAAGTTTTCAGCTTAAAGTGGATCCGAGATAAACTTTTGCTCATTGCATAATTGTGTTCCTTTCATATAGTTTATAGGGCATTCCTAAAGCCAAATCCTTTTTTTGTTTTGTTTTAATACTCTAATTCCCTATAAACTAAACAAGCCTCGCCCACAGCTCCTTTTGTGCTTTGGCACTGTAGCAAGGGATTATGGGAGCTAAGTCTGGGCAGGAGGAGGAGGTTACTAGCCATTGGTTTCAGAGGCAGAGGGGAAGAGGGAGGAGGAGAAGGGACTGAATTTACACACGGGCAAGCTGATAGCATCTCCAGCCCTCAGCCTGTGACAATGTGACATACAGAACATGGCTGCCCTCATTCTCATTGTATCACAGGAATGAATAATCATAAACTTTTGAAGCTGTTTTTTTGCAGCTAGATATGCTGTGTAAACTATCTAAACTTTAGATAAGATATATAGACAAGTTACTTGTTATAGTTAGTTTTTCATCTCGGATCCGCTTTAAAAGCCTTGTTCAGTCTCTATTCCTGTATGAAGAAGGCTTATAAGTTGAAAGTTTACTTCTTTTAAGTAAGTTGATAAATGGCACTATATCATTCTGATTCATAACTTCCTGCTTGGTGCAACATGATGGCTTCATGGCTAACATGGTACATGTTTCCTGATGACTAACATGGTACAGTACTCTACTGCTCCTTCTGTATGCATCCAGCCCACCAGGGTTTGAGTGTGCCTCCATCTAGTGGTGACTGGTGATTGTACAGGCTGTGTTAACCATCATAGGCTTGTTTTACCTTCCCAAACCAAAGTTTTGTTCTCTTCACAGTAACAAGTATTCTTTGGTTGGCAAGTCAATATAGGTGTGAAAACTCACACAGTCAGAAAACTTTGGTGTCATTAAAGATGTCGCTACCTTCACTATATCTCCAAATAAAAAAAAAAAAATAACAGTATGAGGAAATTATTGCATTAATTTAGAACCCAATTATGCACATAAATTAATGCATTTGCATGATTAGTGCATGAAATGCTATTTGAACTGCTGAATGCCTTATAAAAACTTCACTGCCAAAGATAATATGTGGACCTCCAAACCAGAGTCGGATCATCCACAAGGCAAACCTAGGCAATTGCCTAGGGCCTAGAGAGAGTCTAGGGGCCTGGTGGGCGCTAGTGTTGGGCGAACATCTAGATGTTCGGGTTCGGGCCGAACAGGCCGAACATGGCCGCGATGTTCGGGTGTTCGAGCCGAAC
This sequence comes from Hyperolius riggenbachi, assembly GCF_040937935.1. Lineage (NCBI taxonomy): Eukaryota > Metazoa > Chordata > Amphibia > Anura > Hyperoliidae > Hyperolius > Hyperolius riggenbachi. The sequence goes on from NC_090648.1 coordinate 262,381,826, forward strand.
TCCGAACATAATAGAAGTCAATGGGGACCCGAACTTTCGTGCTTTGTAAAGCCTCCTTACATGCTACATACCCCAAATTTACAGGGTATGTGCACCTTGGGAGTGGGTACAAGAGGAAAAAATTTTTTAGCAAAAAGAGCTTATAGTTTTTGAGAAAATCGATTTTAAAGTTTCAAAGGGAAAACTGTCTTTTAAATGCGGGAAATGTCTGTTTTCTTTGCACAGGTAACATGCTTTTTGTCGGCATGCAGTCATAAATGTAATACAGATAAGAGGTTCCAGAAAAAGGGACCGGTAACGCTAACCCAGCAGCAGCACACGTGATGGAACAGGAGGAGGGCGGCGCAGGAGGAGAAGGCCACGCTTTGAGACACAACAACCCAGGCCTTGCATGAGGACAAGAAGCGTGCGGATAGCAATTTGCATTTTGTCGCCATGCAGTCATAAATGTAATACAGATGAGAGGTTCAATAAACAATAAACAGTAATTGGTGTTGTCCAGAATGCGCACAATGCGTGGGTCGCGTTCAATGCAGTCCTAGGCCGAAGAGGTCATAGCCTAGGGTCACAAAAACCTGTTTATTTGGGCAATTTCAATGGTGGCGAGTCTGACGTACATAAATCGCAGCAATGGCTGTTAGCAACGTCTGAATCTCACGAAATGTCTCATGCAGGTAGAAGACATATTGTTAGACTTGGGCTCCAAAGATGGGTTCCCTACATCTCTGCAAACCAGAGTTACAGGGCTCCAAATTTGGTAAAATCCCCCATAGGCTTTCATTGGGCCTCCTATTTACAGTTCCAAAATCTCACATCTTTTCAAAGGGCAATTTCTCAGCAGTGGCAAATTTTCTAGCATTGTAGGGACCCTTAGGGGGAACATGACTGGTGAGTTTCGGGCCCCTAGGCCAAAGAGGTCATAGCCTAGGGTCACAAAAACCTGTTTATTTGGGCAATTTCAATGGTAGTTATGCTGACGTACATAAATCTCAGCCATGGCCGTTAGCAACGTCTGAATTTCACAAAATGTCTCATGCAGGTAGAAGACATATTGTTAGACTTGGATTCCAAAGATGGGGTCCCTACATCTCTGCAAACCAGAGTTACAGGGGTGCAAAATTGGTAAAATCCCCTATAGGCCTTTATTGCCTCCCTATTTCACTTTCCAAAATCTCACATCTTTTCAAAGGGCAATTGCTCAGCAGTGGCAAATTTTCTAGCATTGTAGGGACCCTTAGGGGGAACATGACTGGTGAGTTTTGGGCCCCTAGGCCGAAGAGGTCATAGCCTAGGGTCACAAAAACCTGTTTATTTGGGCTATTTCAATGGTGGCGAGTCTGACGTACATAAATCGCAGCAATGGCCGTTAGCAACGTCTGAATCTCACGAAATGTCTCATGCAGGTAGAAGACATATTGTTAAACTTGGATTCCAAAGATGGGGTCTCTACATCTCTGCAAACCAGAGTTACAGGGCTCCAAAATTGGTAAAATCCCCCATAGGCTTTCATTGGGCCTACTAATTACCGTTCCAAAATCTCACACCATTTCAAAGGGCAATGGCTCAGCAGTGGCAAAACTCACCAGTCATGATCCCCCTAAGAGTCCCTACAATGCTAGAAAATTTGGTACTGCTGAGCCATTGCCCTTTGAAAAGATGTGAGATTTTGGAAAGTGAAATAGGGAGGCAATGAAAGCCTATGGGGGATTTTACCAATTTTGCACCCCTGTAACTCTGGTTTGCAGAGATGTAGGGACCCCATCTTTGGAATCCAAGTCTAACAATATGTCTTCTACCTGCATGAGACATTTCGTGAAATTCAGACGTTGCTAACGGCCATGGCTGAGATTTATGTACGTCAGCATAACTACCATTGAAATTGCCCAAATAAACAGGTTTTTTTGACCCTAGGCTATGACCTCTTTGGCCTAGGGGCCCGAAACTCACCAGTCATGTTCCCCCTAAGGGTCCCTACAATGCTAGAAAATTTGCCACTGCTGAGCAATTGCCCTTTGAAAAGATGTGAGATTTTGGAAAGTGAAATAGGGAGGCAATGAAAGCCTATGGGGGATTTTACTAATTTTGCACCCCTGTAACTCTGGTTTGCAGAGATGTAGGGACCCCATCTTTGGAATCCAAGTCTAACAGTATGTCTTCTACCTGCATGAGACATTTCGTGAGATTCAGACGTTGCTAACGGCCATTGCTGCGATTTATGTACGTCAGACTCGCCACCATTGAAATTGCCCAAATAAACAGGTTTTTGTGACCCTAGGCTATGACCTCTTCGGCCTAGGACTGCATTGAACGCGACCCACGCATTGTGCGCATCCTGGACAACACCAATTACTGTTTATTGTTTATTGAACCTCTCATCTGTATTACATTTATGACTGCATGGCGACAAAATGCAAATTGCTATCCGCATGCTTCTTGTCCTCATGCAAGGCCTGGGTTGTTGTGTCTCAAAGCGTGGCCTTCTCCTCCTGCGCCGCCCTCCTCCTGTTCCATCACGTGTGCTGCTGCTGGGTTAGCGTTACCGGTCCCTTTTCCTGGAACCTCTTATCTGTATTACATTTATGACTGCATGCCGACAAAAAGCATGTTACCTGTGCAAAGAAAACAGACATTTCCCGCATTTAAAAGACAGTTTTCCCTTTGAAACTTTAAAATCGATTTTCTCAAAAACTATAAGCTCTTTTTGCTAAAAAAAATTTTCTCTTGTACCCACTCCCAAGGTGCACATACCCTGTAAATTTGGGGTATGTAGCATGTAAGGAGGCTTTACAAAGCACAAAAGTTCGGGTCCCCATTGACTTCCATTATGTTCGGAGTTCGGCTCGAACACCCGAACATCGCGACCATGTTCGGCCCGAACCCGAACATCTAGATGTTCGCCCAACACTACACGTGACCCGTTCGGCCAATCACAGCGCTAGCCAAACGTTCGGGGAACGTTCGGCCATGCGTTCTTAGTTCGGCCATATGGCCGAACAGTTTGGCCGAACACCATCAGATGTTCGGCCGAACTCGAACATCACCCGAACAGGGTGATGTTCTGCAGAACCTGAACAGTGGCGAACACTGTTCGCCCAACACTAGCGCTAGCCCCCACCAAATCTTACTAAAAATGCCACATTATTGTCAGCAGTGGGCAAAAACTGCTATCTTGCCCAGGGCCCCATTTCAATTTAGTCCTTTTCTGCTCCAAACAATAAGCATTAAGTGATAATGCAAAGCAGAGTTCATTTTATTTCTTCCTGCAATTTGATTACAAAAAATACAGTGTGGCTGGTCCACCTTAAGGAGTCCTGCAACCCCCAGCAGAGGGACACACAGGTCCAAATTTGGCTGATGTTTCCAGCACCGGTGGTCATAGGGGCTCTTAGAGCAAATCCACATGCCCTATGAGGAGCTTTGAAGGCAAAGGGATAGGCTCTGTTACACAGCCCCAGCCCCTATGCTGACAGAGATATATCTCTTTATGCTTTATAATGGAGCCAGACATATCAGCATTATGGAAAGCTATTACTAAAAATTGTTCAATTTTAAATACACATGAATGCATACATGTAAGACGTGAAGTTCTCTCCGTGTAAAATCCAGTAATTTACAATAGGCAGCAAAAATCTGAAATCTGACTGGTTTTTAACTAGTCCATCACCTCATGGATAGTATGTATATCAAATAGCGCTGCAATGTTCATATACCAGAAATAAAACAAAAACAAAGTTAAACTAAGAACTGGAAAGTTCCACTTCAGTTCTAATAATGTCTCTATGTATGCGCTTCTCTGTAGGATATAGCAAATCCCTTCTGCAAATTTTCTGTGTAGATAGCGTTCCACATTGGTAGATAGATGAAAGGTAGTTTTACCCCTTTAGGACCGCACTCACCCGTTCAGATGGGCCACTATCAGACTGGTCATTAGCGTTTTAGGGGTGTTCCTCGTTGACATCCGTCCGGGGAGTCCTTATTGCGCTGCCCGTCTGTTGTCCGTGTAGGGTGATGGTGATGCCTCCAATATGGATAGATGACTCCAATATATCTGGACGCCTTCAGTACTCCTCATAGAGGGTAGATGTCTCCAATATACCTCATAGAGGAAATGAATAGTCCATAGCGTAACTCCATAAAAAGTATAACATGTTTATTCCATAAAATATACTCACAAACATACGGTTTGGTACAGGCATTTAGAGTGATTAACGGGCTCTCCCCCGTGCCTCCCGGGTAAGGCCTATAGAGGTTATCCGTCCCACTCGATTCTCGCCGTCCGTTCCCGCGTTAGAGTCTAGTTCCTGGTTGTCCTGTGGCTCCACCCGACGCGTTTCGTCACACGCGTGACTCATCAGGGACCTCTATAGGCCTTACCCGTTTTTTTTTATCTTTTTGAAAAAAGATCTTTTGGATACAATAAAGTGTTAAACAAAATATTGGACTCAACTACTGTTTTGTGGTCTCAACTTGTTAATATAGATCCTCCTGTATAGAAACCTGAAAGGGTTAACCTACAGGCATGCAAGTAACAGTTTCTCTCTTGTTGGACCCTTGTTGGATTACACTGATAAAGATTATACTGATAAAGAATTACAGCTATAAAACTTTTTCCTGCAGAGAACAACTTCTGTGTACAGGGGATAGATAAAAAGGCCAATAGTTCTGGGACTGCCACTGAGCACAGACAATAAAACATTACGTCTAATTTTAATAGTTTAAAAATTACAAAAAAAAGAATCAGTTTATTTTCACCCTGGGTTCACTTTAAGTATTTCCTTTAGACTTCACAAAGGCACTCCCTGAATACAAAAAGACTATCTGATTATAATATCAGGCCGCAATATCAAATTATGTATGGGAACCCTAAGTGGTCCTTTTACTCCAAAACAGCCGATTAATAAAGTTCAACTCAGTTTTGGAAAGCTTATCGATTGTAAGGATGAACATGTATGAGGTTAATTTTTTTGTTGAGTGGGCAGGGAAGGAGTGGTCGGGAATCAAATGTTGCATAGCATTATTTATTATTTTTTTAAGTATTTATATACCGCCAACATATTACGCATATTACGCAGCGTTGTACAGAGTACAGAGTATATTGTTTTGTCACTAATTGTCCCTCAGAGGGGCTCACAATCTAATCCCTACCATAGTCATATGTGTATGTATGAATCGTGTAGTGCATCTCGTAGTCTAGGGCTGGGCCGAGGCAGAGGCAAGAGAGGCTCCAGCCTCAGGGCGCTGTGTAGGAGGGGGCGCACAACTCACTCAGCTATGTTTGTGTTTTAAAGAGACTCTGTAGCAAAATGTTCAGCCTTATTTCTTCTATCCTATAAGTTCCTATACCTGTTATAATGTGGTCTGGATTACTGCAGCATTTTCTAGTTGCACTGTCTGCCCCATGCACGCTCTCCTGTGTTTGTATGAGTCCCAGGCTTGCCTCTGCTCACATCCAGCGTCCCTGCAAGGCTCGTGGAGCTGAGACATTTCAAACAGCTGTGAGTGCAGAGAGATCAGTGCAGAGCTCAGACAATAAGGCAACACGTGGGAGCAACATTCCAGCAATCAAGTCACATTTCAGAGGAGCTTCTGCAAACGGGCACCTGCTCTGATGATGTATTTCCTGTTTGGCGGCCATCTTTATTGTTTACAAAAACAATGAATAAAACAGTGATTTTATCACCAGAAAAAACAGCGGGAGCGGCGAAAATGTCACAGAGGGGGCTAGGAGAAGACAACAAACAGGCAGGTACGTTTATTTATGTAAGATTTTCACAGTACCGATTATCTTTAAGCAGAGAGACATCAGAAAAGAGGATACATGGCAGTGACTGCAAGCCAGATAACTAGAGATTAAAGTGTTGGGGAGGTTAGGGGCCCTGGGGTGCCTCTTAGTATAATAGCAATCAGTGTGTGACGACTGGGATGGGAGGGATGTAGGCAGGGCCGCCTTCAGAAATTTCTGGGCCCCATACTGGGAAAACCTACTGGGCCCCCCTCATGCCAGATCATAATCTGCAGAAAACAACTCTTTAAATGTGTCTTATATTTCTATGAACACACAAGTTTCTGTGATGTGTGTCTTTCTGCCTTCCCCATTGTGCTGCCTCTTCCTCTGCTGGATCCACCTCTTGTGTCCCCCTGTGCCCCCATTGTACCTTTACTTTTCTCCTGGTGTTCCCCTCTGTCCCCCCCCACCCCGTCCTCCTCTATCCCCTGTCCTCCTGTGTCTCCCTATGTCTCTTGCTGTGTCTTCCGCTGTCCCCATGTCCTCCTGGTGTCACTGTGACCTTTGATGTACCTCTGCTTACTCCTCTTACCCCCAGTTCTATGCCGCTGTGTCCCTGAGCATCAGCCTATGGGGAGGAAGTATGGCAACTCGTGCGTCTGCTGGAGCCAATGGTCTCGCAGGCGGGACTATGGATCCGTTATTGGACCAGTCACTGCACTCGCTGAGTAGCAGTCAGTCACTGCACTCACAGAGTAGCAGTGTGTGCAGTGATTGGCCCAATGATGGAGCCAGGGTCCCACCCACAAGACCATCGGCTCCAGTAATAACACAAGTTGCCATACTTTTTTCTCCTTACTGCCGCTAGGGCTTACTTTCAGGGTAGGGCTTATATTTCGAGCATGCTCAAAATTTCTGCTAGGGCTTACTTTCAGGGAATGTCTTCGTTTTGGGGAAACCCAAAACCCAAGTTTTGGCTTCGAGTGCCTTCGTGAGAGGATCAACAGACATTTTTCAGACCTATATACAAATGAGAGTTAGTAAGCCTCCCCCCTTCACATCAGACAGTGTCTTAAAGATACAGTCCAATGTCAGTACTCATAGTCACTACATATGCAATAAAAATAGTTCCCATGTCGATACACACGCAATGAAAATCATTCCAATGTTTTTAGAATAATCAATTTTAAATCACACATAAAATATATAGCAAAGTTAAAAAAAACAGTAAAACTTTTAATGCAAAAGTAAAAACTATGGTTACAACTTTTCTATTCACCAACTAAGAAGCAAATCAAATCAGGCGCAGGCGCAGTACTATTCTCCGCCGGAGAGAGACGGAGAGAGCGCACTGCACTTGCACAGACTGGCCAAAGTTATGGGACCCGGTACAGAAGACGGAGAAGACTGAGGACGGTGGCGTGGGAGCGATCCGTTCGGATGGGGCTGGAGGAAGCCCCAGGTATGTATAAATAATTTAATATTGTTTCTCTCTGGTTCTCTTTAAAGAGACACAATTTCAAAGATGATAAAAAATGATTAGTCAGCCATTATTTGTTTTGAATGTTATCAGGTACATTTCCCCTCATCTCCTTGATGAGACTCTCCTGCAATTGGTTATCCTGATTTTGAAGCTATTATCGGTATTTGGACCACAAATGACAGCTTCAATCTTCTCTTGTTGTCTTTTTTGTTGTTTTTGCTCCAGCAGCAGAACAGTATGTAGAATGGTGGCCACCTTTTTTTGGGTTGGTCAATACAGCATGGTATGCACACTAATATAAAAGCGAAGAACTACACAATGCATGCAAGATTACAATAACAATCTGATTTTTAATCCTTTCATTACCTTATGAATGTCGTTACTGTCCATTACATCTCCTCAATTTTTTGCCTGGAAGAGAACAGTTTCTGAGTGCAGACTGCAGATAATAGATCGAAAAGGTCAATCGTTCATATATTTTAGATTCAGGGACACTAAAAGACTTTATCAGTCATATGAGGCAATACAACAGTCAACCTACCCTCTTTCGCTGAAATTAAGACATCCCCCAAAAGTAAGCCCTAGCAAGAATTTCAAGCATGCTCAAAATATAAGCCGTACCCAAAAAGTAAGCCCTAACAGCAGTAAGGGGGAAAAATATGGCAAATGTGTTATTACTGGAGCCCAGAAACCACAAGTTGCTGTACTTCTTCCCCATAGGCTGCAGTTCAGGAACATAGGTAATATTTTTTTTATATACTTTTAGCCATAGATCCTGACCAAGCACGCAGATACAATGTTTCTGACTGAAGTATGACTGGATTAGCTGCATGCTTGTTTCAGGTGTGTGATTCAGATACTACTGATACCAGAAAGATCAGGACTGACAGGCAACTGGTAAAAGGAAATAAATAATGCTGCCTCCATATCCTTCTAACTTCAGGCATACGTTAAGAAGGGAAATTTATATTTAGTTAGAAATGAGTATTTTAAAATGAAAATTGCTGTTATGACATCCTTCCACCACAAGATGGCAGCCAACAGTGAATTTAAAAGATGCCCTAACTTTTAGTAACAGTGTGTGGACAATACTGGATTTAAATAATTAAAGGGAACCTGAAGTGAGAATAAAACAGACATCTTAATTTTCTATTAAACAATGCCAGATGCCTTACTTTTGTGTTGATGATTTGCCTCTAATACTTAAAGGGAAACTGTACTGAAAATTATATAATTGATAAAATGTCTAAAATGTCTAATTTTCTACAGTAATACTTCAAAACAAACCCTTTCTTCTCCCTGATTTCATTTCTGAAATGAATCCTGGGTGGTGACATCTTTACTGTTGTCTGGTGTATTTCTGTGGAATGTTTGTATACTCAGTTTTAAGAAACAGGTAGAATACTCTGGGAGGAGATTTCCACATAGGTAAACAGCCTAGGCTCTGAGATCACTGAGAGGGCAGGGCCACACATCAATATACAGCAATATATAGATTTAGGAAGTGTTTCTGATGCTGAAAGCAGGATAGTTAACATAAAGTTGATATCGTGAATCATTTACTACATTACATGTCACTAGGGTGACTATCAAAGAAACTATTATTCTGTAAACTCCACATATCTATAGAGATTTAAAGGGATACTGTAGGGGGGTCGGGGGAAAATGAGTTGAACTTACCCAGGGCTTCTAATGGTCCCCCGCAGACATCCTGTGTTGGCGCAGCCACTCACCGATGCTCCGGCCCCGCCTCCAGTTCACTTCTCGAATTTCTGACTTTAAAGTCAGAAAAGCCGGATCACCTCTGTGGCTAGCTGGGCTGTGTCCCCCCTGTGTGGCCAGGTGATCCCTCTGTATGCAGCACAGCAGTATTTACTCACCTCCCAGGCTCCAGCGATGAGCCACTGTAGACCCCTCTGCTCTTGTCGGCATCTTCACTCGTACTGCCGCTCAGTTCCGGATCGCAGCTTGATGACGTCATCAAGCCAAGACCCGGCACTGATGTCAGAGCGAGCAGGGATGCTGGCCAGAGCGGAGGGGATTGCCGATTGTCGTGGGAAGGTGAGTGGATCCTCTTTTTCCCCCCCCTACTGCCGCATCAGTAACAGGGATCACTACGATCCGCCAGCGATCATAGTGATCACGTGATCAGCAGCCATACGTGATGGCTGCTGATCACTGAGGGGAGATGTCAGCTGTCATATGACAGCTTAATCTCCCCTCTCTGGTGCGCACGATCGCGTCGGGAGCGGAAACAGCGAGTGGAGTAAATCCTAAGCCTCATCAGGCTAGAATAACCACAAGTGCGCGTAGGATTTACTATCGGCTGTCCCCAAAAGGTTAAAGAGAATCTGTATTGTTAAAATCACACAAAAGTAAACATACCAGTGTGTTAGGGGACATCTCCTATTACCCTCTGTCACAATTTCGCCGCTCCCCGACGCATTAAAAGTAGTTAAAAACAGTTTTAAAAAGTTTGTTTGTAAACAAACAAAATGGCCATGGTAGGTTGATGTACAGCATGTCCACACATAGAAAATACATCCATACACAATCAGGCTGTATACAGCCTTCCTTTTGAATCTCAAGAGATCATTTGTGTGTTTCTTTCCCCCTGAAGCTCACTGAAGAGTTACAAGCTGATTGTTTGTTTCTTCTTACAGACAGCTCTGCCCGGTTGTCTGTAATTCTGCAGTATGTGACTCATCAGTATGTGAACAGAGGATTTATCCAGCTTGTAAAAGATAAGAGAGCAGAAAAAAGCTGGCTAATGTAAATAACACACACACACACACAGGGGAGTGTGCATAGAGGGGGCATGCATAGCAGATCACACTGAAGAGTTGGCAGCCTTCCAGACACAGGACGGACAGGGGAAAGATAAGCTGATTTATTACAGAGATGGTGATAGTATAAAGTGCTGCAGTAAGCCAGAGCACATTATAATAGGTTTAGGAACCTGTAGGATAGTAGAAAACACAATGACATTTTTGTTACAGAGTCCCTTTAAAAACTTTTCATTGTGTGATATGCAAGAGTTCAGGTCCACTTTTTCAGCTGTGTCTTTATTTATAGAGCAATAACTTTTGTATTACTTTTGCCATCAAATTGATACATATATTGTTTTTTAAGACAATCTGGGCTGTTTTTGACTAATATCTTTTTCCAAGAATTGTTTAATTTTGTAGGCATTTTATAGGGGAAAAAATAGGCATAAATGCAGAAAATACATATTTTATAATTTTTCACAGTTCCTAATTTTCACATAGCAAGCATCACATCTCAAAATATATTATTTGGCTCATCACAGTTAAATGATACTACATATGAAATAATTAATCACTAGTTGGGCATGTAGCGTACCATTATCGCCAGCCTGTGCTTCTGTAGTGATTGGATGATATTACTAGGGAGCAGTGGCGGACATACGGCCGTGCAGGCCGTGCCGCTGCACGAGGGCCCATGAAGTTCCGTTGCTTCAGGGACCCATTAAGTATTTTATATATATATATATATATATATATATATTTATTTATTTTTGTTTCCCTGGGGGGCCCTGACTCCTATCCTCCCTCCCTCCCTCACTTCGGGGGCCCCCCCTACCGGTATGCCCGGCGGGAGAGCGGCAAATAGAGGATGTCTCCGGGGCTCCTGGCAGGCGCTAAAGGCTCAGCCGCCGCTTGGTCTCCGATGTCTCCAACTCTATATACGGCTCGCTACTAAATCAGGAAGTAGCGAGCAGTATACAGAGTTGGAGACATATTGGAGACCAAGCGGCTGAGCCTCTAGCGCCTGCCTGGAGCCCCGGAGACTTCCTGTATTTGCCGCTCTCCCGCTGCGCATATCGGGAGGGTGGCCCCCCGAGGTGAGGAAGGGGGGGAGGATAGGAGTCGGGCCCCCCCACCCGGATAGCTACCCACCCACCCGGCTACCTACCCACCCACCAGGCTTCCTACCTACCTACCCACCCGACTACCTAACCACCCACCCGGCTACCTAACCACCTACCCACCCGGCTACCTACCCACCCACCAGGCTTCCTACCTAACCACCCACCCGACTACCTAACCACCCACCCGGCTACCTACCTACCTACCCACCCGCCTATCTAACCACCTACCCACCAGGCTTCCTACCTACCCACCCATCAGGCTTCCTACCTACCTACCCACCAGGCTTCCTACCTACCTACCCACCCGGCTACCTACCCACCCACCAGGCTTCCTACCTACCCACCCGGCTACCTACCCACCCACCAGGCTTCCCACCTACCTACCCACCCGGCTACCTAACCATCTACCCACCCGGCTACCTACCCACCCACCAGGCTTCCTACCTAACCACCCACCCGACTACCTAACCACCCACCCGGCTACCTACCCACCCACCAGGCTACCTACCCACCCGGCTACCTACCTACCTACCCACCCGGCTACCTAACTACCTACCCACCCGGCTACCTACCCACCCACCAGGCTTCCTACCTACCTACCCACCAGGCTTCCTACCTACCTACCCACCCGGCTACCTACCCACCCACCAGGCTTCCTACCTACCCACGCGGCTACCTACCCACCCTCCAGGCTTCCCACCTACCTACCCACCCGGCTACCTAACCACCTACCCACCCGGCTACCTACCCACCCACCAGGCTTCCTACCTACCCACCCGGCTAAGGGCTCCCTACCTACCCACCCACCAGGCTACCTACCCACCCACTCACCCACCCACCAGGCTACCTATCCACCCAACCACCCATGGGAGCTGCGCGCCGGATGGAGGCTGGGACAGGAGGTCTGCTGCTGCAGGTGAGTAAATGTTTTTGTTTTTTTATTTATATTAGCAGGTGTGTGTTCTGGGCAGGTCTGCCACATGATTGCATGTATTTTCTGCGCAAATCTGCCGACATGATTGCACGTATTTTCTGGGCATATCTGCCGACTTGATTGCACGTATTTTCTGGGCATATCTGCCGACATGATTGCACGTATTTTCTGGGCATATCTGCCGACATGATTGCACGTATTTTCTGGACATATCTGCCGACATGATTGCACGTATTTTCTGGGCATATCTGCAGACATGATTGCACGTATTTTCTGGGCATATCTGCCGACATGATTGCACATATTTTCTGGGCATATCTGCCGACATGATTGCACGTATTTTCTGGGCATATCTGCCGACATGATGTGTATTTTCTTGAGAAAACCTGCACAATTATGTGAATTTTCTGGGGAAAGGGTCACCAAAACTTGGGCCCACAGTCTTTGCGTTGCACTTTTCAAGGGAACCTGAGGTGAGAATAATCTTGAGGCTGCCATATTTCTCTCCTTTTAAGCAATACCAGTTACCTGGCTGCCGTGCTGGTCCTCTGCCTCCTTTTCTTTCAACCATAGACCCTGAACAAGCATGCAGCAGGTCAGGGGTTTCTGACAATATTGTCAGAACTGAGAAGATTAGCTGCATGCTTGTTGCTGGTGTAATTCAGTTTATTACTGCAGCCAAATAGATCAGCAGGGCCGCCAGGCAACTAGTATTGTTTAAAAGGAAATAAACCCTCACCCCGGGTTCGCTTTAACCACTTCAGGACCACAGTCTTTTCGCCCCTTAAGGACCAGAGCCTTTTTCTCCATTCAGACCACTGCAGCTTTCACGGTTTATTGCTCGGTCATACAACCTACCACCTAAATGAATTTTACCTCCTTTTCTTGTCACTAATACAGCTTTCTTTTGCTGCTATTTGATTGCTGCTGCGAGTTTTAGTTTTTATTATATTCATCAAAAAAGACATGAATTTTGGCAAAAAAATGACTTTTTTAACTTGCTGTGCTGACATTTTTCAAATAAAGTAAAATTTCCTATACATTTGAGCGCGAAAGTTATTCTGCTACATGTCTTTGATAAAAAAAAACCATTCAGTGTATATTTATTGGATTGGGTAAAAGTTATAGCGTTTACAAACTATGGTGCCAAAAGTGAATTTTCCCATTTTCAAGCATCTCTGACTTTTCTGCGCACCTGTCAGGTTTCATGAGGGGCTAAAATTCCAGGATAGTACAAATACCCCCCAAATGACCCCATTTTGGAAAGAAGACATCCCAAAGTATTCAGTGAGAGGCATGGTGAGTTCATAGAAGATTTTATTTTTTGTCACAAGTTAGCGGAAAATGACACTTTCTGACAAAAAAAAGAAAAAAAAAAGTTTCCATTTCTTCTAACTTGCGACAAAAAAAAATGAAATCTGCCACGGACTCACTATGCTCCTCTCTGAATACCTTGAAGTGTCTACTTTCCAAAATGGGGTCATTTGTGGGGTGTGTTCACTGTCCTGGCATTTTGGAGGGTGCCTAATTGTAAGCACCCCTGTAAAGCCTAAAGATGCTCATTGGACTTTGGGCCCCTTAGCGCAGTTAGGCTGCAAAAAAGTGCCACACATGTGGTATTGCCGTACTCAGGAGAAGTAGTATAATGTGTTTTGGGGTGTATTTTTACACATACCCATGCTGGGTGGGAGAAATATCTCCGTAAATGACAATTGTTTTATTTTTTTACACACAATTGTCTATTTATAGAGATATTTCTCCCACTCAGCATGGGTATGTGGAAAAATACACCCCAAAACACATTATACTACTTCTCCTGAGTACGGCGATACCACATGTGTGGCACTTTTTTGCACCCTAACTGCGCTAAGGGGCCCAAAGTTCAATGAGTACCTTTAGGATTTCACAGGTCATTTTGAGAAATTTCGTTTCAAGACTACTCCTCACGCTTTAGGGCCCCTAAAATGCCAGGACAGTATAGGAACCCCACAAATTACCCCATTTTAGAAAGAAGACACCCCAAGGTATTCCGTTAGGAGGATGGTGAGTTCATAGAAGATTTTTTTTGTTGTCACAAGTTAGCGGAAATTGATTTTAATTGTTTTTTTTCACAAAGTGTCATTTTCCGCTAACTTGTGACAAAAAATAAAATCTTCTATGAACTCACCATACTCCTAACGGAATACCTTGGGGTGTCTTCTTTCTAAAATGGGGTCATTTGTGGGGTTCCTATACTGCCCTGGCATTTTAGGGGCCCTAAACCGTGAGGAGTAGTCTTGAAACCAAATGTCGCAAAATGACCTGTGAAATCCTAAAGGTACTCATTGGACTTTGGGCCTCTTAGCGCACTTAGGGTGCAAAAAAGTGCCACACATGTGGTACCGCCGTACTCAGGAGAAGTAGTATAATGTTTTTTGGGGTGTATTTTTACACATACCCATGCTGGGTGGGAGAAATATCTCTGTAAATGACAATTGTTTGATTTTTTTTACACACAATTGTCCTTTTACAGAGATATTTCTCCCACCCAGCATGGGTATGTGTAAAAATACACCCCAAAACACAATATACTACTTCTTCTGAGTACGGCGATACCACATGTGTGACACTTTTTTGCAACCTAGGTGCGCTAAGGGGCCTAACGTCCTATTCACAGGTCATTTTGAGGCATTTGGATTCTAGACTACTGCTCACGGTTTAGGGCCCCTAAAATGCCAGGGCAGTATAGGAACCCCACAAGTGACCCCATTTTAGAAAGAAGACACCCCAAGGTATTCTGTTAGGAGTATGGTGAGTTCATAGAAGATTTTTTTTTTGTCACAAGTTAGCGGAAAATGACACTTTGTGAAAAAAAAAAACAATACATATCAATTTCCGCTAACTTGTGACAAAAAAGAAAATCTTCTATGAACTCATCATACACCTAACAGAATACCTTGGGGTGTCTTCTTTCTAAAATGGGGTCACTTGTGGGGTTCCTATACTGCCCTGGCATTTTAGGGGCCCTAAACCGTGAGGAGTAGTCTTGAACCCAAATGTCTCAAAATGACCTGTGAAATCCTAAAGGTACTCATTGGACTTTGGGCCCCTTAGCACAGTTAGGCTGCAAAAAAGTGTCACACATGTGGTATCGCCGTACTCAGAAGAAGTAGTATAATGTGTTTTGTGGTGTATTTTTACATATAACCATGCTGGGTGGGAGAAATATCTCTGTAAATGACACATTTTTGATTTTTTTTTACACACAATTGTCCATTTACAGAGAGATTTCTCCCACCCAGCATGGGTATGTGTAAAAATACACCACAAAACACATTATACTACTTCTCCTGAGTATGGCGATACCACATGTGTGACACTTTTTTGCAGCCTAGGTGCGCTAAGGGGCCCAACGTCCTATTCACAGGTCATTTTGAGGCATTTGTTTTCTAGACTACTGCTCACGGTTTAGGGCCCCTAAAATGCCAGGGCAGTATAGGAACCCCACAAGTGACCCCATTTTAGAAAGAAGACACCCCAAGGTATTCCGTTAGCGGTATGGTGAGTTCATAGAAGATTTTATTTTTTGTCACAAGTTAGTGAAAAATGACACTTTGTGAAAAAAACAATAAAAATCCAATTTCCACTAACTTTTGACAAAAAATAAAATCTTCTATGAACTCATCATACACCTAACAGAATACCTTGGGGTGTCTTCTTTCTAAAATGGGGTCACTTGTGGGGTTCCTATACTGCCCTGGCATTTTACGGGCCCAAAACTGTGAGTAGTCTGGAAACCAAATTTCTCAAAATGACTGATCAGGGGTATAAGCATCTGCAAATTTTGATGACAGGTGGTCTATGAGGGGACAAATTTTGTGGAACCGGTCATAAGCAGGGTGGCCTCTTAGATGACAGGATGTTTTGGGCCTGATCTGATGGATAGGAGTGCTAGGGGGGTGACAGGAGGTGATTGATGGGTGTCTCAGGGGGCGGTTAGAAGGGAAAATAGATGCAATCAATGCACTGGGGAGGTGATCGGAAGGGGGTCTGAGGGGGATCTGAGGGTTTGGCCGAGTGATCAGGAGCCCACACGGGGCAAATTAGGGCCTGATCTGATGGGTAGGTGTGCTAGGGGGTGACAGGAGGTGATTGATGGGTGTCTCAAGGTGTGATTAGAGGGGGAAAATAGATGCAAGCAATGCACTAGCGAGGTGATCAGGGCTGGGGTCTGAGGACGTTCTGAGGTGTGGGAGGGTGATTGGGTGCCCGCAAGGGGCAGATTAGGGTCTAATCTGATGGGTAACCGTGACAGGTGGTGATAGGGGGTGATTGATGGGTAATTGGTGGGTGTTTAGAGGAGAGAAGAGATGTAAACACTGCACTTGGGAGGTGATCTGATGTCGGATCTGCGGGCGATCTATTGGTGTGGGTGGGTGATCAGATTGCCCGCAAGGGGCAGGTTAGGGGCTGATTGATGGGTGGCAGTGACAGGGGGTGATTGATGGGTGGCAGTGACAGGGGGTGATTGATAGGTGATTGACAGGTGATCAGTGGGTTATTACAGGGAATAACAGATGTAAATATTGCACTGGCGAATTGATAAAGGGGGGTCTGAGGGCAATCTAAGCGTGTGGGCGGGTGATTGGGTGCCCGCAAGGGGTAGATTAGGGTCTAATCTGATGGGTAACAGTGACAGGTGGTGATAGGGGGTGATTGATGGGTGATTGATGGGTAATTAGTGGGTGTTTAGAGGAGAGAAGAGATGTAAACACTGCACTTGGGAGGTGATCTGATGTCGGATCTGCGGGCGATCTATTGGTGTGGGTGGGTGATCAGATTGCCCGCAAGGGGCAGGTTAGGGGCTGATTGATGGGTAGCAGTGACAGGGGGTGATTGACGGGTGATTGACGGGTGATTGACAGGTGATCAGGGGGGATAGATGCATACAGTACACGGGGGGGGGGGGGTCTGGGGGGGGGGGGTCTGGGGAGAATCTGAGGGGTTGGGGGTGATCAGGAGGGGGCAGTGGGCAGGGGGGGGATAAAAAAAAATAGCATTGACAGATAGTGACAGGGAGTGATTGATGGGTGATTAGGGGGGTGACTGGGTGCAAACAGTGGTCTGGGGGGTGGGCAGGGGGGGGTCTGAGGGGTGCTGTGGGCGATCAGGGGGCAGGGGGGGGGAAATCAGTGTGCTTTGGTGCAGACTAGGGTGGCTGCAGCCTGCCCTGGTGGTCCCTCGGACACTGGGACCACCAGAGCAGGAGGCAGCCAGTATAATAGGCTTTGTATACATTACAAAGCCTATTATACTATGTACATGCGGTGATCCGGGTGCTAGTAACCCGCGGGCGCTTCCGAACGGCCGGCGGGTTACTAGGAGCGGTGGGCGGAGCCAGTCCCCGGCGGCTGATCGCGTCACGAATGACGCGATCGCCGCATAGCCACTCCCGCAGCCGCCCCCGCCAATGGGCGTATTGCGGTCGTTTGGGCCCAGTCTTTGCCGCCGCCCCGGCTGGGGGCGGTCCTCAAGTGGTTAAGTTACAGTTAGCTCCGCCCTCATCTGGTCATTGCCACGCCCATTTTTTTGCCGCGGCGGTACGCGCCGCAGGTTCTATCCACACCTATTTTTTAGCCACGCCCATTTTTTGCAGGTCGTAGGGGCCCACAATTGCAATTTTGCACAGGGGCCCACTGCTGGCTGTGTCCGCCACTGCTAGGGAGCACAGTTTGGAGACCCCAGTGCTGTACAGATACTTTGCTAGGCAACAGCATGGTAATGCATCTATACAGTGTTGGGTCCCCAAACTGTCACCCAGCGATTGCATCCGACTGCTATGGGTGGCAGCCATCACAGGTGCCCACGAAGCTTAACGGATACCTGAGCTGAATAGTGGGGGTAAAGATGAGGCCATACATAGGTGAGGGCATGTTTGCTGAGTCTTTTCTACATTTTATTTGTATGTATTTTAATTTTGTTTTTCTACAGTGGTCGTTTAATAATCTGTCATCCTCTGCCCAGATGCATGCACCTGGCCGGCATACATTTGGAATCTGTGCCAGTAGACTTGGGCGCAGGATATAGCAGATATTTGGCTGATCCTGCTTCTGCACAAGTCCGGGCCATGTTAATTACTATTCCCCCTCCAGGCCGCCATGGATAGTGGGGAATGATATAATTCGGCTTCCAGCGATTGCTGGAGGCCGAATTATTGTGTTTTAAAAGCAACTTCGGCTCCGTCTTCTGACGGCGCTGACGTTACTCACTGAGCGCCGCTATAGCTGTAATTCCTATAATAGTCTATGGTGGCGCCGGCTGCACCCAATTCTAGCTGCGCTGAAAAGCACTGCTCCACCTGGCTGGGCCATTGCTTTCTAGTTAAAGGCAGGGGGGTTGCTGAATGCATGTGTAGTGCTACCCACCTGCAGGCGCGGTACACACCACCATTAGATCACCATTGGGAGGCAGCCAGTTTGCCCAACAGCAAGCCAGGCTAGCCAGATCAAAACAGCAGCAAGCCAGGCCAGACCAGCAACAACTCAGATCAGCTCAGAAGCAAGCCATGCCAGACCAGTAGTGAGCTAGGCCAGCAAGCCCAGCCAAGCTAGCTGCCAGCCAGCCAACCAACCAGCTCAGTACATCAACCAGATGGGAGACTCTGCCTAGTAATGTTCAGGGGACACTTTAACCATTTATGTGATATGCTGCCTATTAATGTCTTTTTTTTCTGGGCTGAGGCTCCAATGTATACATCCACTTTGTCTCAGTCCTAGGTAGGTCCCCAATCCTAGTTTCAACCCTCCAAGACCAAGTTAGTCTCTCTCTGTGGTGCAAAATTTCAGCAATGAGATGTTACAACTGTGATGGTGATGAAAGTGGATCGACCTAGGACAGTGATGGCTAACCTTGGCACTCCAGCTGTGGTGGAACTACAAGTCCCATGAGGCATTGCAATACTCTGACAGCTCTAAGCATAACTCGGGGAGGCAGAGGCATGATGGGATTTGTAGTTTTGTCACAGCTGGAGTGCCAAGGTTAGCCATCACTGACCTAGGATAAGTCTGTTTGTAATAAAGGTCAGTATTTTAAATGATGTGTTGATTAAATCATTATAATTAGGATTATAATTAGTAATAAATAAATAAAAATGCACAAATATTGCCACGTGGGACAAACATAATCTACATAGAACAAACATAATGCAAAGTGGGGAGATCAATTGCAAGCCAAATTTGATGGCACTGCGGGCCAGATACATGGTTCGGCTTGACCAGGGCCGGGCCGAGGCAGAGGCTGGCGAGGCGCCAGCCTCTGAGCGCAGTGTCTCCAGGGCGCATTCCTCTCCACTCTCCCCGCGGACCTGTTCCTGTCTCTGAAGTATTTGCGGTGGCGCACAGTCTGCCCGCTGCCAATCGCCACCTGATTCCCCGAGCGGTGCCCACTCTCCCTATGTAGCTGGTGTTTGGGTGCTTTTGAGGGAGGGACGGCTGTCTCGGGTTGTTGCACAGCTGATTGGCCCGCGGCTTCTGTCCACCCCCAACTTCCGGCTCGCCTCCTCTCACGGAAGTGAAGGAGAAAGCTGCTGCCTAGCAACTTGAAGGAGAAAGCTGCCGCTGGCTGGAGGTAAGGCGCGCTAGCTTTGAAAAGATGTGTGTGTTCAGCACAGAGCACACAAGAGTAGCTGTCTGCACCAGGAGATCGTGCAGCAGATAGAAACAGTCCCAGATCAGAAAGCCAAAACCTTCATTCTGCCCAGCTTGTCGGAACAGCTGCTGACATCGGAATGTATTTACTTTTGAAGTTCAGTGTTTATTTTACTTGAAGGGGGAGGTCTGTCAGTGTAAGGAATACCGATTTGCTTACTATCTCTAGCTGATAGCAAAAGCATTATTTTCTCCCAGATGTAGTCATCCTCCTGCTGCTGAGATTTTGTTGTGATTAAGCTCTACTTTGCATAGGAGCTCAACTATGGTCATGGAAATTAGGAAGAAATGTGATCACAGTGGGAATGTGATCAGGTTTCTAAGTGGAAAAGAGCCCTGAGGGCTCATTCACACTATGTGCATTGCTTCAGTAACGACTTACTGCACAGTGTGAGATGGGGGGGAGTTCGGGGGGGCGGCGCACTTTTGAGTCTCAGCCTCTGTTGCTGGAAAACCTTGTCCCGGCACTGGGCTTGACATGTATGCCCTACAGGAATCTAAAGCTGCCTATAAGAGTGGAATAGAGAAATGTTATGAATTCCTACATCCAGTATTGTGGCTGCACATGCTGTCCGAAACAGAGATTCTGTGCATGAGTTCCCATGCACTCCTTCTGGCAAACATCCATCCATGTACAGTCACCTGTGCACTGGTGCAGTCCTGTATGTTATGCCATCACTCCACTGCCAAAGGAAGGCCACAAAACCCCTCTGGGGGATACTTACCTCGGGAGGGGGATGCCTCTGGATTCTAACGAGGCTACCCCGTCCTCCTCCGTCCCATCAATCCAGCGTTGCGACCCCCCGAACAGCAGTGAGGTAAATATTTACCTACTGCGATCCATCGCAGGCGCAGTATCGGCTCTTCATTCGGGCTAAGGCGGAAATAGCCGAGCCCGTTTGTATCCACTCTACTGCGCAGACGCAAGTCGTTTGCACCTGTGCAGTAGAGTGGATCGATCCTGCTTGGAAATTTCCGCCTTTGCTCAAATGAAGAGCTGCTACTGCGCCTGCGCAGGATTGCGGTGGATAACTATTGCCACTCCTGCGCAGTAACTGTCAGGGTTTGCGGAAGTTTTGGGGGAGCCAGCGCTGGATTCCCCTAGGCTACAGTGGGAATTGGGACCCTGAGGCTTCCCCCTCCTGAGATAAGTATCTCCCAGAGAGAGATTTTTTGTTACAGGTTCTCTTTAAGAGTCACTACCTTATTAGTTGGCTTGTAATCAGCTACAGTCCTTGTTTCCAGCAATTCTAGTAGTCCTGGGCAGCAAAAAGCTGAGTTCCCACTTAAACGTACTAACCATTCTGTATTTGTGTTGTGCTCTGCTCTGGCAAATACTGAGGGGTTCCTTGGACCTTGGGGTAGATCCACACAATTGCAGTAATATTGCTGTGCACAGACAGCAAACAGCAATATTACACTTACTACCGCCAGTAAGTACCTCGAGTTGTGCTATTAGTGTGACCTGCAGTACTTGAGTAGCTTGACCGTTGCTACGGTAATGCCTGTTACTAACAAGCTGTCTGTGCATGGCAATATTATCGCAGTAACGTGCATCAAGCCCGGTGCCACTAAGTTGCTAGTTGTCCTTTGGCACAATTTGGTTTTATATTTCAACCAATTATTTTCTAGTTTCTGTATTCTCTACTGCTCCTGTCAGCTTTGGCAATTATACAAGTTCTCAGGAGTTAAAAGGTAAATGCCATTTGAAAATAAAATTGCAAAATATGACTGACACTTTGTCAATTTGTTCAATCTTCTGATTGCATTCAAATTTCTTTAGATGTATGAAAACGAAATAATAATGTAGTAACTGGATTTTATTACCCTGTTTGTCATTCCATGTACTGTTCTATGTGCACATATTATGCGCTGTGTTTTTTACAAGTGCATGAGGATCAGGGGCGTAACTAAACAAAACAAACACAGAACATTTATATTGCGCTTTTCTCCTGGCGGACTCAAAGCGCCAGAGCTGCAGCCACTAGGACGCGCTCTATAGGCGGTAGCAGTGTTAGGGAGACTTGCCCAAGATCTCCTACTGAATAGGTGCTGGCTTACTGAACAGGCAGAGCCGAGATTCGAACCCTGGTCTCCTGTGTCAGAGGCAGAGCCCTTAACCATTACACTATCCAGCCACTAAGAGCCCCCGGGCCCCCCTGCAGAAATTGTAAGCAGGCCCCCCTCCCCCCAGGGCCTGCTCGTGGCTGTTTTGGGGGGCTGGAGGGGTCGCACCATGAGGGGAAAGCTATGGCCACACTCGGGGAGGGGGGAAGGTCCCCCCCCTCCCTCACCTCAGGCTTTCCCCTCTGTGCTCCCCTCCAGCTTCTAGCTATACAAGTGCAGCGAGCGGAGCGGCGGGCAGCGGCAGGCAAACATACCTTCCATGCGTCCGGACGCTTCTCGCTCTAGTGACTGACGGGACTTCCTGTATAAAACAGAGGGGAAAGCCCGAGGTGAGGGAGGGGGGGGGACCTTCCCCCCTCCCCGCCGAGTGTGGCCATAGCTTTCACCTCATTGTGCGACCCCCCGCAGGCGCTTGGGCTGCATCCCCTATTGTTACGCCCATGATGAGGATTATTTCATGAGTTAGCATAGCTCTAAATAACCTCTTATAATGAGATGTACTAGAGGGGATAAAAACACATGTAAAAGCAGATTCTGTTTTCCTAACTTCCTTACCTACTTACATTTTCACAGGTGAACTTGAATGTTGTATTACTAGTTACTGGATGTACAAGTTCTGCGACATTTGTTCTTACTACACCTATTTATGTACCTAAGGATTTTCTGTTCATTCATGGTTGTGCACTGTACATTGATGAATCATGTCATTTCTCTATCATTGTATGGCTTTTATTTTTTCCATGGTCAACATGTTATTCATCACAGCTGTCAGTTTCCTACTCACCTGTAAATTATTCAAAAATGTGTGAACTGTAAATAGATCCAAAGAGATAACTGTAAGCATCCTTGCTGATGGGACATCTAAAGTACAATACGGTATTATGTACACAAAATGATCTAAATAGTTTAAGGCTAGGAACTTAAATCAGGAGTTAAAATGTTAAAAAAAAGCTTTATTGTAATAGCCTATACATTTACAGCACTGTCCTAGTTCCTCCTAACTGCTTACTATACCATTAACATGTTATCTACATGTATGCATATTCGAGGAGCTATTTACAGAGACATATGGCCTCAATTCACTAAGCTTATCTCCTGTCTTTAACCACTTGCCGACCGGCCACAGCTGATGGGCGGCGGCAAGGGCTGGGCCCAAACGACCGCAATACGCCCATCGGCGGTGGCGGCGGTGGTCGTGGTTATGCGGCGAACGCGTCATTCGTGACGCGATCAGCCGCCGGCGACAGGCTCCGCCCCCTCGCGCTGTAACCTGCAGGCCGTTCGGAAGCGCCGGCGGGTTACTAGCTGCCCGATCGCCGGTAACTAAGTGTATAATAGGCTTTGTAATGTATACAAAGCCTATTATACAGGCTGCCTCCTGCCCTGGTGGTCCCAGTGATCGAGGGACCACCAGGGCAGGCTGCAGCCACCCTATGTCGCACCCAATCACACTGATCTCCCCCCCTGCCCCCTGATCGCCCACAGCACCCCTCAGACCCCCCCCCCCCTGCCCACCCTCCAGAGTACTGTTTGCACCCAATCACCCCCCTAATCACCCATCAATCACTCCCTGTCACTATCTGTCAACGCTATTTTTTTTAAAGCCCTAAACTGCCCCCCTGGGTGCTCCTGATCACCCCACCACCCGTCAGATTCTCCCCAGACCCCCCCCCCCAGACCCCCCTGTGTACTTTATGCATCTATCCTCCCTGTAATAACCCACTGATCACCGGTCAATCACCCATCAATCACCCCCTGTCACTGCCACCCATCAATCAGCCCCTAACTTGCCCCTTGCGGGCAATCTGATCACCCACCCACACCATCAGATCGCCTGCAGACCCACCGTCAGATCACCTCCCAAGTGCATTGTTTACATCTGTTCTCTTCTCGAAACACCCACTAATTACCCATCAATCACCCATCAATCACCACCTGTCACGGTTACCCATCAGATCAGACCCTCATCTGCCCCTTGCAGGCACCCAATCACCCGCCCACACGCTCAGATAGCCCTTAGACCCCCCCCCCCTTATCAATTCGCCAGTGCATTATTTACATCTGTTCTTCCCTGTAATAACCTACTGATCACCTATCAATCACCCATCAATCACCCCCTGTCACTGCCACCCATCAATCACCCCCTGTCACTGCCACCCATCAATCAGCCCCTAACCTGCCCCTTGCAGGCAATCTGATCACCCACCCACACCATCAGATCGCCTGCAGACCCGCCGTCAGATCACCTCCCAAGTGCATTGTTTACATCTGTTCTCTCCTCTAAACACCCACTAATTACCCATCAATCACCCCCTGTCACCACCTGTCACTGCTACCCATCAGATTAGACCCCTATCTGCCCCTAGGGCACCCAATCACCCGCCCACACCCTCAGAACACCCTCAGACCCCAGCCCTGATCACCTCGCCAGTGCATTGCTTGCATCTATTCCCCCCTCTAATCACACCTTGAGACACCCATCAATCACCTCCTGTCACCACCTGTCACCCCATAGCACACCTACCCATCAGATCAGGCCCTTATTTGCCCCGTGTGGGCTCCTGATCACTCGGCCAAACCCTCAGATCCCCCTCAGACCCCCTTCCGATCACCTACCCAGTGCATTGATTGCATCTATTTCTCCCTCTAAGCACCCCCTGAGACACCCACCAATCACCTCCTGTCACCCCCTAGCACTCCTATCCATCAGATCAGGCCCAATACAACCTGTCATCTAAAAGGCCACCCTGCTTATGACCGGGTCCACAAAATTCGGCCCCTCATAGACCACCTGTCATCAAAATTTGCAGATGCTTATACCCCTGAACAGTCATTTTGAGACATTTGGTTTCCAGACCACTCATGGTTTTGGGCACGTAAAATGCCAGGGCAGTATAGGAACCCCACAAGTGACCCCATTTTAGAAAAAAAGACACCCCAAGGTATTCTGTTAGGTGTATGACGAGTTCATAGAAGAATTTATTTTTTGTCAAAAGTTAGCGGAAATTGATTTTTATTGTTTTTTTCACAAAGTGTCATTTTTCACTAACTTGCGACAAAAAATAAAATGTTCTATGAACTCACCATACACCTAATGGAATACCTTGGGGTGTCTTCTTTCTAAAATGGGGTCACTTGTGGGGTTCCTATACTGCCCTGGCATTTTAGGGGCCCTAAACCGTGAGGAGTAGTCTAGAAACCAAATGCCTCAAAATGACCTGTGAATAGGATGTTGGGCCCCTTAGCGCACCTAGGCTGCAAAAAAGTGTCACACATGTGGTATCAACGTACTCAGGAGAAGTAGTATAATGTGTTTTGGGGTGTATTTTTACACATACCCATGCTGGGTGGGAGAAATCTCTCTTGTGACAAAAAATAAAATCTTCTATGAACTCACCATACTCCTAACGGAATACCTTGGGGTGTCTTCTTTCTAAAATGGGGTCATTAGTGGGGTTCCTATACTGCCCTGGCATTTTAGGGGCGCTAAACCGTGAGGAGTAGTCTTGAAACCAAATGTCACAAAATGACCTGTGAAATCCTAAAGGTACTCATTGGACTTTGGGCCCCTTAGCGCAGTTAGGGTGCAAAAAAGTGCCACACATGTGGTATCGCCGTACTCAGGAGAAGTAGTATAATGTGTTTTGGGGTGTATTTTTACACATACCCATGCTCAGTGGGAGAAATATCTCTGTAAATGGACAATTGTGTGTAAAAAAAAAATTGTCATTTACAGAGATATTTCTCCCACCCAGCATGGGTATGTGTAAAAATACACCCCAAAACACATTATACTACTTCTCCTGAGTATGGCAATACCACATGTGTGGCACTTTTTTGCAGCCTAACTGCGCTAAGGGGCCCAAAGTCCTATGAGCACCTTTAGGCTTTACAGGGGTGCTTACAATTAGGCACCCCCAAAATGCCAGGACAGTAAACACACCCCACAAATGACCCCATTTTGGAAAGTAGACACTTCAAGGTATTCAGAGAGGAGCATAGTGAGTCCGTGGCAGATTTCATTTTTTTTTTTGTCGCAAGTTAGGAGAAATGGAAACTTTTTTTTTTTTGTCACAAAGTGTCATTTTCCGCTAACTTGTGACAAAAAAGAAAATCTTCTATGAACTCACCATGCCTCTCAGTGAATACTTTGGGATTTCTTCTTTCCAAAATGGGGTCATTTGAGTGGTATTTATACTATCCTGGAATTTTAGCACCTCATGAAACATGACAGGTGGTCAGAAAAGTCAGAGATGCTTCAAAATGGGAAAATTCACTTTTGGCACCATAGTTTGTAAACGCTATAACTTTTACCCAAACCAATAAATATACACTGAATGGATTTTTTTTTTTATCAAAGACATGTAGCACAATAAATTTGGACAAAAATATATACAGAAATTTTACTTTATTTGAAAAATGTCAGCACAGAAAGTAAAAAAAAACATTTTTTTGACAAAATTCATGTATTTTTTGATGAATATAATAAAAACTAAAACTCGCAGCAGCAATCAAATAGCACCAAAAGAAAACTGTATTAGTGACAAGAAAAGGAGGTAAAATTCATTTAGATAGTAGGTTGTATGACCGAGCAATAAACCGTGAAAGCTGCAGTGGTCTGAATGGAGAAAAAGGCTCTGGTCCTTGAGGGGCGAAAAGACTGTGGTCCTCAAGTGGTTAATAACGTTTCTACAGTTATCACCATGGTGATTTGGCATGTAGTATTCAGGAAACATTTTACCTCAGGCAAACCTAACGTTTACTCTTCTGTCTTTAAGTTAACTCTTCAATCCTTAAAATAACTCCAGAATTCTAAAGTTAAAGACAGGCTGTTACTTAACCGGGTGTGAAAATAACTACAGAGGAGGTAACTTAACTACAGAGGCGGTAACTTAAGGAATGAAGAGATAAGATAACTCTCTCACTGGCCCATATGCAATTCACTTTTTCACCTGAGTTTTCTCCCAGGTGATATTTTCAAAACTTGTAAACAAAATGCTTTTACACCATCAGCAAGCAAATAAATACTCAAAATAATTTTGGCAGTACTTTTCACCTAATTTTTGGTACTTTTTCCATCGCAAAGTGCTAAAAAGTTATTTTAAATCAAAGATGAAAAATTATCTCCTAGGAGAAAACTCAGGAGGAAAAGTGAATTGCATATGGCCCAATGTGTGGTGGCAAGTTTTCTCTTGCCTTATTATCTCCAGCATGATCTTAGTGAATTGAGGCCATGGGGTTTGAGGTACATAGAAGTGGTATCAGGCCCGGATTTACCTCACAGGAGCCTATAGGCAAAGATGTCCTGGCACCTTGGATTTCACTCTTCATGATCCTACAAACCCCCACCAAACTGCACCACAAGTATGCTGGATGTCCAAGCTGTCACCTCTTCCTTACTTCCCTTGCTCATCATAGCTACAGGTGCCCCTTAGTATTAGGTAGCCAAAAGTACCCTCAATGTTAAGTAGCTGGAGGTGCCCCTGACAGAAGGGAAATCTTGGTGTAATGCCGAGAGCAGGGTGAGTATCCTTTCATTTACACTCTCATCAGGATTCTGCTTAGGGAAGGAGGCACTTGGGAAGGGGAATGTGCCGCCTCTCCATTGTCAGGCGCCTGTAGGCACGTTCCTACAGTACCTTATGGTAAATCTGGCCCTGAGTGGTATTGTTGCTGTGCCCAGACAGTGCACTACAATATTACCATTGCTCCTGCCAGCAGGGTACTGCAAGCTACATTATCATCATAACTTGCGGTACTTGAGTAATGTGAGCGTTGCTACGATTTTCTCCTAGGAGATAATTTTTTATCTTCTGTTTAAAATAACTTATCAGCACTCTTCGGCAGGCAAAAAAAGGCTGTCAAAATTATTCCAAGTATTTTCTTGTTTGCTGGATGCTTAACCACTTCCCGACCGCCGTATGTACAATTGGCGGCCGGGAAGTGCACCCCGCAAGGACCGCCGTATTGACAAATGGCGGCGGTCCTTGTAGGGGCATGGGCGGAGCGATCGCGTCATCCGTGACGCGATCCTCCGCCTCCGCCTGGCGCTGCTCACCCGCCGCAACATCCCGCCGGCCATACGGAAGCGTCGGCGGGATGTTAACCCGACGATCGCCGCATACAAAGTGTATAATACACTTTGTAATGTTTACAAAGTGTATTATACAGGCTGCCTCCTGCCCTGGTGGTCCCAGTGTCCGAGGGACCACCAGGGCAGGCTGCAGCCACCCTATTCTGCACCAAGCACACTGATTTTTTACCCCCCCTGCCCCAGATCGCCCACAGCACCCATCAGACCCCCCCCCCCTGCCCACCCCCAGACCCCTGTTTGCACCCAATCACCCCCCTAATCACCCATCAATCACTCCCTGTCACTATCTGTCAACGCT
Source organism: Hyperolius riggenbachi (assembly GCF_040937935.1). Lineage (NCBI taxonomy): Eukaryota > Metazoa > Chordata > Amphibia > Anura > Hyperoliidae > Hyperolius > Hyperolius riggenbachi. Next base: position 262,410,064 of record NC_090648.1, read on the forward strand.
ATTTTTTTTTTTATCCCCCCCCTGCTCCCTGCCCCCTCCTGATCACCCCCCACCCCTCAGATTCTCCCCAGACCCCCCCCCCCCCAGACCACCCACCCCCCTGTTTACTGTATGCATCTATCCCCCTGATCACCTGTCAATCACCTATCAATCACCTGTCAATCACCTGTCAATCACCCATCAATCACCCCCTGTCACTGCCACCCATCAATCAGCCCCTAACCTGCCCCTTGCGGGCAATCTGATCACCCCCCCACACCAATAGATCGCCCGCAGATCCGACATCAGATCACCTCCCAAATCCATTGTTTACGGTACATCTATTCTCTCCTCTAAACACCCACTAATTACCCATCAATCACCCATCAATCACCCCCTATCACCACCTGTCACTTTTACCTATCAGATCAGACCCTAATCTGCCCCTTGCGGGCACCCAATCACCCGCCCACACGCTCAGATTGCCCTCTGACCCCCCCTTATCAATTCACCAGTGCATTAATTACATCTGTTCTTCCCTGTAATAACCCACTGATCACCTGTCAATCACCTGCCAATCACCTATCACCCATCAATCACCCCCTGTCACCCCCTGTCACTGCCACCCATCAATCAGCCCCTAACCTGCCCCTTGCGGGCAATCTGATCACCCACCCACACCATTAGATCGCCCGCAAACCCGCCGTCAGATTACCTCCCAAATGTATCGTTTACATCTGTTATCTTCTCTAAACACCCACTAATTACCCATCAATCACCCATCAATCACCCCCTATCACCACCTGTCACTGTTACCTATCAGATCAGACCCTAATCTGCCCCTTGCGGGCACCCAATCACCCGCCCACACGCTCAGATTGCCCTCAGACCCCCCCTTATCAATTCGCCAGTGCATTAATTACATCTGTCCTTCCCTGTAATAACCCACTGATCACCTGTCAATAACCTGCCAATCACCTATCACCCATCAATCACCTCCTGTCACTGCCACCCATCAATCACCCCCTGTCACTGCCACCCATCAATCACCCGCTGTCACTGCCACCCATCAATCAGCCCCTAACCTGCCCCTTGCGGGCAATCTGATCACCCACCCACACAAATAGATCGCCCGCAGATCCGACATCAGATCACCACCCAAGCGCAGCGTTTACATCTATTCTCTCCTCTAAACACCCACTAATTACCCATCAATCACCCCCTATCACCACCTGTCACTGTTACCCATCAGATCAGACCCTAATCTGCCCCTTGCGGGCACCCAATCACCCGCCTACACGCTCAGATTGCCCTCAGACCCCCCCTTATCAATTCGCCAGTGCAATATTTACATCTGTCCTTCCCTGTAATAACCCACTGATCATCTGTCAATCACCTGCCAATCACCTATCACCCATCAATCACCCCCTGTCACTGCCACCCATCAATCACCCCCTGTCACTGCCACCCATCAATCACCCGCTGTCACTGCCACCCATCAATCAGCCCCTAACCTGCCCCTTGCGGGCAAACTGATCACCCACCCACACCAATAGATCGCCCGCAGATCCGACATCAGATCACCACCCAAGCGCAGTGTTTCCATCTATTCTCTACCCTAAACACCCACTAATTACCCATCAATCACCCCCTGTCACTGCTACCTATCAGATTAGACCCCTATCTGCCCCTAGGGCACTTAATCACCCGCCCACACCCTCAGAATGCCCTCAGACCCCAGCCCTGATCACCTCGCCAGTGCATTGCTTGCATCTATTCCCCGCTCTAATCACACCTTGAGACACCCATCAATCACCTCCTGTCACCCCCTAGCACACCTACCCATCAGATCAGGCCCCAATTTGCCCCGTGTGGGCTCCTGATCACACGGCCAAACCCTCAGATCCCCCTCAGACCCCCTTCCTATCACCTCCCCAGTGCATTGATTGCATCTATTTTCCCCTCTAACCACCCCCTGAGACACCCATCAATCACCTCCTGTCACCCCCCTAGCACTCCTATCCATCAGATCAGGCCCAATACAACCTGTCATCTAAAAGGCCACCCTGCTTATGACCGGTTCCACAAAATTTGCCCCCTTATAGACCACCTGTCATCAAAATTTGCAGATGCTTATACCCCTGAACAGTCATTTTGAGACATTTGGTTTCCAGACTACTCACGGTTTTGGGCCTGTAAAATGCCAGGGCGGTATAGGAACCCCACAAGTGACCCCATTTTAGAAAAAAAGACACCCCAAGGTATTTTGTTAGGTGTATGACGAGTTCATAGAAGATTTTATTTTTTGTCAAAAGTTAGCGGAAATTAATTTTTATTGGTTTTTTTTCACAAAGTGTCATTTTTCACTAACTTGTGACAAAAAATAAAATCTTCTATGAACTCGCCATACACCTAACAGAATACCTTGGGGTGTCTTCTTTCTAAAATGAAGTCACTTGTGGGGTTCCTATACTGCCCTGGCATTTTAGGGCCCCTAAACCGCGAGGAGTAGTCTAGAAAACAAATGCTTCAAAATGATCTGTGAATAGGACGTTGGGCCCCTTAGCGCACCTAGGCTGCAAAAAAGTGTCACACATGTGGTACCGCCGTACTCAGGAAAAGTAGTATAATGTGTTTTGGGGTGTATTTTTACACATACCCATGCTGGGTGGGAGAAATTTCTATGTAAATGGACAATTGTGTGTAAAAAAATCAAACAATTGTCATTTACAGAGATATTTCTCCCACTTAGCATGGGTATGTGTAAAAATACACCCCAAAACGCATTATACTACTTCTCCTGAGTACGGCGGTACCACATGTGTGGCACTTTTTTACACCCTAAGTACGCTAAGGGGCCCAAAGTCCAATGAGTACCTTTAGGATTTCACAGGTCATTTTGCGACATTTGGTTTCAAGACTACTCCTCACGGTTTAGGGCCCCTAAAATGCCAGGGCAGTATAGGAACCCCACAAATAACCCCATTCTAGAAAGAAGACACCCAAAGGTATTCCGTACGGAGTATGGTGAGTTCATAGAAGATTTTATTTTTTTGTCACAAGTTAGCGGAAAATGACACTTTGTGAAAAAAAACTATTAAAATCAATGTCCGCTAACTTGTGACAAAAAAATAAAAACTTCTATGAACTCACCATACTCCTAACGGAATACCTTGGGGTGTCTTCTTTCTAAAATGGGGTCATTAGTGGGGTTCCTTTACTGCCCTGGCATTTTAGGGGCCCTAAACCGCGAGGAGTAGTCTTGAAACAAAAATGACCTGTGAAATCCTAAAGTTACTCATTGGACTTTGGGCCCCTTAGTGCAGTTAGGGTGCAAAAAAGTGCCACACATGTGGTATCGCCGTACTCGGCAGAAGTAGTATAATGTGTTTTGGGGTGTATTTTTACACATACCCATGCTGGGTGGGAGAAATACCTCTGTAAATGACAATCTTTTGATTTTTTTACACACAATTGTCCATTTACAGAGGTATTTCTCCCACCCAGCATGGGTATGTGTAAAAATACACCCCAAAACACATTGTACTACTTCTCCCGAGTATGGCGATACCACATGTGTGACACTTTTTTGCACCCTAACTGCGCTAAAGGGCCCAAAGTCCAATGAGTACCTTTAGGATTTCACAGGTCATTTTGAGAAATTTCGTTTCAAGACTACTCCTCACGGTTTAGGGCCCCTAAAATGCCAGGGCAGTATAGGAACCCCACAAATGACCCCATTTTAGAAAGAAGACACCCCAAGGTATTCCGTTAGTAGTATGGCGAGTTCATAGAAGATTTTATTTTTTGTCACAAGTTAGCGGAAATTGATTTTAATTGTGTTTTTTCACAAAGTGTCTTTTTCCGCTAACTTTTGACAAAAAATAAAATCTTCTATGAACTCACCATACTCCTAACGGAATACCTTGGGGTGTCTTCTTTCTAAAATGGGGTCATTTGTGGGGTTCCTATACTGCCCTGGCATTTTAGGGGCCCTAAACCGTGAGGAGTAGTCTTGAAACGAAATTTCTCAAAATGACCTGTGAAATCCTAAAGGTACTCATTGGACTTTGGGCCCTTTAGCGCAGTTAGGGTGCAAAAAAGTGCCACACATGTGGTATCGCCGTACTCAGGAGAAGTAGTATAATGTGTTTTGTGGTGTATTTTTACACATACCCATGCTGAGTGGGAGAAAGATCTCTGTAAATGGACAATTGTGTGTTATAAAAATTAACAAATTGTCATTTACAGAGATATTTCTCCCACCCAGCATGGGTATGTGTAAAAATACACCCCAAAACACATTATACTACTTCTCCTGAGTACGGCAATACCACATGTGTGGCACTTTTTTGCAGCCTAACTGCGCTAAGGGGTCCAAAGTCCAATGAGCACCTTTAGGCTTTACAGGGGTGCTTACAATTTAGCACCCACCAAAATGTCAGGACAGTAAACACACCCCACAAATGACCCCATTTTGGAAAGTAGACCCTTCAAGGTATTCAGAGAGGGGCATGGTGAGTCCGTGGCAGATTTCATTTTTTTTTGTCGCAAGTTAGAAGAAATGGAAACTTTTTTTTTTTTTTTTTTCTCACAAAGTGTCATTTTCCGCTTACTTGTGACAAAAAATAATATCTTCTATGAACTCACTATGCCTCTCAGTGAATACTTTGGGATGTCTTCTTTCCAAAATGGGGTCATTTGGGGGGTATTTATACTATCCTGGAATTCTAGCCCCTCATGAAACATGACAGGGGGTCAGAAAAGTCAGAAATGCTTGAAAATGGGAAAATTCACTTTTTGCACCATAGTTTGTAAACGCTATAACTTTTACCCAAACCAATAAATATACACTGAATGGGTTTTTTTTTATCAAAAACATGTTTGTCCACATTTTTCGCGCTGCATGTATACAGAAATTTTACTTTATTTGAAAAATGTCAGCACAGAAAGTTAAAAAAATCATTTTTTTGCCAAAATTCATGTCTTTTTTGATGAATATAATAAAAAGTAAAAATCGCAGGAGCAATCAAATAGCACCAAAAGAAAGCTTTATTAGTGACAAGAAAAGAAGCCAAAATTCATTTAGGTGGTAGGTTGTATGAGCGAGCAATAAACCGTGAAAGCTGCAGTGGTCTGAATGGAAAAAAAGTGGCCGGTCCTTAAGGGGTAGAAAGCCCTAGGTCCTCAAGTGGTTAAAAGGCGTTTTATTGATAAAGTGTGATAATACCACTGTGACAATGGATGATTGGATTAGGACTGCAGACTCTAATGTACAGTACTGTATTTGTTGTCCCATAGAAAACTCACCTTCCCCCCAAGCTCTGGAGACATCAGAGATACACCTCATCAGCCTAAGGCCATTCACTATTTAGGCTGCTGAGTGGTTGGCTCTCCACAGGAGGCAGACAGCTAGGCACCTGAGAGCAGAGCTGGTTTCATGTTTGTACCTCATGGAAAGGAGTTGGATTGTGTCTGGGGAAGGGAGAGCAGCTCACTGGATCTGTTGTGAGCCAGGAGAATTCCCCATGCGGCCAGGACACAGATAGGATGTGCTGAACTTAGTGTCCTGAGGCCCTGGACTGTGGACTGGTGTATCTCACCTGCATCTGGTCGTGTAGACTTGTCGGATGTCTACTGGATATTGGGACTGATGAGAACTGCATCTATTGGGACTGTTGGGATCTGTTGTGCACCTCTTGGACACCTTCTATTGGTGGAGTTACTAAGAACTTTGGGACTTATGTTGCTTTGCCTGCGAAGCTGGGAATTGGGACTGCTTGGTAGGGGGAATCTGTGACACTCCCTTGTGGATTATATAGTAATATTGTGAACTTTTTGTGTGAACTGTGTGACAAATAAATGCCCCGCCAGTCGGGTTTTGTTTAATCTGCCGCTATACACTGTGTCTCTGGGCTCTGTGGTCTCGGAACCGTCACAACTGGTTGGCAGTGGTGGGGTCAGAGCACAGTAGTTGGCAGAAGAACACTTGACCATCATGGAGGATAATTGCTTATCTGAATACCAAAACTGGACAGTCGCCAGTCTACAAGAGCGAGCCAGAGAGCTGGGACTGAGCTATAGAGGACTCCCTAAGGGCCAGCTGATGGCCAGTCTGGAGAAAGCTGAACAGCAGAGATGTGAGGTTACAGAGACATCCCTAGCAGCACCAGCGATCGGCAGGTCAGAGGCACCTCCACAGACTGGAAAAAGTCAGTGGGTCATATGGTATGAGGAGGAGATGGCAATTCTAGGAGGTGATGCAACGCTAGAAATGAAAACTGCTGCTATCCGTAAGGCCCAACAGAGACAGGAGCTCGAGGCTACTCGGAACCATGAGCGAGCCACTGTGTCCACCCCAGCTCTCCGAGATACCCCAAAAATCTCTCGCAAAGACTTTAAGCCATTTGTTGAGGTATCAGGAGATGTTGATGGGTTTTTTCAGGACTTTGAATTGCAATGTGAGCTACTGAATGTCCCCGTTATGGACTGGCCCCGTCATGTTGTGGGGTTGCTGGAGGGGGGTGCGGCAGAGGCATACCGCATGTTGGATCAAGGAGACAAGCGCAATTATGGGGCTATCAAACAGGCAGTATTGGACTATTATGCTATAACACCTGATGCTCACAGGAGCCAATTTAGGCACACCCCCTGCAACATGGAGAACTCTTTTAAAGTTTTTGCTCATAAGATCTCCCAAGCATGCCGCCGTTGGCTGGAAGGAGAGCAAGGCTTTACTGCAGAGCAGATAATCCAAGTGTTTCTAATGGAGCAATTCTTCTCCAAGTGCCCAGCTGAAGTCCGTGAGTGGGTGCGAGAGAGGAAACCAGGTACCCTGGATGAGGCTGCAGCCTTAGCAGATGAGGCACTGACTATCAAGCCACACTGGAGAAAGATGTCAGCAGAGGCGCCCAGAACAGGTAACACACCTCCCCAGGGAGCCCAACTGTACTGCCCCCCACATCGCCGAACACTGACTTCTTCAGCCCTAACCCCCTCTACCCATCCTGTGGTTACCTCACCTTCTTTGCCCTATATGCCACAATCTCGATCTGCCCCAAACCCTCGGCAGCGTCACTGCTTTGGTTGTGGACAGCTGGGGCACTTTCAGGCTAACTGTCCCCTGAGAAGGAAAAATGCACCACCTGGGGTCCCAAGGGCTATTCATTATATGGAAGTACCACAGAACTCAGAGGAACGAGACAGGTATAGAGTCATACTAGATGAGGGTGCAGCTTTAGATCACAGAACACAGTCTTCTCCATGGCCAAGTCCATCCACCCATCCTGCAGTTACCACACCCCCTTTGCCCTGTACTCCACGACTTCAGTTGCCCCGACACCCTCCACAGCGTACCTGCTTTGGCTGTGGACAACTGGGGCATGACCAGGCTTACTGTCACCTGGGAAGGAGGAATGCATCACCTGGGGCCCCAAGGACTAGTGATTATGTGGAAGTACCTCAGAACTCAGAGGGACTGCCACCTCTGCAAGCTGAATGGCTCCAGGATTCAACCCCTGGCCTCTATGGGGTGCAACCCCTGGTCTCTCCTTCCATTAAAGTCCACCAAAAGTACCTCCAGGAAGTCTTTGTAGATGGTAATAGAGCTGTTGGCTTTCGAGATTCTGGGGCATTTCTTACAATTGTGGATCCTAAACTAGTGCAGCCTGAGGCCATCCAGGCTGGGAAGAACTTGGTGATTCAACTGGCTGGAGGCGCACAACAATCTATACCAAGGGCTCGGGTCACTTTGGACTATGGCTTTGGGCCCCAGAATTGTATTGTAGGTGTGATGAGTGGCCTGCCTGCAGATGTACTTCTGGGAAATGATGTTGGTGATCTCCGTTGCTACTTTGTTGGTACAGTTACAAGAAGTCAGAGCCCACACAGGGGCATGTACCAGCACTGCGACCTGTGAAGGTCTTCCCTGGTACATGCCTAAGAGGGGAGGGGGAGAAGTTGTGACAATGGATGATTGGATTAGGACTGCAGACTCTAATGTACAGTACTGTATTTGTTGTCCCATAGAAAACTCACCTTCCCCCCAAGCTCTGGAGACATCAGAGATACACCTCATCAGCCTAAGGCCATTCACTATTTAGGCTGCTGAGTGGTTGGCTCTCCACAGGAGGCAGACAGCTAGGCACCTGAGAGCAGAGCTGGTTTCATGTTTGTACCTCATGGAAAGGAGTTGGATTGTGTCTGGGGAAGGGAGAGCAGCTCACTGGATCTGTTGTGAGCCAGGAGAATTCCCCATGCGGCCAGGACACAGATAGGATGTGCTGAACTTAGTGTCCTGAGGCCCTGGACTGTGGACTGGTGTATCTCACCTGCATCTGGTCGTGTAGACTTGTCGGATGTCTACTGGATATTGGGACTGATGAGAACTGCATCTATTGGGACTGTTGGGATCTGTTGTGCACCTCTTGGACACCTTCTATTGGTGGAGTTACTAAGAACTTTGGGACTTATGTTGCTTTGCCTGCGAAGCTGGGAATTGGGACTGCTTGGTAGGGGGAATCTGTGACACTCCCTTGTGGATTATATAGTAATATTGTGAACTTTTTGTGTGAACTGTGTGACAAATAAATGCCCCGCCAGTCGGGTTTTGTTTAATCTGCCGCTATACACTGTGTCTCTGGGCTCTGTGGTCTCGGAACCGTCACAACCACCTAGGAGAAAACTCAGTCGAAAAATGTGATAAGGGCCATAATGTATTACTAATTGATCAAGATAATACCATACTGTATATTACAAATTAAACATTTTAACTGAGGTAGTCCATCTAATCTTCACTTTTCAAACTCCTAAGGGTGACTCAGCTAGATGTCGCCGGGAGGCTGCGTGATCGCTGGATCCAGGGGGTAATGTATAAACAGGGGGATCGTGGGGGATCCAGGGGTGCCGGACACTCTTACTAGCTAGCCTAGTGCTAGCTAGAGGATTTACATCAATTTGGCGCATTTATTTATTTATGGGGGACTCCAGGGGCCACAGAGCGGTATGCCCGACACAGTGTCGGGCATACCGCTAAGGAGGTTAGGGAGCAGAGCCGTCCTTCCCCTGTTTAGACACGTAATACGTGGTCCAGTTAAAGGAAAACATGAGTGATAAGGCAAAACACATCTGTTTTATTTTTAATGGGATTTAAATTAAACATCTAAAAATAACACAATTATTAAAACAAATAATTAAGAAGGAGCTTATTGAGTATATCATAATTAACCACTTCAGCCTACAGGTGTTTTCACCTTCAGAACGCAAGCACTTTTCCCCTGTCAGCGCTCCTCCCATTCATTCCCCAATAACTTTTTCACTACTGATCTCACGTAAATGATCTAGATCTTGTTTTTTTCGCCACAAATTAAGCTTTTTGTGAGCGATACTTGTTTTCAGAAATTACTTCATTTTCTATCCATTTTATAGTGAAAAACAAGGGAAAAAATGAAAAAAGACACAATTTCTCCAATTCCATCCCATATAGTTTTAAAATAAACAATATTACTATAGATAAAATTCACACATTTTATTTGCCAATTTGTCCTGGTTATCACAACATATAAATTATACTCCTAGTACAAAGTATGGTTACAATAAATTATTTGGAAATAAAGGTGTATTTTTTCTATGTTGTCTTTTTTGTTTTCTCACTGTACACTACCAATGATTAAAAGCCCTTATTATAATTAACAGTAATACACCCTCATGGCATACATATTTAAAACGCTGAGTCCCTAAGGAAAGGATTGATGTATTCTTTTTTAAAATCTGTCACTTTTGGTTTATTTTTCACTTTGGCAGTTAGAAAGATTCACATGACATAGCCCTCATCTTTCGAACTCCCCAAATTGTATTCTCTTGCTTTTCATGGTTAAAATGATACCATATATACATACCGTATATACTCGCAAGCAAGCCGACCCGCCAGGGTCGGACTGGGACACTAAGGGCCCACCGAGGAAGTTTCAGCCTGGGGCCCACCCCCCTCCCCCCCATTTTGGGCCACAGGGTCGGACTGGGACCTTGGGGACCCACCAGAGAAATTTGAACTTGGGGCCCACATATCCCACGATTGTGGTGGAAAAAAAAAAAAAGCGTGAGACCATGCACCGGAAGGTGGGCATGGTCATGATGTTTCATGAACAGGGCGAAATGTAAATAGCAGCATTGTAATTCAGAGACACTGCTTCCCAGCATAACTTTGCATAGAGTCCCGCTCCTTTAATATACGCTTTGAGTCCTATGGGAGAAAAGCGCTTTACAAATGTTATTGTATTGTATTGTATAATATAAAGTAAAGTCCTAGTTACCATACATATGACATTGATTAGATTGTGAGCTCCTCTGAGGACAGTCAGTGACATGACTATTTACTCTGTAAAGCGCTGCATAAGATATCAGTGCTATATAAATACATAGTAATAATAATAATAATATGGTAGGACATTAGACTATGGCAGGATTAGAGTGTGAGCTCCTCTGAGGACAGTCAGTGACATGACTTTGTACTCTTTAAAGTGCTGCAGAAGATGTCAGTGCTATATCAATACATAATAATATGGTAGGACATTAGGCTATGACTATGGTGGGATTAAAGTGTGAGCTCCTCTGAGGACAGTCAGTGACATTACTATGTACTCTGTAAAGTGCTGCAGAAGATGTCAGTGCTATATACAGTGGGTTGCAAAAGTATTCGCCCCCCTTGAAGTTTCCCACATTTTGTCACATTACTGCCACAAACATGAATACATTTTATTGGAATTCCACATGAAAGACCAACACAAAGTGGTGTACACATGAGAAGTGGAATGAAAATCATACATGGTTCCAAACATTTTTTACAAATAAATAACTGCAAAGTGGTGTGTGCATAATTATTCGGCCCCCTTTGATCTGAGTGCAGTCAGTTGCCTATAGACATTGTCTGATGAGTGCTAATGACTAAATAGAGTGCACCTGTGTGTAATCTAATGTCAGTACAAATACAGCTGCTCTGTGAGGGCCTCAGAGGTTTTCTAAGAGAATATTGGGAGCAACAACACCGTGAAGTCCAAAGAACAGACAAGACAGGTCCAAGACAGGTCAGGGATCAAGTTATTGAGAAATTTAAAGCAGGCTTAGGCTACAAAAAGATTTCCAAAGCCTAGAACATCCCATGGAGCACTGTTCAAGCAATCATTCAGAAATGGAAGGAGTATGGCACAACTGTAAACCTACCAAGACAAGGCCATCCACCTAAACTCACAGGCCGAACAAGGAGAGCGCTGATCAGAAATGCAGTCAAGAGGCCTATGGTGACTCTGGACAAGCTGCAGAGATCTACAGCTCAGGTTGGAGACTCTGTCCATAGGACAACTATTAATCATGCACTGTACTAAGTTGGCCTTTATTGAAGAGTGGCAACAAGAAAGGCATTGTTAACAGAAAGCATAAGAAGTCCCATTTGCAGTTTGCCACAAGCCATGTGGGGGACACAACAACCATGTGGGAGAAGGTGCTCTGGTCAGATGAGACCAAAATGGAACTTTTTGACCAAAATGCAAAACGCTATGTGTGGCGGAAAACTAACACTGCACATCACTCTGAACACACCATCCCCACTGTCAAATATGGTGGTGGCAGCATCATGCTCGGGGGTGCATCTCTTCAGCAGGGACAGGGAAGCTGGTCAGAGTTAATGGGAAGATGGATAGAGCCAAATACAGGGCAAACTTGGAAGAAAACCTCTTGGAGACTGCAAAAGACTTGAGACTGGGGCGGAGGTTCACCTTCCAGCAGGACAATGACCCTAAACATAAAGCCAGGGCAACAATGGAATGGTTTAAAACAAAACATATCTATGTGTTAGAATGGCCCAGTCAAAGTCTAGATCTAAATCGAGAATCTGTGGCAAGATCTGAAAACTGCTGTTCACAAACGCTGTCCATCTAATCTGACTGAGCTGGAGCCCTTTTGCAAAGAAGAATGGGCAAGGATTTCAGTCTCTAGATGTGCAAAGCTGGTAGAGACATACCCTAAAAGACTGGCAGCTGTAATTGCAGCAAAAGGTGGTTCTACAAAGTATTGATTCAGGGGGCAGAATAATTACGCACACCCCACTTTGCAGTTATTTATTTGTAAAAAAAATGTTTGGAATGATGTATGATTTTCGATCCACTTCTCACATGTACACCACTTTGTATTGGTCTTTCATGTGGGATTCCAATAAAATTGATGCATGTTTGTGGCAGTAATGTGACAGCTAAACGTCAAGGGGGCCGAATACTTTTGCAACCCACTGTAAATACATAATAATAATAATAATAATATGGTAGGACATTAGGCTATGACTATGGTGGGATTAGAGTGTGAGCTCCTCTGAGGACAGTCATTGACATGACTATGTACTTTGTAATGTGCTGCAGAAGATGCCAGTGCTGTATGAATACATTATAATAATATGGTAGGATATAGACTACGATTAGAAAGGAAAATGAGCGGGGGAAGTGGAAAGGAGTGAGATTGGGGCACAAGCATAACAATTGCACCCAAAACTCCCGGCGGGCTTCATGGTTACCATACTGAGTAGAGGCAAAGCATTATACATTACCTGCTCTCTGGGTTCAGCAGGACAGGTTCTCTTCACTCCCCTTTGGTTTAGCTCATCGCTGCAGCGTACAGGCAATAACTATGTAGCTCTCGATAACATATATGAAGAGCCACATGGTGATCGGCTGCACAGCATAGTGATGAGATATACTGAAGTGGAGCGAAGAGGACCTGTTCTGTAGCTTGGAGAAGATAATGTACACATTGTTGGTGCTCTGCCTAATGGGTGATAAGGGGAGGGGGACGCTGACATCTTGTATACCTTTATTTTTTTATTGGGGGAGGGGCGGAGGTAATGGAAGCAACCATCATGTAGGTGGCAAACAGTAGTTTTTTGCTGGGGGGCCTGGAGGACAGTAGTTACATCCCTGGATTGGGTTGAAGGGGGGAGCAGTGCAAGATAGGAGAGAAAAGATGGAAGAGGGATTAGAGGAAAAGGAGGGGGGAGGGGGTGATAGAGAGAGTGGGGCAGGAGAGGGAGGGAAAGTACAAGATGGAAGGGGGGGGGGGGAGACAGGGAGAGAGAGAGAGCAGGGTCAAGATGGAGGGAGGGGAAAGGAAGAGAGGGGGAGAGAGAGAGAGTCCAAGCTGGAGGGAGAGGAAAAGATTGGGGGGAGGGAGAAAGGTACACTAAAGCAAAACTGCTAACAAAGCTAACAGCCTTCCTATACACCTTTACAATTTCCAGCGCTGCAGTGCAGGTGATCCACCTCCTTGTTGTAACACAAGTGAAGAATCTTAACACAGGACATGAAGTTCCAGCAGTGTCTGCCTGCATGCCTTCTCCTGTGCAGTACTGATGCAGGATGCCTGTCTCTGGAGCAGGAACACAAGCAGCTGTGAGGTCCTCCTGGCTCCGGAGCTTCTGTGTGTGTGTTCATATCTCGAGTGGGGGGGGGTGGGGCTGCTGCAAGGGCACTTCACTTTCTCCTCTCCCCTGCCAGCCAAGCAAGTGTCTAATAACGGCAGGGAGAGAGAGAGAGCAGGGCTGTGACAGGCGGCAAGAAGCTCCAGCTGATAGGAGCATTCATGTCAGGCAGGGGAAGTGCTGCTCTTAGCTGTGCAAAGGACGTGCTGTACGGGGTAATATCTGCACAGTTCAGCTACATGCCTGCCTGGAGTCTTTGAATCATACCGCCCCAGGCTCCCAGCCCAGCATCACATGGGGGCAGAGCTACCCTGACACAGCCCAGCCTGTGCCTGCAGCACCCTCTCAGCGTGACTGATCCAAACGCTGAGAGGAGAATCTTTCTGCTGCAGGCAGGGATTTGTTCACCCCCGAAGTGGAGGCGGGGCCCACCGGAGATGTGGTGGCGGGGCCCACCGAGCAGATCCTCGGTAGTTCAGTGGATCAGTCCGACACTGCGACCCGCATGTAAGCCGACCCCCCAACTTTTACCTGAAAAACCAGGAAAAAATGATTGACCCCCGTATAAGCTGGGGGTAGGAAATGCTGGCCGCGTGATCTCCCCAGTGTGTCCCAGTATAGCTAGTATAGTGCCCAGTATAGCTAGTATAGTGCCCAGTATAGCTAGTAAAGTGCCCAGTATGGGTAGGTAGTCCCCCAGTATTAGGCTGACCAGGCGTCCTCTTTTGCCCGGACAGGTCCACTTTTTACGACCTGTCCGGGCCGTCCTCTCGGATTTTTGAAATGTCCGGGTGACTGAACACAGAGGAAGCTGAGCTGCTTTGTTCAGTGTGTGAGTCAGGCACAGACTGGCCAGGGGGGAAGGGGGGCAATCTCCCCCCAGGCAGCCTTTCATTTAGTGATTTAGAGCAGGTCTGGTGTATTCAGGTTTGTTGTTGTAAGGCATGTGAAATACTAGGCTAGCTGATAAAAGTGCAATTAGAGGGCAGGCAAGCTTGTAAATATACACAGCATGATGCAGAGCTTGCCTGCTGCCTAGAGGGTCCCTGGGCAAATATCTGGCTGCTCTCTCCCCACTGTTATAATGACTGCATGTGTGGATAAGGCGTTAAAAAAGTTGAAAAGATTTTGACAGTCCCTAGACTCCAGGAGGGCTGCTTTCTGACTTGTGTGAGAGACTGGCAGAGCCTCCTGTATTCCTGCACTTCATCATAAACACCTTTGTTAGCTTAAATTAACCCCAAAGTGTTCAGTTAAATCACTGAGATATGCAGCTTTCAGTATGGGCAAATGAATGGCAAAACGTTCAGTACAGCATGTTTAACTTGTCTTTTCTCAGCAGTTACAGTTTTAGGTTGAACAGAAGACATACAGCCATCCAATTCAGCCAGAATACTAAATCATTGTGCTTAACTGGCATGGTTTACTTCTCTGGAGTTCTCACCATGATTGTCATTTGTCACCTGCCTGTAAGGTCTTGTATATTTGGCCCCACCCATGACCACGCCCACATGCTGTTGTGATCGTCCTATTTTTTGGAAATCAAAATATGGTCACCCTACCCAGTATAGCTAGTAAAGTGCCCAGTATAGCTAGTATAGTGTCCCAGTATTGCTAGTATAGTGCCCAGTATGGGTAGGCAGCGACCCAGTATAGCTAGTATAGTGCCCAGTGTAGCTAGTAAAGTGCCCAGTATGGGTAGGTAGTCCCCCAGTATAGTTAGTAAAATGCCCCAGTATAGCTAGTATAGTGCCCAGTATAGGTAGTCTAGTGCCCAGTATAGCTAGTATAGTGCCCCAGTATAGCTAGCACAGTGCCCAGTATAGCTAGTATAGTGCCCCAGTATAGCTAGCATAGTGCCCAGTATAGCTAGTATAGTGCCCCGTATAGCTAGTATCGTGCCCAGTATGGGTAGGTAGTGCCCCAGTATAGCTAGTATAGTGCCCAGTATGGCTAGCATAGTGCCTTAGTATAGCTAGTATAGTGCCCCAGTATAGCTAGCATAGTGCCAGTATGAGTAGGTGGGTAGGTGGTGCCCCTCCCCACGATACATATCGCCGCTACAGGAAGCCGCTCTCTATGGTTTCCTCCGTCATCACACAGCAGCGCCGAGGGGCGCGCTGCTGTGAATTAGTTACCGCCGGAGCAGGACGGGGTTAGAGGAAGCGGTGCCGCCTAAGGTAATAGCAGCGGCGGCCGCGGGGGGAGTGGGGAGGGGCACTACCTACCCACCCACCTACCCATACTGGCACTGTGGCACATGACTCGCAAGCAAGCCGACCCCCCAACGTTTGGGCCACTTTTGGGGGGTGAAAAATTCGGCTTGCTTGCGAGTATATACGGTAATCACATAGCATTTGGGGCACACGACACACTGTTAACCACAAGTAGCACCAATGGATTTTTCAAGGCCATTTTTTTTAACAAATGTAGCCATGTCATTCTTTCTTAGCAAAGCCCCTGGAGTGTCAGAACATGTAATATATGTCATAAATGTTACCATTCTGAAAACTAGACACCCAGGCCTAACCCAGGCTAACTTCCAGGGCTATTCAAAAGTGGGTGTTTTGTGAGCTACCTGCTCATGGAGTGTTCCTGAAACTTTCCCAAGTGTCATTCTAATTTGAAAAAGTCATTAAGTTGGATTGAGTTTGTCCCTAGTCCAAGCTTTAAAACACACCAAAATGTATTCTCACATTTGTCCCAGTTAAAACAAAACAAAATTACAATGATGACAAATACAATGGCACTTACCATTGGATGTCTAGCAGGATTGGAGAAAAGTCAGGTCAGACGAGGTGTCAGAAGCCAAAGCAAATCGGAGGGTCAGAAGAAGGAAGGGGTTTGCATAGTTCAATCCAAGCATGTGGCTAAAGTTCAATTTGGAAGCAGGGTCCAAAGTCCAATTTGGCAGCTTGTATGTGTTCCTGGGACCCCCCCAAGCATCCAATATCCTCCAACACCCCAGAAACACAGTTGTAGGGCAAATGTGAGCCCCTTTGAGGGACAGTAAGTGACATGAATATACAGGAAATGGGAAAAGGCCAGTAAAATATGTCCGGGTTTAAAAAAATAAATAAATAGACACACACACACACACACATACACAAAAAAAGGAAGATAATAATCAGGAAGAGTGTGGTATGCCCTAAAGCACTTAACAACACACAGTGCTGGGGCTGAGGGGCAATCCGGGCAAAAATATCTGGACTCCCTCCTCCTTCTGTGTTTCACACATCTTCTCAAGGGGGTGGCTTTCACTTCATTAGGGGGGATCAGCTCAGAGCAATGTCTTTCTTTTAGTCTGATGGTATTCTCCAAATAAAGAGGATCATTTTGCTGAGCAGTTTGGGTAGGGCCAAAAAAAAGGGACTTGTGGACTTCCTCCTGGAACTTTACAAAGGTGTGCTGTCTGCCTGCTTTTTGTAACGATTGGTGTCAGCAAGCACCGCTATTCTGATTATTGGTGATCTGCAGTATCACCAATAATACAGATGCTATACCTGATTATATGGTGATCTGCAGAATCATCAATAATGCAAGTATAGCGTGACACGATAAAATCGTACGCAAGAGGGTGCTGGGTACAATAGAGTATCTCTATAGAGCACAGAGATACAACCTCCAGCAAGCTGGAACAGCAGACAACAATAATAATATACAGTGTAAATTCAAGTCTGTGGAAATATCCACCACACCGTAATTCCTCAGAGGTGTGGTTACCTCTGAATGGGAACCCTGTGTGTGAGATCCTGCAAAGGACGGAGTTGAGGAGTCTCGGCCTCTAGCAGCAAGGGTTTGCTAGTGGCGGTCGTCTCAAAGAGGCAAGCCTCTAATAGAACCCTACAGTGGGAGACGTTCCACTGAAGGGAGAAAGGTCAGACAAAAGGAGGTTCGGCAACAGATCAGGTGGCAGCAGTACAGAAACGTGAGACAAGAGAATAGTCGGAAACCAAGCCAATAGTCGATAACGGTACGGGTTGGCGAAGTACAAAATCAGGAAGCAGAGGAGTAGTCAAGACAGGCGCAGAATCATACACGATAAATCAAACAGTAATAATATGTGTATATATTGGCGATAAACCAATATATAACACAATATCAGAGACAAGGCTGACTAGGTCTGAGTGCTGACACAGGGTATCGCAAACACAGACAAAGTGTGACTGAAAAGCACTTCCTTATTTACTGCCTGGGAGAGAAGTCTCCACCTCAGGCAGCAACCAATCAGAGCAGGCTAAAATGTCAGCTGATCTCCAGGTCAGCTGACACGCTTTCTAAGAGTATAAAGGCGTGTCTGTCGTGCGCGCGCGCCCGCTAGAGGCAAGATGGCAGAGTCCTGGTGAGCAGCATGCTGGTGAGTTTGGAGCAGAGTGCTCGGACGGGTTTGCGCAGAGGATGCGGACGAATTTCCGCATCCCGCGTTGGAGGGTCCGCTTGCCGGATTGGATGCGTGTGAAGAAACACGGAAAAGCCGCCGCTTCTCAGGGTGAGGCGGCTGTTTCCCCGTCCAGCATGGCATCACAACGCGGAAAAACTGCAGCATGCCGCATAGGCAGAGCGGCGGAATCCGCATTGGAGGCGGCGAACTTGCCGCATGGCAGTGTCCCTGACAAGGGGGTTGAGCGTGGGGAAGCCGCCGCTGGTGTAGTGAGCGGTGCGGCGGCTCCCACGTTCGGTTTGCTGGATACATTGCAAGACAGTACTGGTGTGGCTGGGACTGATAGTCCACCAAGATTCAGAGTGACACGCGCGCGCGCACAGAGGCAGAGCTTATATGACAGCCAGAAGTGAGTCAGCTGACCATTCTGGTCAGCTGACATTTTTCACACCTCTCATTGGTCCAGCACTTGGGAGGGGCCTGGAGAGTGTTCTGGTATATATACTGCTGACTGTTCAGTTGCTGGTTGTCTGGCGTTGCGATCACTACGTGGTAGCACGCAGACCTGAGTCAGATCCGAAAGTGTGCCGGGACCAACTGGAGCTGTAATCCTACACTTAGCTATATTGTTGATAGTTTAACTACTTCCCGACCGCCGTATAGACAAATGGCGGCCGGGAAGTGGACACCGCAAGGACCGCCGTATTGACAAAATGCGGCGGTCCTTGTATGGGCATGGGCGGAGCGATCGCGTCATCCGTGACGCGATCCTCCGCCTCCGCCTGGCACCGCTCACCCGCCGCAACATCCCGCCGGCCATACGGAAGCGCCGGCGGGATGTTAACCCGACGATCGCCACATACAAAGTGTATAATACACTTTGTAATGTTTACAAAGTGTATTATACAGGCTGCCTCCTGCCCTGGTGGTCCCAGTGTCCGAGGGACCACCAGGGCAGGCTGCAGCCACCCTAGTCTGCACCAAGCACATTGATTTCCCCCCCCTGCCCCAGATCGCCCACAGCACCCATCAGACCCCCCCTGCCCACGCCCCAGACCCCTGTTTGCACCCAATCACCCCCCTAATCACCCATCAATCACTCCCTGTCACTATCTGTCAACGCTATTTTTTGTTTTATCTCCCCCTCTTCCCCCTGCTCCCTCCTGATCACCCCCCCACCCCTCAGATTCTCCCCAGACCCCCCCCCCAGACCCCTCCCCCCATGTACTGTATGCATCTATCCCCCCTGATCACCTGTCAATCACCTGTCAATCACCTGTCAATCACCTGTCAATCACCCATCAATCACCCCCTGTCACTGCCACCCATCAATCAGACCCTAACCTGCCCCTTGCGGGCAATCTGATCACCCCCCCACACCAATAGATCGCCCGCAGATCCGACATCAGATTACCTCCCAAATCCATTGTTTACATCTATTCTCTCCTCTAAACACCCACTAATTACCCATCAATCACCCATCAATCACCCCCTATCACCACCTGTCACTTTTACCTATCAGATCAGACCCTAATCTGCCCCTTGCGGGCACCCAATCACCCACCCACACGCTCAGATTGCCCTCAGACCCGACCCCCCTTATCAATTCGCCAGTGCATTAATTACATCTGTCCTTCCCTGTAATAACCCACTGATCACCTGTCAATCACCTGCCAATCACCTATCACCCATCAATCACCCCCTGTCACCCCCTGTCACTGCCACCCAACAATCAGCCCCTAACCTGCCCCTTGCGGGCAATCTGATCACCCACCCACACCAATAGATCGCCCGCAGATCCGACATCAGATCACCACCCAAGCGCAGCGTTTACATCTATTCTCTCCTCTAAACACCCACTAATTACCCATCAATCACCCATCAATCACCCCCTATCACCACCTGTCACTGTTACCCATCAGATCAGACCCTAATCTGCCCCTTGCGGGCACCCAATCACCCGCCTACACGCTCAGATTGCCCTCAGACCCTCCCTTATCAATTCGCCAGGGCATTATTTACATCTGTCCTTCCCTGTAATAACCCACTGATCACCTGTCAATCACCCATCAATCACCCCCTGTCACTGCCACCCATCAATCACCCCCTGTCACTGCCACCCATCAATCAGCCCCTAACCTGCCCCTTGCGGGCAAACTGATCACCCACCCACACCAATAGATCGCCCGCAGATCCGACATCAGATCACCACCCAAGCGCAGTGTTTACATCTATTCTCTCCTCTAAACACCCACTAATTACCCATCAATCACCCCCTATCACCACCTGTCACTGTTACCCATCAGATCAGACCCTAATCTGCCCCTTGCGGGCACCCAATCACCCGCCTACATGCTCAGATTGCCCTCAGACCCCCCCTTATCAATTCGCCAGTGCAATATTTACATCTGTTCTCCCCTGTAATAACCCACTGATTACCTGTCAATCACCTGTCAATCACCTATCAATCACCCATCAATCACCCCCTGTCACTGCCACCCATCAATCACCCCCTGTCACTGCCACCCATCAATCACCCGCTGTCACTGCCACCTATCAATCAGCCCCTAACCTGCCCCTTGCGGGCAATCTGATCACCCACCCACACCAATAGATCGCCCGCAGATCCGACGTCCGATCACCTCCCAAGTGCAGTGTTTACATCTGTTCTCTACCCTAAACACCCACTAATTACCCATCAATCACCCCCTGTCACTGCTACCTATCAGATTAGACCCCTATCTGCCCCTAGGGCACTCAATCACCCGCCCACACCCTCAGAATGCCCTCAGACCCCAGCCCTGATTACCTCGCCAGTGCATTGCTTGCATCTATTCCCCCCTCTAATCACACCTTGAGACACCCATCAATCACCTCCTGTCACCCCCTAGCACACCTACCCATCAGATCAGGCCCTAATTTGCCCCGTGTGGGCTCCTGATCACTCGGCCAAACCCTCAGATCCCCCTCAGACCCCCTTCCGATCACCTCCCCAGTGCATTGATTGCATCTATTTTCCCCTCTAACCACCCCCTGAGACACCCATCAATCACCTCCTGTCACCCCCCTAGCACTCCTATCCATCAGATCAGGCCCAATACAACCTGTCATCTAAAAGGCCACTCTGCATATGACCAGTTCCACAAAATTCGCCCCCTCATAGACCACCTGTCACCAAAATTTGCAGATGCTTATACCCCTGAACAGTCATTTTGAGACATTTGGTTTCCAGACTACTCACGGTTTTGGGCCCGTAAAATGCCAGGGCGGTATAGGAACCCCACAAGTGACCCCATTTTAGAAAAAAAGACACCCCAAGGTATTCTGTTAGGTGTATGACGAGTTCATAGAAGATTTTTTTTGTCAAAAGTTAGCGGAAATTGATTTTTATTGGGTTTTTTTTCACAAAGTGTCATTTTTCACTAACTTGTGACAAAAAATAAAATCTTCTATGAACTCGCCATACACCTAACGGAATACCTTGGGGTGTCTTCTTTCTAAAATGGGGTCACTTGTGGGGTTCCTATACTGCCCTGGCATTTTAGGGGCCCTAAACCGCGAGGAGTAGTCTAGAAAACAAATGCCTCAAAATGACCTGTGAATAGGACGTTGGGCCCCTTAGCGCACCTAGGCTGCAAAAAAGTGTCACACATGTGGTACCGCCGTACTCAGGAAAAGTAGTATAATGTGTTTTGGGGTGTATTTTTACACATACCCATGCTGGGTGGGAGAAATTTCTATGTAAATGGACAATTGTGTGTAAAAAAAATCAAACAATTGTCATTTACAGAGATATTTCTCCCACTTAGCATGGGTATGTGTAAAAATACACCCCAAAACACATTATACTACTTCTCCTGAGTACGGCGGTACCACATGTGTGGCACTTTTTTACACCCTAAGTACGCTAAGGGGCCCAAAGTCCAATGAGTACCTTTAGGATTTCACAGGTCATTTTGCGACATTTGGTTTCAAGACTACTCCTCACGGTTTAGGGCCCCTAAAATGCCAGGGCAGTATAGGAACCCCACAAATGACCCCATTCTAGAAAGAAGACACCCCAAGGTATTCCGTTAGGAGTATGGTGAGTTCATAGAAGATTTTATTTTTTGTCACAAGTTAGCGGAAAATGACACTTTGTGAAAAAAACAATTAAAATCAATTTCCGCTAACTTGTGACAAAAAAATAAAAACTTCTATGAACTCACCATACTCCTAACGGAATACCTTGGGGTGTCTTCTTTCTAAAATGGGGTCATTAGTGAGGTTCCTATACTGCCCTGGCATTTTAGGGGCCCTAAACCGTGAGGAGTAGTCTTGAAACAAAAATGACCTGTGAAATCCTAAAGGTACTCATTGGACTTTGGGCCTTTTAGCGCAGTTAGGGTGCAAAAAAGTGCCACACATGTGGTATTGCCGTACTCGGGAGAAGTAGTACAATGTGTTTTGGGGTGTATTTTTACACATACCCATGATGGGTGGGAGAAATACCTCTGTAAATGACAATCTTTTGATTTTTTTACACACAATTGTCCATTTACAGAGTTATTTCTCCCACCCAGCATGGGTATGTGTAAAAATACACCCCAAAACACATTGTACTACTTCTCCCGAGTACGGCGATACCACATGTGTGGCACTTTTTTGCACCCTAACTGCGCTAAAGGTCCCAAAGTCCAATGAGTACCTTTAGGATTTCACAGGTCATTTTGAGAAATTTTGTTTCAAGACTACTCCTCACGGTTTAGGGCCCCTAAAATGCCAGGGCAGTATAGGAACCCCACAAATGACCCCATTTTAAAAAGAAGACACCCCAAGGTATTCCGTTAGGAGTATAGCGAGTTCATAGAAGATTTTATTTTTTGTCACAAGTTAGCGGAAATTGATTTTAATAGTTTTTTTTCACAAAGTGTCATTTTCCGCTAACTTGTGACAAAAAATAAAATCTTCCATGAACTCACCATACTCCTAACGGAATACCTTGGGGTGTCTCCTTTCTAAAATGGGGTAATTTGTGGGGTTCCTATACTGCCCTGGCATTTTAGGGGCCCTAAACCGTGAGGAGTAGTCTTGAAACGAAATTTCTCAAAATGACCTGTGAAATCCTAAAGGTACTCATTGGACTTTGGGCCCTTTAGCGCAGTTAGGGTGCAAAAAAGTGCCACACATGTGGTATCGCCGTACTCAGGAGAAGTAGTATAATGTGTTTTGGGGTGTATTTTTACACATACCCATGCTGAGTGGGAGAAAGATCTCTGTAAATGGACAATTGTGTGTAAAAAAAATTAACAAATTGTCATTTACAGAGATATTTCTCCCACCCAGCATGGGTATGTGTAAAAATACACCCCAAAACACATTATACTACTTCTCCTGAGTACGGCAATACCACATGTGTGGCACTTTTTTGCAGCCTAACTGCGCTAAAGGGCCCAAAGTCCAATGAGCACCTTTAGGCTTTACAGGGGTGCTTACAATTTAGCACCCCCCAAAATGTCAGGACAGTAAACACACTCCACAAATGACCCCATTTTGGAAAGTAGACCCTTCAAGGTATTCAGAGAGGGGCATGGTGAGTCCGTGGCAGATTTCATTTTTTTTTTGTCGCAAGTTAGAAGAAATGGAAACTTTTTTTTTTTCTTTTTTGTCACAAAGTGACATTTTCCGCTTACTTGGGACAAAAAATAATATCTTCTATGAACTCACTATGCCTCTCAGTGAATACTTTTGGATGTCTTCTTTCCAAAATGGGGTCATTTGGGGGGTATTTATACTATCCTGGAATTCTAGCCCCTCATGAAACATGACAGGGGGTCAGAAAAGTCATAGATGCTTGAAAATGGGAAAATTCACTTTTTGCACCATAGTTTGTAAACGCTATAACTTTTACCCAAACTAATAAATATACACTGAATGGGTTTTTTTTTATCCAAAACATGTTTGTCCACATTTTTCGCGCTGCATGTATACAGAAATTTTACTTTATTTGAAAAATGTCAGCACAGAAAGTTAAAAAAATCATTTTTTTGCTAAAATTCATGTCTTTTTTGATGAATATAATAAAAAGTAAAAATCGCAGGAGCAATCAAATAGCACCAAAAGAAAGCTGTATTAGTGACAAGAAAAGGAGCCAAAATTCATTTAGGTGGTAGGTTGTTTGAGCGAGCAATAAACCGTGAAAGCTGCAGTGGTCTGAATGGAAAAAAAGTGGCCGGTCCTTAAGGGGTAGAAAGCCCTAGGTCCTCAAGTGGTTAAAGTACTAGTTTGATTATGATTATCTGTTATGACTTTCTGCCTGCCTGACTATTCTCCTGAACTCTGATCCTGTACTTTGCCATTCTGATACTCTGTTGCCGAACCCCGGCTCGTCCTTAGACTCTGCATCTGCCTTCTGATTTTGTACCTCGATATTTCTGATACCCTGTTGCCGAACCCTGCCTGTACTTTAGACTTCGCCTCTGCCTTCTGAACCTGTACTTTATCTGTCCGTGTGTTTACAACCTGGCTTGTCCGACCTCGAGAACCGACCTTACTCTTAGAGGCGGTTCCCAGTCCTGATAGTGACACTCCCTCTTGAGTGTCACTTTCGTTCTGTCGTTCCTTCTCTCAGCCTTACTCCTCCCTCCGGGAGAGTCCTGAAGGAATTGTGCAGTACTCCTTACTGCTCTGAGGCCCAGTCCTCTCATTATTACTGTTTGCACCAAACACTCTACTCAGGTGTCCAGAGGTTAGTTTGTATATCGGATTATCGGTGATACTGCAGATCATCTATAATCTGGTATATATCTGTATTCCCAGTGATACTGCAGATCACCGGTAATCAGATCCTCTCTGTGCTACACCGATCGTTACAATGCGACCATATTTCCGCAATCCATCCGGCGTTGCAGATTTTTCGTTACAGTACCCCTCCCTCTAGGCGTGGACTCCAGACACGTCCCACCTGGCCTGTCAGGATGAAGCTCATGAAACCGTTTCCTAAGGTTATCTGCATGTAAATCACCTGCTTTGACCCAAGATCTTTTCTCTAAACCGTATCCTCTCCAATGCACCAAATACTGGACTGATCCCTGAACTCGTCTGGAGTCCAAAATCTCCTCGACCTCCCACTCGGGCTCACCATCAACCATGACAGGGTGAGGAGGGGGGGAATCCACCTGAACAGCCGGCTTCAGGAGCGACATACATGAAAGGCTTCCCCACCCTTAGAGAATGCGGTAAATTGACTCTGTAAGTAACACGGTTAACCCATTCGGAAATTGGATATGGTCCAATATACCTGGGCCCCAGTTTCGCGGATGGTTGTCTCAGAGCTATATGACGAGTTGATACCCAAACTTTGTCCCCTGGTTTAAACTCTCACTCTGCAGATCTTCTCTTATCTGCCTGCCTCTTCTGCATGCAAAAAGCCTTTTTTAGATTTTCTCTGACCTTAGCCCAAATCCTCTTAAAAGATTCCTGCCACTCTTCCAGAACAGGGAACGGAGAGACCGTCACTGGCAAGGGAGAAAATTTGGGGAACTTCCCATTGACTATCTGGAAAGGTGCATAACCAGAGGACTCATTCCTGAGATTGTTATGTGCGAATTCAGCAAATGGTAGAAAGTCCGCCCACTGATGTTGGGCGTCCGCCACATAACATCTCAGGAACTGTTCCAAGGACTGATTGATCCTTTCTGTCTGACCGTTGGTCTGCGGATAGTAACCTGATGAAAAAGACAACGACATACCCATCCCTTTACAGAAGGCCCGCCAGAACCTGGAGACAAACTGGACCCCTCTGTCCGAGACAATATTTTCCGGAATACCGTGTAACTTAAATATATTTTGAATAAAAAGATCTGCTAATTTTTTAGCAGAGGGGAAACCACTCAGGGACACAAAGTGAGCCATCTTACTGAATCTGTTAGTGACTACCCAAATGACCGTCTTTCCATTGGAAACTGGAAGTTCTCCCACAAAGTCCATGGAAATGTGCGTCCATGGCTCCTGAGGGGAGGGCAGAGACTGTAAAGTTCCGACTGGAGCTAGTCGGGAGGGTTTGCTCCTGGCACAGACGGTACAGGTCTTGACAAATTCTCTGCAATCTGATTGTAATGATGGCCACCAGACAGACCTACCCAACAACTCTTGTGTTCTGGTGATGCAAGGATGTCCAGCATTCTTGTGTCCATGAAACAACTGCAACACCTTGGGACACAAGACACAAGGAACGTATAGAACCCCTTCTGGTTTCCCTTCTGGGACTTCCAATTGGAAAGGACTTAGAAGGCTGGTAAGGTCTTCAACTATTTCAGTGGCTGCCAGGATGATCTATTTTGACAAGATACTTTCTGGGTAAGGGGTTGGAGTAGTTTCGGGTTCAAAACAACGAGAAAGGGCGTCTGCTTTGATGTTCTAAACTCCCTAGTGTAAATGTAATTATGAAATTAAAACGGGAGAAAAAGAGAGCCCATCTAGCTGTCTAGGGGTGAGTCTTTTAGCCTTTTCAATGTACTGTAGGTTTTTATGATCCGTGTATACAGTTATTACATGCTCTGCCCCCTCTAACCAATGGCGCCATTCCTCAAAAGCAAGCTTAATGGCCAACAATTCCCTGTTCCCAACATCATAATTTCTCTGGGCAGGAGAGAATTTTCTAGAAAAGAAAGCACAGGGATGAAGTTTGTCCTGAATTCCTGAACACTGAGACAATACTGCTCCCACTCCAATCTCTGAGGCATCCACTTCCACTAAGAATGGATAAGCAACATCTACATGACGTAATATGGGAGCAGAACAGAAAGCTTCTTTTAGAGAGGAAAATGCTGCACATGCCTCTTTTGACCAATGAGAGACATCAGCCCCCTTCTTAGTCAAGTTAGTAAGTGGAGACATCACAGAAGAGAACCCCTTGATAAACTTTCTATAGTAGTTTGCGAATCCCAAGAATCTCTGTAGTGCTTTAAGCCCAGATGGTTGTGGCCATTCCCTTACAGCAGAGACCTTCTTGGGATCCATGGACAACCCTGTAGTGGAGATAACGTATCCCAGAAAGGCAATCTCCTTTACCTTTAGCTTGGCGAATAATTGATTTTCTCTAAGTTTTTGCAACACATACTTAACATGTTGGCGATGTTCAGTGAGATTTTTGGAAAATATTAGGATGTCATCCAAATATACTATTACAAAGTGACCCTGTACCTCCCTGAAGATTTCGTTAACGAACTCCTGGAAGACTGCAGGAGCGTTACACAACCCAAAGGGCATCACCAAGTACTCGTAATGCCCCTTGGGAGTGTTGAATGCCGTCTTCCATTCATCTTCTTCCCTGATACGGATCGAATTGTAGGCTCCTCTCAAATCTAACTTAGTAAAAACAGAAGCCTCGGAAACCTGTGTAAATAAATCATCGATGAGAGGTAGTGGATACCGATTCTTAATCGTGATCTTACTTAGACCCCTGTAATCGATACAGGGGCGCAAACCTCCATCTTTTTTCTGAACAAAGAAGAATCCCGCCCCCGCCGGAGATCTCGAAAGGCGGATGAAACCCTTCTGTAAATTTTCTTGGATGTACTCATCCATGGCCAATTTTTCTGGGGACGAGAGGTTGTATGGGTGGCCCCTGGGAGGCATGGTTCCTGGCTTCAAATCTATAGGGCAGTCAAATGGTCTATGCGGGGGTAGTTGATCTGCTGCCCTAGGACAAAAGACATCAGAATATTCCTGATATTGTGGAGGTACTCCTTCCACTTCAACCTTAGAAGAACACACGGCTATCTTCTGTAAACAATGCTGTGAACAATAAGGTGACCAAGTAGTCAACTGCCCATTCCCCCAATCAAACTGAGGCGAATGTAACCGTAACCAAGGTAACCCTAATATTACCGTAGAGGTAGACATCTTTAACACAAAAAACTGGATGATCTCCTTGTGCAGAGCTCCTACTTGCAGCGAGAGAGGAGGTGTCTGGCACAGTGGGGACTTTCCTTGCAAAGGGGTGTCGTCGATTGCTGTAACATACAAATGTTTTTCTACTGGAAGTACAGGGATATTCAACCTTAAAGCAAAATTTAAATCTAAAAAGTTAGCAGTCGACCCAGAGTCCACAAATGCTGTGGTAGGAAAGTTCTGCCCTTCTCAGTTTAAGGAGAAGGGCAATAATATTTTCTCTTGTTTAGGAGGTGAAACTACTCCGCTTAGGGTGGTACCTCCAGCCACACCTAAGCTAAGGAGTTTCCCGACTTCCTACCACAGTTTTGTGCAATGTGGCCCTTTTCCCCGCAGTACATGCAGAGACCCTCTTTGCGTCTCCTTGACCTTTCAACCTCCGTGAGGCGCCCGTGACCTAGCTGCATAGGTTCTTCTGTCTCCACTGCTGCCGAACTACAAGCACCTGAAGCCCTAGAGTACATAGGGTACTTGCCTTTTTTATTGTACCTCAGACTTCTATCTATTTTAATAGATAGTGTTATAGCCTCATCTAGATCTTTGGGTTCTGGGTGACTAATCATCACATCAGTAATTGCCTCTGACAACCCATCTAGATATCTGTCCAGGAGTGCATATTTTCCCCATCTAGAGGAGACTGCCCACTTCCTAAACTCTGACGCATATTCCTCTGCGGTACTGCGTCCCTGTTTAAGGTTTTTGAGTTTGCGTTCGGCCGTGGCGGCACTATCTGGATCATCGTAGATGACTGCCATGGCCTTAAAAAACTCGTGGACAGAAGAGAGAGCAGGATGCTCATCAGGTAAGCCGTAAGCCCAGGTCTGGGAGTCGGCATGCAATAGGGTCTTGATGAGAGTAACCTTCTGAGCCTCGGTTCCCGAGGACACAGGTCTCATTTGAAAATAAGATAACACTCTGTGGCGAAAGTTCTGGAAATCTGCCCTAGCGCCTGAAAATCTCTCAGGAATATTCATTTTAGGCTCACTAGGAGCCGGGGGAGGTAGAACGTTAAGTGGCGGTTGCAGCCTCTGGACAGTCTCAGTCAGCTGAGTAATCTGAGCCTGCTGTGCAGTCACAGTAATCTTCAGCTGTTCTACTTCTGCCCTTACGGTCTGAAGCTGATTTACCACCTCTTCCATCTTACTTCTTTCTGGTTTGTGTTTATGTAACGATTGGTGTCAACAAGCACCGCTATTCTGATTATTGGTGATCTGCAGTATCACCAATATTACAGATGCTATACCTGATTATATGGTGATCTGCAGAATCACCAATAATGCAAGTATAGCGTGACACGATACAATCGTACGCAAGAGGGTGCTGGGTACAATAGAGTATCTCTATAGGGCACAGAGATACAACCTCCAGCAAGCTGGAACAGCAGACAACAATAATAATATACAGTGTAAATTCAAGTCTGTGGAAATATCCACCACACCGTAATTCCTCAGAGGTGTGGTTACCTCTGAATGGGAACCCTGTGTGTGAGATCCTCCAAAGGACGGAGTGGAGGAGTCTCGGCCTCTAGCAGCAAGGGTTTGCTCGTGGCGGTCATCTCAAAGAGGCAAGCCTCTGATAGAACCCTACAGTGGGAGACGTTCCACTGAAGGGAGAAAGGTCAGACAAAATGAGGTTCGGCAACAGATCAGGCGGCAGCAGTACAGAAACGTGAGACAAGAGAATAGTCGGAAACCAAGCCAATAGTCGATAACGGTACGGGCTGGCGAAGTACAAAATCAGGAAGCAGAGGAGTAGTCAATACATGCACAGAATCATACACGATTAGAGCCGCTTCAACCTCTATTAATCTAGAACCCCAACACGTATTACTCCTTAAATATAATGAAAGTGTTCCCAAAAAGTGGAGGAGAATTTACTATGCGGTAATATGTGCAATTTTATGGGCAGTAGCTAGAAATTGGAAATCTCCCTCTATCCCTAATGCGCAAATATTACAAAGAATTGAAGATATTAGATTAGTGGACTTCTTGTATCATACCCTACATGATACCTATCAAGTATTTCATCTTAACTGGGAACCTTGGCCTCAAGGGGAACTTCTTGACCATTAGCTTTTGGGCAGCCTTGGGGGACACAATGTCATTATAATGATGTTATCGGTGATTTTATCTTTCTCAGAGACTGGTTTCATGCACAATTTACCAAAGATACCCTCAGGAGGGGTATAATGATGTTCATTGTTCTTTATTTGATATTCTTATTCTCACTTTGTTCTCTTATAATTAAGCTATGCACTCTTTGGACAATCCGCACATGTAATGTACCCTTTGTTGTAGACATAGGCCTTTAAAGGTCAGTTTATTGATGTAAATGTCATTATGATTTCTTTTTTATGACAATAAAACGAAGTGAAAAGAATCAAACACGATAAATCAAACAGTAATAATATGTGTATATATTGGCGATAAACCAATATATAACACAATATCAGAGACAAGGCTGACTAGGTCTGAGTGCTGACACAGGGTATCGCAAACACAGACAAAGTGTGACTGAAAAGCACTTCCTTATTTACTGCCTGGGAGAGAAGTC
This sequence comes from Hyperolius riggenbachi, assembly GCF_040937935.1. NCBI lineage: Eukaryota > Metazoa > Chordata > Amphibia > Anura > Hyperoliidae > Hyperolius > Hyperolius riggenbachi. Next base: position 262,440,366 of record NC_090648.1, read on the forward strand.
TCCACCTCAGGCAGCAACCAATCAGAGCAGGCTAAAATGTCAGCTGATCTCCAGGTCAGCTGACACGCTTTCTAAGAGTATAAAGGCGTGTCTGTCGTGCGCGCCCGCCCCCTAGAGGCAAGATGGCAGAGTCCTGGTGAGCAGCATGCTGGTGAGTTTGGAGCAGAGTGCTCGGACGCTTTTGCGCAGCGGATGCGGACGAATTTCCGCATCCCGCGTTGGAAGGTCCGCTTGCCGGATTGGATGCGACCATATTTCCGCAATCCATCCGGCGTTGCGGATTTTTCGTTACACTTTTACATGGAGGACAAATGCATTTTGCAAAGCCACCTGCAATAGGCTATCTTCTTATACCAGGCCCTCTGCTTTCTTTTTAGCATATAAGGAGCCAGCATTTGGTCTGCCAAATCCACTGCTCCCATGTTCTTTGTGTACTCCACTAAAGCCTGGGGTTTTTCAGTGGTCTCCCCTCTTGACGTGGCAGGAATTGTGGCCTCAGTGTGGATCAATGTTAGGATCACCTCCCTCTTGTCATAGAACTTTAGTGCCAGGAGTTAATCACATCTGAGGCTGCAGGACTGCCCTTTCTAATTTGTCATTGACAACCTGTGGTGGGAGGCCTAAACGGTTGGATCTAACCGTCCCACATGCAGCAGTCTGGGCTGAGTACAGGTACTTGAATAAAGGTATACTGGAATAAAAGTTGTCAACATAGAGGTGGTAGCCCTGGTGGAGATGTGGGTCTATTAAATCGATGACAATCTTCCCACTGGTGCCAATGTACTGTGGGCACCCAGCTGGCTGTAAAGTGGAGTCCTTGCTTTCATATATTTTGAAGGTGAAGGTGTAGCCAGTGCCACTCTCACATGCCTTGTAAATTTTTACCCCATACCTTGCCCGCTTGCTTGGTTTGTACTGTTTCATGGAAAGTCTCCCACGAAACGGTATAAGGAACTCGTCTACTTCAATTTCACGGTTTGGGGTGTAGAGTTCCCCAAATACTGTAGTAAGGTGGGTCAGCAGGGGCCTTAACTTAAATAACTGATCGTGGGCAGGGTCAGTCCGTGCAACTTGGTTGGCATTGTCATTTAAATGAAAACAGCTGGTACAGCTGAATTGGTGACAGGTTGTCAGTAGGCACTGACACACCAGGAGTGGCTGTAAAGGGTGGTATATTGGGCACCTTAAAATTAGGGGGTGACCAGGTGCCACTCAGAGTATGATCCCGGTACCTCCTGCCTGCGAGGTACCGATGGCCGCCTAACCTGTCTGCGCCTGTCTCCCCTCTGCCCACTGCTGCTGCTGGCTGCTGTGGTGTTGCCCACTGAGCCCCCTGCTGTGGCCTCTGACAGCCCTGATGGTCCCTCATCACAGGAATCAGGATCGTCCCACATCAAGCTGCCACATGGCGTCCCTCCAGACTCTGAGCATTCAGACCCTGAATCAGAGCCGGACGGAGGGAGCCAGTCGTTACCCGAGTCCTCCTGGCTGCTGCTCTGCTGGAGGATGGCAGCTGCCTCCTCCACAGAATACAGCCTTCCCGCCACAATATAAAAAAGAGATAGGGAGAAAAAGTAAGAAGAAAAAGAAAGAAATAGATTGATAGTGGTTTTTTTTTTTTTTTTAAGTGACAGGTTTTTTTTGATAAAGGAAAATAGATGGAGATAGATAAAAAGAGTAGATAGAGAGGGTAGAGATGGGGAACAGTACCTGAAAGGTACCCAAAAGAGTAGATAGAGAGGGTAGAGAAGGGGAAAAGTACCCTAAAGGTACCCAAAAGGTAGTGTAAAGGGGGTTTAGAAAAAATAAATGGCAAGGGGAGGGAGGATCAGGGGTTAAGGGTGGTTATGGGGTCAAAAACAAAGAATGAGGGGCAAAATTTTATTAAAAATATGGCCTACCACAAAGCTTCAGTCTCTCTCTCAGCTCCTGTCACCACAGATCAGTCACAGAATCTGTGGTGATAGATAGAGAGAGAGGGAAAAAATGTTTATAAACATTTTTCAGAATGCACATTGTTACTGGATGTAACTATGTGCATTCTGCCTTTAGAAATGATCTGATTGGATAAGTGACCGGCCGGTCCCTTGAGCCAATCACCGTTCTGTCAGCCGCGCTGTGAAGGAGCGGTGGTTGCGCGCGCATGAGTGCACACCCGCCGGAAGGCCACTGGACGAAGTAATCTGTCCAGATAGCCCTGAATGCCAAATCGACGCAAGTGGTTAATAAAATAGCTTTTCTTTCAACATTATTTATAAATTATGTAGTCAGTGTTTGCCCAATGTAAAAGCTTTCCTCACCCTGATTTACATTCTGAAATGTATCATAAGGGGCGACATCTTTAGCGCTGGCAGGTGCATCACTGCAAAATGTTTGTTTACAGTTGTACCAAGTTTAGTAGAAATAACACCTGGGCCCATATGCAATTCACTTTTTTTTTTCACCCAAGTTTTCTCATAGGAGCTAATTTTTCATCTTCGATTTAAAATAACTTTCCAGCACTTTTCAACTGAAAAAGTACCAAAAAGTAGGTGAAAAGGTACTATCAAAAATATTTTGAGTATTTTCTTGCTTTCTGGTGACTTGAAAGGCATTTTATTGATACGTTTAAAAATATCACCTAGGAGAAAACTTAGGAGAAAAAGTTAATTGCATATGGGCCCTGGTCCCATATGCGATTCACTTTTTCTCCTTAGTTTTCTCAAAGTTGATATTTTATCACTTTGTCAGTGCATTTAAGCCCTTAACAAGCAATAAACAAGACAAAATCATTTTGACAGTACTTTATCTACTACGTCAGTCTATGTAGAAAGAGAGAGGAGAGGCGGCACTAGTTGCTGGATGGCAACTTTTGTGGGGGTCAGTGGTAAGGGCTCACCTGTGCCTCCGGATAACACACAATATACACAATCAATTCGGTAGAGGATAGAATCCGGGCACCAGTATGCTGCAAGTTACCACGTTTATTTCATCCCACACAAAGACAGACACATGTGCATAGGGCTGGTCTAACAGCCGTTTCACAAGCCCACACAGTCTCTGAGGAAGCAAGCGTGTGGGCTTGTGAAACGGCTGTTAGATCAGCCCTATGCACATGTGTCTGTCTTTGTGTGGGATGAAATAAACGTGGTAACTTGCAGCATACTGGTGCCCGGATTCTATCCTCTACCGAATTGACTTTATCTACTACCTTTGGTACTTTTTTGATGTTGAAAAGTTACTTTAACCACTTACCCATTCATTGATCTAAGTCCCATTGTGAATGACAGCAGCAGTCTATGAGACGTGCATTCACAAAACCAATACTTACACATCCACGCATTACTTCCACTTTGTGTAGTAATCCTACGCATACGAAAGTTATGCGCGAGGACATCTTGTGGCTAAAATTACATCTACACTTTTCTTTTTAATTAACCAGTTAAGCCTTTTGGACGTAGCTGCTATGTCCAGAAGGCCGCTGCCGTGCGCGCTCCAGCATGCTCCCGTGCCACCGCCCATTAGCCTGGAGATCAATGAATGGGAGCGCAGTTCCCATTCATTGATCTAAGTCCCCATTAGAAAGACAGATGGATTCTATGAGAAGCCGCGATCTTTCTGAAGAAAAAAAAAAGTTTCACGTCCTCCCTTCACTTCCTGTAAACGTGATCTCACGCTTGCAAGATGTAAAGACGGGGAAAAAAAGACAGGCCATCTTGTGGCCAAATAGTAAAACTTCATCTAAATACAATTTTTTTTTTATAAAAACAGACACTCGATTACATTTAAAATAATTGTTTACCTCCCACACTCTCCAAAAAATTCCCAAATAAAATGTTTAACTAAAAAAAACAAAACAAAAACATTTACAATTAAAAAACAAAACAAAAAAACAAATAGTTACCCAAGGGTCTGAACTTTTGTAATATGCATGTCAAGAGGGTATATTACTATTATTTTTTTTAAAATATAAGCTTGTAAATAGTGATGGACGCAAAACTGAAGAAATGCACCTTTATTTCCAAATAAAATATTGGCACCATACTTTGTGATAGGGACCTAATTTATATGGTGTAATAACCGGGACGAATGGGCAAATAAAATAGGTGAGTTTTAATTATGGTAGCATATATTATTTTAAAGCTATAATGGCAGAAAAGTGAGAAATAATTATTTTTTTTCCATTTTTTTCTTAATACGTCCATTAAAATGCATTTAGAAAAAAATAATTCTTAGCAAAATGTACCGCCCAAAGAAAACCTAATTGGCAGAAAAAACAAGATATAGATCATTTCATTGTGATAAGCAGTGATAAAGTTATTGACAAATGAATGGGAGTTGAAAATTGCTCGGATGCATAAGGTGAAAAAACACTGAAGGCTGAAGTGGTTAAGGCTGCTTTCACAGTGGGACGTTACAGGCGCACGTTGGAGCAGCCTGTAACGCAACCCCACCGCACAGCAATGAAAAATCAATGGGCTGTTCACGGTGCCCACGTTGCGTTACACAGTAACGCTTCACGTCAAGACAACGTACTGCATGCAGTACTTTATACGCAGCTAAGCCGCGTTAGACTGTTTGCACATGCTCAGTACGGGTGTTTTTTTTTATTTTAGGGGCGGAGAGGAGGTGGGGAGAGGCCGCTACGTAGCCAGGCACATGGCTTCTTTATATTCACTGCACTTGCAGTGTTTACTCTTTGGAGCGGCCGCTGATTGGCTGGCAGGACCACGTGATGCGGAGAGCTCCGCTCACGTGGTCTCCGCAGCGCCTCCGACAGAGCAGGCGCACCAAGAGCTGCTTGTAACGCGGCTCTTGATGGCGTCCTGCTCCAACACCACCAGGCGTTGCGTTAGGGGCACGTTATGTGCCCTATAACGTCCCCTAAACGCAACGTCCTGGTGTGTAAGTAGCCTAAATGACATTAACATTTAAAATTAACCAGTCAATGGCAAACTGACTCATTAACCACTTGAGGACCACAGTCTTTCTACCCCTTAAAGCCAATGGGTACCCCTAATAAAAAAAAAAGTCAGATACTCACCTAAGGAGAGGGAAGGCTCGGTCCTAATGAGCCTTCCCTCTCCTCTCCCGGTGCCCTCGGTGCTGCGCTGGCTCCCCCGTTCGCATCCGCCGCCGCAGGGACTTCGGAGGTCTTCGGGAGCACTCGGGCTTCCGAAGACGGGCCGCTCCATACTACGTACGCGCGAGTGCGTCATAGAGGGCGCTCGGGCATGCGTAGTATGGAGCGGCCGCATCCTCGGGAGCCCGAGTGCTCCCGAAGGCTTCCGAAAGCTCCCTTCGGCATGCGGAAGTGGCAGTATTTGACCGAACTGGTCGAATACTGCCACGGGGGATCCTGCGCGGGACCGGGCACCGGGAGAGGAGAGGGAAGGCTCATTAGGACCGAGCCTTCCCTCTCCTTAGGTGAGTATCTGACTTTTTCTTTTTTAAACCTGTAAACATTCACTTTAAAATCACAATCCAGTAATATATATATATAGATATATCTATCTATCTATCTATATCTATCTATATACTGTATATATATATATATATATATAGATCTATATATATATAGATCTATATATATATATATATATATAGATCTATATATATAGATCTATATATATAGATCTATATATATATATAGATCTATATATAGGTGGTTGGGAGGGGATCAAGAGATACATGGGGGGGAGATCGGGATAAAAAAGTGTTTTTTTTTATACTAAAATCGCACAGCCTGTCACGGCTGCAGGCTGTGCGTCTCTCCCTGTCACAAGACCCACACAGTGACAGGGAGAGGGAGGCAGAACGGCAACTATGTTGCCTTTCGGAGGGTGATTGCTGTGATTGGCTCAAAGCGAACACACGGCAGGGAGCCAATCAGTGACGGCTCCTGCCGATACCCGGAAGCCTTAGCTGTCATAAGACAGCTAAGTGCAGCCGGTTTGGTGCGCACGATCGCGGCGGGGAGCGGCGGCGCCGGTGATAGAGATCTACGCCCTGCCAGCCAGGAGCCCATCAAAACAGGGCGTAGATCTCTATCACCTCGGTCTGCAAGTGGTTAACCACTTGCCGACCGCCCCTACCTAGGGGCGACGGCAAAGTGGAGCCCGCGACGACTGCAATACGCCAATCGGCGGTGGCTCGTTGCGGACTAGCTGGCCGGGGATCGCACGCTGGATGTGCCCACCCGCGAAGTCAACCCGCCGGCCAATTAGCAGCGCCAGCGGGTTGTTAACCCCCGATCTGCCGCATGTAAAGCGGATAATACGCTTTGTAATGTATACAAAGCGTATTATACAGGCTGCCTCCTGCCCTGGTGGTCCCAGTGATCGAGGGACCACCAGGGCAGGTTGCAGCCCTGCTAGTAAGCACCCAAGCACACTGATCCTGCCCCCTGATCGCCCACTGCACCCATCAGACCCCCCCTGCCCACCCCTCAGACACCTGTTTGCACCCAATCACCCCCCTAATCACCCATTAATCACTCCCTATCACTATTTCAACTCTATTTTTTAGATTAGGTCCTAAACTGCCCCCTGGGGGCTCCTGAACACCCCCCCCACACACACACACACCCTCAGATCCTCCCTAGACACTCCCCCCTGCGTACTGTATACATCTATTCTCCCCTATAATCGCCCACTGATCACCTGTCAATCACCCATCAATCAACCCCTGTCACCACCTGTCATTGCCACCCATCAGATCAGACCCTAACTTGCCCTTTGTGGGCACCTGATCACCCACCCACACCCTCAGATTGCGTGCAGACCCACCCTCAGATCACCTCCGAAAGTGCATTGTTTACATCTGTTCTCCCATCTAATCATCCACTGATCACCCATCAATCACCCCATCACCACCTGTCACTGCTACCCATCAGATCAGACACTAATCTGCCCCTTGCGGGCACCCAATCACCCGCCCACACCCTCAATTAGCCCCCCAGACCCCCTCTGATCAACTCGCCAGTGCATTGCTTGCATATATTCTCCTCTGTAATCACCTACTGATCACCTATCAATCACCCCGTCACCCCCTGTCACCACCTGTCACGTCTACCCATCAGATCAGGCCCTAATATGCCCCCTGCGGGCTTCTGATCACCCGGCCAAACCCTCACCCGCCCCACCGCAGTGACAGAAATTTTTTTTCTGATCACTGCTGGTACGACTTAATTGCCATGTCCAGGTCACGATTTGAGAACATCAGGCGCTTCCTGCACTTCAGTGCCAATACAACCTGTCATCTAAGAGGCCATCCTGCTTATGACCGGTTCCACAAAATCCGGCCCCTCATAGACCACCTGTCATCAAAATTTGCAGATGCTTATACCCCTGAACAGTCATTTTGAGGCATTTGGTTTCCAGACAACTCCTTATGGTTTTGGGCCCCTAAAATGCCAGGGCAGTATAGGAACCCCACAAGTGACCCCATTTTAGAAAGAAATGAACAGTCATTTTGAGGCATTTGGTTTCCAGACTACTCCTCATGGTTTTGGGCCCCTAAAATGCCAGGGCAGTATAGGAACCCCACAAGTGACGCCATTTTAGAAAGAAGACACCCCAAGGTATTCTGTTAGGTGTATGACGAGTTCATTGAAGATTTTATTTTTTGTCAAAAGTTAGCGGAAATTGATTTTTATTGTTTTTTTTTTCACAAAGTGTCATTTTCCACTAACTTGTGACAAAAAATAAAATCTTCTATGAACTAACCATACACCTAACGGAATACCTTGGGGTGTTTTCTTTCTAAAATGGGGTCACTTGTGGGGTTTCTATACTGCCCTGGCATTTTAGGGGCCCTAAACCGTGAGGAGTAGTCTAGAAACCAAATGCCTCAAAATGACCTGTGAATAGGACGTTGGGCCCCTTAGCGCACCTAGGCTGCAAAAAAGTGTCACACATGTGATATCGCCGTACTCAGGAGAAGTAGTATAATGTGTTTTGGGGTGTATTTTTACACATACCCATGCTGGGTGGGAGAAATCTCTCTGTAAATGGACAATTGTGTGTAAAAAAAATCAAAAATTGTAATTTACAGAGATATTTCTCCCACCCAGCATGGGTATGTGTAAAAATACACCCCACAACACATTATACTACTTCTCCTGAGTACGGCGATACCACATGTGTGACACTTTTTTGCAGCCTAGGTGCGCTAAGAGGCCCAACGTCCTATGAGTACCTTTAGAATTTCACAGGTCATTTTGAGGCATTTGGTTTCTAGACTACTCCTCACGGTTTAGGGCCCCTAAAATGCCAGGGCATTATAGGAACCCCACAAGTGACCCCATTTTAGAAAGAAAACACCCCAAGGTATTCCATTAGGTGTATGGGGAATTCATAGAAGATTTTATTTTTTGTCACAAGTTAGTGGAAAATGACACTTTGTGAAAAAAACAATAAAAATCAATTTCCGCTAACTTGTGACAAAAAATGAAATCTTCTATGAACTCCCCCATACTACTAACGGAATACCTTGGGGTGTCTTCATTCTAAAATGGGGTCACTTGTAGGGTTCCTATACTGTCCTGGCATTTTAGGGGCCCTAAACCGTGAGGAGTAGTCTAGAAAATAAATGCCTCAAAATGACCTGTGAAATCCTAAAGGTACTCATAGGACTTTGGACCCCTTAGCGCAGTTAGGGTGCAAAAAAGTGTCAACCATGTGGTATCATCGTACTCAGGAGAAGTAGTATAATGTGTTTTGGGGTGTATTTTTACACATACCCATGCTGGGTGGGAGAAATATCTCTGTAAATGGACAATTGTGTGTAAAAAAATCAAAAAAAATCTCATATACAGAGATATTTCTCCCACCCATCATGGGTATGTGTAAAAATACACCCCAAAACACATTATACTATTTCTCCTGAGTAAGGCGATACCACATGTGTGACACTTTTTTTGCAGCCTAGGTGCGCTAAGGGGCCCAAAGTCCTATGTGCACCTTTAGGCTTTACAGGGGTGCTTACAATTTAGCACAACCCAAAATGCCAGGACAGTAAACACACCCCACAAATGACCCCATTTTGGAAACTAGACACTTTAAGGTATTCAGAGAGTAGCATGGTGAGTCCGTGGCAGATTTCATTTTTTTTTTGTCACCAGTTAGCAGAAATGGAAACTTTTTTTTATTCATTTTTTTTGTCACAAAGTGTCATTTTCCGCTAACTTGTTACAAAAAAATAAAATCTTCTATGAACTCACCATGCCTCTAAGTGAATACTTTGGGGTGTCTTCTTTCCAAAATGGGGTCATTTGGGGGGTATTTATACTATCCTGGAATTCTAGCACCTCATGAAACCTGACAAGTGCTCAGAAATGAGAGAGATGCTTCAAAATGGGAAAATTCACTTTTTGCACCATAGTTTGTAAACGCTATAACTTTTACCCAAACCAATAAATATAAACTGAATGTTTTTTTTTTTTATCAAAGACATGTAGCACAATAAATGTGGACAAAAATGTATACAGAAATTTTACTTTATTTGACAAATTTTATCACAAGAAGTTAAAAAAAATCATTTTTTTGACAAAATTCATGTCTTTTTTAATGAATATAATACAAACTAAAAATCGCAGCAGCAATCAAATAGCACCAAAAGAAAGCTGTATTAGTGACAAGAAAAGGAGGTAAGATTCATTTAGATGGTAGCTTGTATGACTGAGCAATAAACCATTAAAGCTGCAGTGGTCTGAATGGAAAAAAGGCTCTGGTCCTCAAGGGGTGAAAAGACTGCGGTCCTTAAGTGGTTAAGGACTAGAGCCTTTTTTTCCATTCAGACCACTGCAGCTTTCACGGTTTATTGCTTGGTCATACAACCTACCACCTAAATGAATTTTCCCTCCTTTTCTTGTCAATAATACAGCTTTCTTTTGGTGCTATTTGATTGCTGCTGTGATTTTTAGTTTTTATTATATTCATCAAAAAAGACATGAATTTTGTCAAAAAAATGATTTTTTTAACTTTCTGTGCTGACATTTTTCAAATAAATAAGTGTATATTTATTGGTTTGGGTAAAAGTTATAGCATTTACAAACTATGGTGCCAAAAGTAAATTTTCCTATTTTGAAGCATCTCTGCCTTTTCTGAACACCTGCCAGGTTTCATGAGGTGCTAAAATTCCAGGTAGTATAAATACCCCCCAAATGACCCCATTTTGGAAAGAAGACATCCCAAAGTATTCACTAAGAGGCATGGTGAGTTCATAGAAGATTTTATTTTTTTGTCACAAGTTAGTGGAAAATGACACTTTGAAACAAAAATTAAACAAAAAAAAAGTTTCCATTTCTGCTTACATTGTGACAAAAAACAAAAAAATCTGCCACGGACTCACCATGCCCCTCTCTGAATACCTTGGGTGTCTACTTTCCAAAATGGGGTCATTTGTGGGCTGTGTTTACTGTCCTGGCATTTTGAGGGTGCTAAATTGTAAGCACCCCTGTAAAGCCTAAAGGTGCTCATAGGACGTTGGGCCCCTTAGCGCAGTGTTTCTCAACTTTTTCGACCCAAGTACCCCCTACCCATGCGCGCACACACACGCACACTATATATATATATATATATATATATATATATATATATATATATATATATATATATATATATATATATATATATACCGCATACATACCGCACCGCAGGTATAGGTGCCCTCAGTATAGCTAGGTATAGGTGCCCCCAGTATAGCCAGGCATGGGATGGTGCCCACAGTATATATAGGTATAGGTGTCCTCATTACAGCTAGGCATGGGTGCCCCCAGTATAGCCAGGCATGGGTGCCCCAGTACAGCCAGGATTGGGTGCCGCCCAGTATAGCCAGGCATGGGTGCCCCCCAGTATAGCCAGGCATGGGTGCCCCCCAGTATAGCCAGTTATGGGTGCCCTTAGTACAGCCTGGCATGGATGCCCCCAGTATAGCTAGGTATAGGTGCCCTCAGTATAGCTAGGTATAAGTACCCCCAGTATAGCCAGTCATGGGTGCCCTTAGTACAGCCTGGCATGGATGCCCCCAGTATAGCTAGGCATGGGGGTGCCTACAGTTTAGTCAGGCATGTGTGCCCAAAGTATAGCCAGGAGGGGATGCAGCGCAAAACGGAGGAGCATGCGCACACATGTCCACTCCCCCCCTCCCTCACCTTGGACTCCCCCGTCAGTGCTTCCCCCTCCGACACGCATTAATAGCAGACAGTGGTGGCGGCATGGTAAAAGGAACGCACAATTACTTCCATGCCGGAGGTCCGATCTTCTCTGAGCCTGACACTACTTCCTGATAAACAGGAAGTAGCGTCATCGCTGAGAGAGAAGGACCTCTGGCGTGGAACGCGGAAGTAAGTCCGCGTTCCTTTTACCATGCCGCCGCCGCTGCTATTAATGCGTGTCGGAGGGGGAAGCACTGACAGGGGAGTCCAAGGTGAGGGTGGGGGGATTGGACCCCCCTCCCCGCCGCTTTGTGTGGGCATGCTCCCCCGTTTTGCGCTGCATCCTCTCCTGGCTGCGTACCCCCAGCTATGGTCTCGCGTACACCAGGCAGATACTTTTTAATGATATTAACTACCTGATTGTACTCAAGGCTGTAGGACGTGACAAAGTTGATGCCTCTGTTGGATTGGCGGTCCACACTGTTAACCCTAGGGGCAAGTAAAGATGTTCTCTGTGATACTCGATTTTTCGCTTCTGTAATGTGAAGTTGTCTCGCTCTCCAGGCATAGCGACTATGACATGAAACAGTATATTAACTGCCAGACTCAAAATGTTGTCTATTTGGTCGCTTGCATGGAGTGTGGGATACAATACGTGGGATGTACTACCCCTCCCCTCCGTCAGAGGATTTCAGAGCACTATAATGGTGCTGGAAGGTGTCTCAGAAATGTTGCTTACATTAGTCACGCCTCCAGTGTCTCTAAACATTTTTTCTACGCTCACTCAGGTAATATGTCCGGATTTGAATTTCAGGGCATAGAAAGGCTGACACATTCACCTAGGGGAGGGGATTTATATGGTAGATTATTAAAACGAGAAGCCTTCTGGATATGGAAACTGGGGACCCGTGTCCCCATGGGGCTCAACTCAAAACTTGACCTCAATACCTTCTATGATAAATAGTCTGTGCTTTGGCGGGGCTCCTCTTCCTTTCCCCCTTGTGCTGTGTCTTTTTCCCCTCCTTTCTCCCTTTCTTGCTTATAGTTAGCACATAGGCTTATACCAGCTTCCATATTACAATGAATTTACTGAGACTTATGTATGCTGCTTGTTCTCTATTTCATATGATACATAGGTAGTCTGTTAACTGATGCCATGTTGTTTCTGTGTTTTTAATTGTTCCACCAATTGATTATTCAGTGATTTTATATACATGTTTAATGGTTTATACCACTTTTATAATTATGTATACAACTTTAAGGCCAATGTGCACCCCCCCCCTGGGAGTGGCCTTACACTATTTAATCTGTGTAACACATGTTTCTGCAAGCTATGATTAAGGAGCCATTCTATGCTCCGATACGCGTGAGCTTTTTTATACTGATGTTGGATTAAGAATAAAGAGTTTTTTTAATTTTTCACCCTACTTCTGGTGTAGCGGGATTCCTTTACTGCAACAATTGGCCGTGCTAACAGTTAGCACTCTTTTGTGGTGCGCTAAGGGGTCCAGCGTCCCGTTCGCGAACCTTCGCGGAAGGTTCGGTTCGCGGAAAAGTTCGCGAACTGCAATAGACTTCAATGGGGATGCTAACTTTGAAAAATAGAAAAAATTATGCTGGCCACAAAAGTGATGGAAAAGATGTTTCAAGGGGTCTAACACCTGGAGGGGGGCATGGCGGAGTGGGATACATGCCCAAACTCCCGGGGAAAAATCTGGATTTGACGCAAAGCAGCGTTTTAAGGGCAGAAATCACATTGAATGCTAAATTGCAGGCCTAAAGTGCTTTTAAATATCTTGCATGTGATACATCAATCAGGGAGTGTAATTAGAGTTCTGCTTCACATTGACGCACCAAACTCACTGTGTAACGCACCGCAAACAGCTGTTTGCGTAGTGACGGCCGTGCTGGACTGGTGCGCACTGTGGCGAGAGTGTAGGCCGTGGCGGTTTTCAAGCCCATATGGTCGCCGGGCTAAAGGTAGTTATATGCAGTGAGGTGGGTTCACTCAACACAACAGGTAGTTAGATGCAGTGAGCTGGGTTCACTGAACAGTAAAGGTACTTAGATGCAGTGAGGTGGGTTCACTGAACAGTAAAGGTACTTAGATGCAGTAAGGTGGGTTCACTCAACACAACAGGTAGTGAGATGCAGTGAGCTGGGTTCACTGAACAGTAAAGGTACTTAGATGCAGTGAGGTGGGTTCACTGAACAGTAAAGGTACTTAGATGCAGTGAGGTGGGTTCACTCAACACAACAGGTAGTAAGATTCAGTGAGCTGGGTTCACTGAACAGTACAAGATGGCGCCTGGATAGGAAGCCACGGCCACAGGGCTCCGGCAATTACTTCTTTTTTCTACTTTTTTTTAACTCTCCCTGGATCCCCTACTGGCCATGGCTCACCACAGAGGTTCCTTCCAGCACCTCCACTCCATTGCTGCGAGGTGTGGTGCGGTGCGCTTGCTCCCTGGGGCTCCGGCTCCCCAGCTCTCGATCTGAGGACCAGCTGGCTGACCCCGCGTGTTGTTGCGGATGCTGGCCCCGTGGTGGATTTTGCCGGCGGGCTGCAGCTGGTCGGGCCGAGGAGACCTCCGGGCACTGTTGGCTGCTCCGCTGTGCTGCCGCCTGCAGCCAACTCACTCACTGCAGCTGGTCGGGCCGAGGAGATCTCCGGGCACTGTTGGCTGCTCCGCTGTGCTGCCGCCTGCAGTCAACTCACTCACTGCAGCTGGTCGGGCCAAGGAGACCTCCGGGCGCTGTTGGCTGCTCCGCTGTGCTGCCGTCTGCAGCCAACTCACTCGCCGCTGCTTCCTGCCCGGCCAGCCACGTGGAGGAGCTCCTCACTGCGAGAGCGGCTCTCCCGGCCACTCCAGAGGCAGTCTCCACCGCCGCCTCCAGCCTGCTAGACCAACGCCACCTCCAGCCCGCTAGACCCTCTAAACAGGGCTGTTCCGGCCACCGCAGCTGATGCTGAGCCGCTGCCAAAGAGACCAGGACGACACATGGAGGGAGGCCACAGCTGCTGCAGAAACCGCCGATCACAGCAGCAAGAGAACCCACGCAGCTTCTCTGCTCCCAGCCGCACACAGCCGACCAAAGCCACGTGGAGCCTCAGCCATGCTGCCCCTTCAGCCACCGGATACTGACACCGGCAACACACTGCCCCAGCAGCCATTGGACCCATGCTCTCCTAAACCGCTGCCAGAGCCTTTTCCACCACAGAGTCAACAGGGTACCCGATGTCCTGCACTCCACCACCACTGTGCCTGCAGCCCCATTGTTCATCAGCTGCACGGACAGCCATTGGGACATTTGACTAGGCCACTAGCCAGCTGCGGCAATGCCCAGGGACTATCTCTCTCCTCTTCCCTCTCCTCTCTCTCTGCTCTGTCCTCACTTTCACTCTCACTTTCTCTTTACTTTCCTTCCTTTTCTCTCGCATCTCTCTCTCTTCCCTAGGGTTGGACTGGGGAGGGCATCTGATTCAAGTATCGCTGCAGAAGCGTTTGAGTGCCACATATGGCAGCGGATTACCCCCTCCAGTACTTCTCCTGGGTCCACCTGTAAGTTTCCATTCTCTATATCTCTCTATGCTTCCTTTCCCGGAATTCTGGGGGGCATCCAAATAGCTGCAGAGCTGTTGAGCGCTGCAGAGACGGTAGCGCTCCACTCACATAGCACTTGGATGTCTCCTCGGGACCTTCCACTATGTAACTATGTAACTAAGTATTATGTCCCATGCACTGTGTACTCACTACTAAATGTAATGTACATTACTGCTTGCTTTTTTTGCTGTACCATCACCGACCCTGTATGTGCCAAAAATAATTCCGGGTACAATTCCCGTTGTACTTGGCGAAATAAATGATTCTGATTCTGATTCTGAACAGTAAAGGTACTTAGATGCAGTAAGGTGGGTTCACTCAACACAACAGGTAGTGAGATGCAGTGAGCTGGGTTCACTGAACAGTAAAGGTACTTAGATGCAGTGAGGTGGGTTCACTCAACACAACAGGTAGTGAGATGCAGTGAGCTGGGTTCACTGAACAGTAAAGGTACTTAGATGCAGTAAGGTGGGTTCACTCAACACAACAGGTAGTTAGATGCAGTGAGCTGGGTTTACTCAACACAAAGCTGGGTATATGCAGTGATGAGGTGGGTTAAGTAAACACAACAGGTACTGGGTATATGCAGTACTGGGTAGTACAATGTGCAGCTCCCTGTCACAAACACAGGTAGTCACTGAATGTGCTGGGCTGCTGGCAGTGGCACACACACTATGAATTAGCAAGGCTGTGCATGCAACAAAAGTGTCAGTTTGACACACAGAAAAAAAAAAAGTACAGGATGAGCTCTGAAAAGAGCTGTTGAGGGGTGTTATAAAAGCAATAATAATCAGCCAGGAGCAAGCTAAGCAGCCAAGAACCTAAATAATCTGTCCCTAGAAGAACAAGTCTGCAGCAGCTGTCCCTAGTCTGTCTCTAGCAGGCACACGAGTGAGGCTAATGGCCGTCGGAGCCTGCCTTATATAAGGAGGGGTGGGGCTACAGGGCTTAGTGTAGCCTGAATGGCTACAATGTGCCTGCTGACTGTGATGCAGAGGGTCAAAGTTGACCCTCATAGTGCATTATGGAGCGAATCGAACTTCCGCAAAAGTTCGCTTGGTCCAGGCAAACGCGAACCCCCAAAGTTCGCCTGGAACCGTTCGCCGGCGAACCGTTCACTACATCTCCATTCTAAACTACTCCTCACGCTTTAGGGCCCCTAAAATTCCAGGGCAGTATAGGAACCCCACAAATCACCCCATTTTAGAAAGAAGACACCCCAAGGTATTCTTTTAGGAGTATGGTGAGTTCATAGAAGATTTTATTTTTTGTCACAAGTAAGCGGAAATAGATTTTTACTGTTTTCACAAAGTGTACGTTTCCGCTAACTTGTGACAAAAAATAAAATGTTCTATGAGCTCACCATACTCCTTACGGAATACCTTGGGGTGTCTTCTTCTAAAATGGGGTCATTTGTGGGGTTCCTTTACTGCCCTGGCATTTTAGGGGCCCTAAACCGTGAGGAGTAGTCTTGAAATCAAATGTCTCAAAATGGCCTGTAAAATCCTAAAGGTACTCATAGGACGTTGGGCCCCTTAGCGCACCTAGGCTGCAAAAAAGTGTCACACATGTGGTATCGCCGTACTCAGGAGAAGTAGTTTAATGTTTTTTGTGGTGTATTTTTACATATACCCATGCTGGGTGGGAGAAATATCTCTGTAAATTACAATTTTTTGATTTTTTTTTACACACAATTGTCCATTTACAGAGATATTTCTCCCACCCAGCATGTGTATGTGTAAAAATACACCCCAAAACACATTATACTACGTCTCCTGAGTATGGCGATACCACATGTGTGACACTTTTTTGCAGCCCAGGTGCGCTAAGGGGCCCAAAGTCCAATGAGCACCTTTAGGATTTCACAGGTCATTTTGAAGCATTTGGTTTCTAGACTACTCCTCACGCTTTAGGGCCCCTAAAATGCTAGGGCAGTATTGGAACCCCACAAGTGACCCCATTTTAGAAAGAAGACACCCCAAGGTATTCCATTAGGAGTATAGTGAGTTCATAGAAGATTTTATTTTTTGGCACAAGTTAGCGGAAATTGATTTTTATTGTTTTTTTTCACAAAGTGTCATTTTCCACTAACTTGTGACAAAAAATAAAATCTTCTATGAACTCACCATACAACTACCGGAATACCTTGGGGTGTCTTCTTTCTAAAATGGGGTCACTTGTGGGGTTCCTATACTGCCCTGGCATTTTAGGGGCCCTAAACCGCGAGGAGTAGTCTAGAAACCAAATGCCTCAAAATGACCTGTAAATAGGACGTTGGGCCCCTTAGCGCACCTAGGCTGCAAAAAAGTGTCACACATGTGGTATCGCCGTACTCAGGAGAAGTAGTATAATGTGTTTTGGGGTGTATTTTTACACATACCCATGCTGGGTGGGAGAAATATCTCTGCAAATGGACACTAGTGTGCAAAAATCAAAATCAAAAAATTGTCATTTACAGAGATATTTTTCCCACCCAGCATGGGTATGTGTAAAAATACACTCCAAAACACATTATACTACTTCTCCTGAGTACGACGATACCACATGTGTGACCGTTTTTTGCAGCGTAGGTGCACTAAGGGGCCCAACGTCCTATTCACAGGTCATTTTGAGGCATTTGGTTTCTAGACTACTAACGGTTTAGGGCCCCTAAAATACTAGGGCAGTGTAGGAAGCCCACAAGTGACTCCATTTTAGAAAAAAGACACCCCAAGGTATTCCGTTAGGTGTATGGTGAGCTCATAGAAGATTTTTTTTTTTGTCACAAGTTATCGGAAATTGATTTTTATTGTTGTTTCTTTTTCACATAGTGTCATTTTCCACTAACTTGTGACAAAAAATAAAATCTTCTATGAACTCATCATACACCTAACGGAATACCTTGGGGTGTCTTCTTTCTAAAATGGGGTCACTTGGTGGGGTTCCTATACTGCCCTGGCATTTTAGGGGCCCAGAACCGTGAGGAGTAGTCTGGAAACCAAATGCCTCAAAATGCCTGTTCAGGGGTATAAGCATCTGCAAATTTTGATGACAGGCGGTCTATGAGGGGCCGAATTTTGTGGAACCGGTCATAAGCAGGGTGGCCTCTTAGATGACAGGATGTATTGGCACTGAAGTGCAGAAAGCGCAGGATGTTCTCAAATCGTGACCTGGACATGGCAGCAGAGAAAATGGGCATGTGATGTATTGGGTGCGTAGACCAATAAGACCGCAATACATTCTTTTTGACTAGACACATGTGAAGGAGAAGGCCCCAAAAAATGTTACGTTCGGAAACTTGGAGTGGTTTCCACTAGTGTTGGGCGAACATCTAGATGTTCGGGTTCGGGCCGAACAGGCCGAACATGGCCGCGATGTTCGGGTGTTCGACCCGAACTCCGAACATAATGGAAGTCAATGGGGACCCGAACTTTTGTGCTTTGTAAAGCCTCCTTACATGCTACATACCCCAAATTTACAGGGTATGTGCACCTTGGGAGTGGGTACAAGAGGGAAAAAAATTTAGCAAAAAGAGCTTATAGTTTTTGAGAAAATTGATTGTAAAGTTTCAAAGGAAAAATTGTCTTTTAAATGCTGAAAATGTCATGTTTCTTTGCACAGGTAACATGGTTTTTACCGCCAGGCAGTCATAAATGTAATAAAGAGAAGAGGTTCCATAAACAGGGACCGGTAACGCTAACCCAGCAGCAGCAGCAGCACACGTGATGGAACAGGAGGAGGCGCAGGAGGAGAAGGCCACGCTTTTTGAGACACAACAACCCAGGCCTTGCATGAGGACAAGAAGCGTGCGGATAGCATGCTTTTTACCGCCATGCAGTCATAAATGTAATAAAGATAAGAGGTTCAATAAACAGGGACCGGTAACGCTAACCCAGCAGCAGCAGCAGCACACGTGATGGAACAGGAGGAGGCGCAGGAGGAGAAGGCCACGCTTTTTGAGACACAACAACCCAGGCCTTGCATGAGGACAAGAAGCGTGCGGATATAGCAGCAATGCTTTTTGCCGCCATGCAGTCATAAATGTAATAAAGAGAAGAGGCTCAATAAACAGGGACCGGTAACGCTAACCCAGCAGCAGCAGCAGCACAGAGCACACGTGACGGAACAGGAGGAGGCGCAGGAGGAGAAGGCCACGCTTTGAGACACAACAACCCAGGCCTTGCATGAGGACAAGAAGCGTGCAGATAGCATGCTTTTTACCGCCATGCAGTCATAAATGTAATAAAGATAAGAGGTTCAATAAACAGGGACCGGTAACGCTAACCCAGCAGCAGCAGCAGCAGCACAGAGCACACATGATGGAACAGGAGGAGGCGCAGGAGGAGAAGGCTACGCTTTGAGACACAACAACCCAGGCCTTGCATGAGGACAAGAAGCGTGCGGATATAGCAATGCTTTTTGCCGCCATGCAGTCATAAATGTAATACAGATGAGAGGTTCAATAAACAGGGACCGGTAACGCTAACCCAGCAGCAGCAGCAGCACAGAGCACACGTGATGGAACAGGAGGAGGCGCAGGAGGAGAAGGCCACGCTTTTTGAGACGCAACCCAGGCCTTGCATGAGGACAAAAAGCGTGCGGATATAGCAATGCTTTTTGCCGCCATGCAGTCATAAATGTAATACAGATGAGAGGTTCCATAAACAGGGACCGGAAACGCTAACCCAGCAGCAGCAGCACACGTGATGGAACAGGAGCAGGCGCAGGAGGAGAAGGCCATGCTTTTTGAGACACAACAACCCAGGCCTTGCATGAGGACAAAAAGCGTGCGGATATAGCAGCAATGCTTTTTGCCGCCATGCAGTCATAAATGTAATACAGATGAGAGGTTCAATAAACAGGGACCGGAAACGCTAAACCATCCCAGATGTTCATTGGTCATGTTACTTGGTTGGGGTCCTGGAGTGTTGCGTAGTCATTTCCAATCCAGGATTGATTCATTTTAATTTGAGTCAGACGGTCTGCATTTTCTGTGGAGAGGCGGATACGTGAACCTTGCAGGCAACGGCATTCTTCAAGCTTCGGGTTATTTTGCTGACCACGTGCTCATGCAACTCAGGCACTGCAGAGCGCGCAAAGTGGTAGCGGCTGGGAACCACGTAACGTGGGATGGCCACTGACATCATGCCCTTGAAGCTGTTTGTCTCCACCACTCGATATGGCAGCATTTCGCAGGCCAGAAGCTTGGCTATGCTGGCTCTTACTGCCACGGCCCGGGGGTCATTTGCTGGCAATTTCCTCTTGCGCTCAAACATCTCCGAGACAGACAACTGAACCGTAGGGCTGCACAACGAAGGGCTGTTGGTTGTTGTGTTTGATGAACACTGGGAGACCTCAAGAGCACTACTCCGGAAAGTGACAGTGTCAGCGTCATCTGATTTTTTGGAATGTTTTGAACCACGCAATGGCTGGGCTACTGCTGCTGCTGAGGCGGGTCTGGTGGTGAGTCTGGTGAACCCAAGGGAGGCAGTGTTGCTGGTGGTACCCTGTCCTGCCGCGTTTGCCCACAGAGTGGGATGTTTGGATAGCATGTGGCGGCTCATGCTGGTGGTGGAGAGGTTGTTAATACTTTTCCCCCTGCTCAGGCGGGTCTTGCACACCTTGCAAATCGCCATGGTAACATCCTCAGTGCAGTCTTCAAAGAAAGCCCAGAATTTGGAGCACCTGCCTTGCTGGCGATTTCTGTTTGCGCCTCTTTTGCCTCTCACTTGAACTTCCACGCTTGTGGTGCCTGAAATTGCGCGCCGCCTACCTTGTGGCACAAGGCGAACTCGTGCAGCAGTGGGTTCTTCAACAGACTCATCTGTGCTGCTGCTACGACGGCGATGTTCTCGTTCACAAACAAAATCTGGGTCTATGTCCACATTGTCCATACCCTCCTCTTCCATCTCCTCAAACTCGTCATATGTCATTGTGGGGGGCCGCCGCCGTGGAGTACAGCTCCCCAGCACAACCGTCAGGGGAAACACCTCTTCCCTTGCCCCTCCCTCTTTCACCGGATTTCTTCCTCATTTCACTTATCCTTACAGTACACGCTGACTGGCAGCAGTACAGTGGCAGTACAGAAATGCTATACAGTGGTGGGTGAGCGGTGTACCACTATTGCCAGCAGCGACACAGAGCACAATGCTATACAGTGGCGGGTGAGCGGTGTACTACTGTTCCCAGCAGACAAAGAGTGGCAGTAAACACAATGCTATATAGTGTGGCTGAGCCGTGTACACAGAGTGGCAGTAAACACAATGCTATATAGTCTGCTATATAGTCACCCCGAACGGGGTGATGTTCTGCAGCACCCGAACAGTGGCGAACACTGTTCGCCCAACACTACTGGGAACGCAGATTTTAGTACCTAAACACACGATACAACATGTTTTCCGGGGTCGGACTCTGAGGCACATACAGATGGTCCCGATCATCATCCTCATCATACAACTCTTCTCCTGAGTCTGACCCACCCACCACCTCTGCCACCCCAACATCCCCAGACACAGTCACAGACCCCTCATCGTCCTCAACATTAACTTGGGATGCTGGCCTGAGCCCGACCTCCTCCTCCACATCAGGCCCCATCATCCCCTCAATGGCAGCCCTCATTAATCGCTCTGGCGCCGGACCGATGGACACAACGTTCTCCTCCGGGGAGGGCTGCTGCTGACCACTGGCTGCTGGGGTGGATGTTATAGCTTGCGTGGGGCGTTGGCTGTTGCTGTTGTTGGGAGTGCTGCTCACAGCGGAGGTCTCTGAGGAACTCATGGTGAGCTCATATAGTGGTTGACGGTGAGTGGAGTATTACTGATCCCAGCAATATACACACTGACTGGCAGAGTACGCAATGCTATATAGTCTGGCTGAGCCGTGTACACAGAGTGGCAGTGAACAATGCTATATAGTCTGGCTGAGCGGTGTACACAGAGTGGCAGTACACACAATGCTATATAGTCTGGCTGAGCCATGTACACAGAGTGGCAGTAAACAATGGTATATAGTCTGGCTGAGCGGTGTACACAGAGTGTCAGTAAACAATGGTATATAGTCTGGCTGAGCGGTGTACACAGAGTGTCAGTAAACAATGGTATATAGTCTGGCTGAGCGGTGTACACAGAGTGTCAGTAAACAATGGTATATAGTCTGGCTGAGCGGTGTACACCGAGTGTCAGTAAACAATGGTATATAGTCTGGCTGAGCGGTGTACACAGAGTGTCAGTAAACAATGGTATATAGTCTGGCTGAGCGGTGTACACAGAGTGTCAGTAAACAATGGTATATAGTCTGGCTGAGCGGTGTACACAGAGTGTCAGTAAACAATGGTATATAGTCTGGCTGAGCGGTGTACACAGAGTGGCAGTACACACAATGCTATATAGTCTGGCTGAGCGGTGTACACAGAGTGGCAGTACACACAATGCTATAGAGTCTGGCTGAGCGGTGTACACAGAGTGGCAGTACACACAATGCTATGTAGTCTGGCTGAGCGGTGTACACAGAGTGGCAGTAAACACAATGCTATATATAGCGTGGCTGAGCGAGGTGCACAGTGGCAGTACACACAATGCTATATAGTCAGGCTGAGCCGTGTACACAGAGTGGCAGTACACACAATGCTATATAGTGTGGCTGAGCGAGCGGTGTACTACTATTCCCAGCAGACACAGAACAGTAAACACAATGCTATATAGTGTGGGTGAGCGAGCGGTGTACCACTATTCCCAGCAGACACAGAACAGTAAACAGAATGCTATATAGTGTGGCTGAACGAGCGGTGTACCACTATTCCCAGCAGACACAGAACAGTAAACAGAATGCTATATAGTGTGGCTGAGCGAGCGGTGTACCACTATTCCCAGCAGACACAGAACAGTGAACAGAATGCTATATAGTGTGGCTGAGCGAGCGGTGTACTACTATTCCCAGCAGACACAGAACAGTAAACAGAATGCTATATAGTGTGGCTGAGCGAGGTACACAGAGTGGCAGTAAACAGAATGCTATATAGTGTGGCTGAGCGAGCGGTGTACTACTGTTCCCAGCAGCGACACACAATGACTGGGGGGGACCCTGGCTAGCGTGGCTGGAGAGCGAACTACCCTGCCTGCCTACCCAAAGCTAAACCCACAGAGAAATGGCGGAGATATGACGTGGTTCGGGTATTTATTTACCCGAACCACGTGACCGTTCGGCCAATCAGAGCGCGTTCGGGCCCGAACCACGTGACCCGTTCGGCCAATCACAGCGCTAGCCGAACGTTCGGGGAACGTTCGGCCATGCGCTCTTAGTTCGGCCATGTGGCCGAACGGTTTGGCCGAGCACCGTCAGGTGTTCGGCCGAACTCGAACATCACCCGAACAGGGTGATGTTCTGCAGAACCCGAACAGTGGCGAACACTGTTCGCCCATCACTAGTTTCCACCGAAAAGGCTGGGCATGGTAGCTTCTTGGATTGGCGGTTGCGTATTGTGTGGCATAACGGTTGGTCTCAGCCACAATTAAGTCGTAGAGACCAGCAGTGATCAGAAAAAAAAATTCTGTCACAGCGGTGGGGCGGGTGAGGGTTTGGCCGGGTGATCAGAAGCCAGCAGGGGGCAGATTAGGGCCTGATCTGATGGATAGGAGTGCTAGGGGGTGACAGGAGGTGATTGATGGGTGTCTCAGAGGGTGAGTAGAGGGGAGAATAGATGCAATCAATGCACTGGGGAGGTGATCGGAAGGGTGTCTGAGGGGGATCTGAGGGTTTCGCCGAGTGATCAGGAGCCCACACGGGGCAAATTAGGGCCTGATCTGATGGGTAGGTGCAGGGCAGTTTCTAGGCTAAAATGCACCCAGGGCGAGAGTGTAAAAATTGTGCCCCCCGCGCCGGAGCCAGGTATAGGTGCCTGCAGTGTACGATTGTGATTCAGCAAAATACCTTTTTATCCCGGCGATTGCGTTTCTGGTTTTGCTATGCCTTGCAGGGCATAGCAAAATCGTGGCAATAATCGTCCCGCCACGAAATCGTGTTTTTGTTAAAATCTAATCGCAGTAGTGGAAATAACCTACCGCGATTCCTATGTTATTTAGCAAACCCTAGCGATTTTAAAATCGCTAGCAGTTTGCGATTTTGCGATTCATCAAACGCAATCGCTCTAGTGGAAAAGGGCCCTGAGGGTGTTCTCACAGCAACGTTGTGATTTTTTTCAAAATCGCAAACACACTGCATGAAGCATTTTTTGGAGCGATTCATTAAAAAATCGCTCTGAAAATCGCTTCACAAAATCACACTCACAAATTGCTAGCGATTGCTATTGTGATTTTGACGTTCACTAGCCCAGAGAGAGGAGGATTGGAGAGAGACTGAGAAGGAGCAGAGAGCTTATCAGAATTGCAGTCCCACATCACATAGAGGCTACTTGCCTGTAATTTGACTCCTGTCCCTGCCAGTCTCTCACACAAGTCAGAAAGCAGCCCTCCTGGAGTCTAGGGACTGTTAAAAACTTTTCAACTTGTTTAACACCTTATCCACACATGCAGTCATTATAACAATGGGGAGAGACAAGACAGATTTTTACCTACGGACCCTCCAGGCAAGCTCTGCATCATGCTGTGTAAATTTACCACCTTGCCTGCCCTCCAGTTACATTTTTATCAGCTAGTCTAGTGTTTCAACAAACCTTACAACAAACCTGAATACACCAGACCTGTCCTAAATCACTGAATGAAAGGCGGCCTGGGGGGAGATTGCCCCCTTCCCCCCTGGCCAGTCCGCCCCTGTAGTAGCTGTATACAGTGCTTTCCTGTACTAATTACTCTGCAGTCACCCAGGGAGAGGGAGGGAGAGGTCAAGCGCCCTCTCTTTATCTGCGCTCAGGGCTGCCGCACGGCAGCACGGCCACTAGAAACAGGCCTGGGTAGGTGTGCTAGGGGGTGACAGGTGGTGACATGAGGTGATTGATGGGTGTCTCAAGGTGTGATTAGAGGGGGGAATAGATGCAAGCAATGCACTGGGGAGGTGATCGGGGGGGGGGGGTCTGAGGGCGATCCGAGGGTGTGGGCGGGTGATTGGGTGCCCGCAAAGGGGCAGATGAGGGTCTAATCTGATAGGTATGATGGGTAGCAGTGAAAGGGGGTTATTGATGGGTGATTGATGGGTGATTAGAGGGGAGAATAGATGTAAATAATGCACTGGAGAGGTGTTCAGGCGGGGTCTGAGGGTGATCTGAGGGTGTGGGCGGGTGTTTGGGTGCCCGCAAGGGGCAGTTTAGGGTCTGATCTGATGGGTAGCAGTGACAGGTGGTGACAGGGGGTGACGGGGTGATTGATAGGTGATCAGGGTGTGAATAGAGGGGAGAATAGATGCAAGAAGTACACTGGCGAGGTGATCAGGGCTGGGGTCTGAGGGCGTTCTGAGGGTGTGGGCGGGTGATTGGGTGCCCGCAAGGGGCAGATTAGGGCCTGATCTGATGGGTAGCAGTGACAGGTGGTGACGGGGTGATTGATGGGTGATTGATGGGTGTTCAGTGGGTGATTAGAGGGAAGAACAGATGTAAACAATGCACTTCCGAGGTGATCTGAGGGTGGTCTGCGGGCGATCTGAGGGTGCGGGCAGGTGATCAGGTGCCCGCAAGGGGCAGGTTAGGGTCTGATCTGTTGCGTGTTAGTGACAGGGGGTGATTGATGGGTGATTGACAGGAGATTGACAGGTGATCAGTGCGTGATTACAGGGAATAATAGATGTATACAGTACACAGGGGGGGAGGGTCTGGGGGGCGTCTGGGGAGGATCTGAGGGTGTGTGTGTGTGGGGGGGGGGTGATCAGGAGCCCCCGGGGGTAGTTTAGGACCTAATCTAAAAAATAGCGTTGACAGATAGTGACAGGGAGTGATTGATGGGTGATTAGAGGGGAGAACAGATGTAAACAATGCACTGTGGAGGCGATGTGAGGGCAGGTGTGCGGGCGATGTGAGGGTGTGGGGGAGGGGTGATCAGGTGCCCGCAAGGGGCAGGTTAGGGTCTGATCTGATGGGTGTTAGTGACAGGGGGTGATTGATGGGTGATTGACAGGTGATTGACAGGTGATCAGTGAGTGATTACAGGGAAGAATAGATGTATACAATACACAGGGGGGGGGGGGGTCTAGAGAGGATCTGAGGGTGTGGGGGGTGATCAGGAGCCCCCAGGGGGCAGTTAGGACCTAACCTAAAAAATAGCGTTGACAGATAGTGACAGGGAGTGATTGATGGGTGATTAGGGGAGTGATTGGGTGCAAACAGAGGTCTGGGGGGTGGGCAGGGGGGGGGGGTCTGTGGGCTATCAGAGGGCAGGGGGGGGGCAGATCAGTGGGATTGGGTGCACATAGGGAGGGCTGCAGCCTGCCCTGGTGGTCCCTCGATCACTGGGACCACCAGGGCAGGAGGCAGCTCGTATAATAAGCTTTGTATATGCTTTGTATACAATACAAAGCGTATTATACGCTTGTATTGAGGCAGATCGGGGGTTAACAACCCGCCGGCGCTTCCGTGCGGAGCCTATTGCCAACGGATGCGCACGCAAAGAGCGCACGATCCCCGGCAGGACAGGGCAGAACGAGCCGCCGCCATTCGGCGTATTGCCGTCATTCTGCAGGCCACTTTGCCGCCGCCCATCGGCTGTGGGCGGTCGGCAAGTGGTTAAAACGTCCTGTTTGCCGCTGGTAACACCGATAGGACGTTTTAATGAGTCAGTTTGCTCTACTGCTGCTGTGCACGAGTGCGCGTGCTCCCGCTGCCGCGCGCACGTCGGGTCCTGCAGTTCCGTGATTGGACCAGGGAATCACATGTTTCCTGGACCAATCAAGTGCAGATCATTGTTACAAGGCAGATCATTGTTACAAGCCAGTAACAATGATCTGCCTTAAAGGAGTTAAGGCGCCTGTGCAGTCCGCTCCGGCCCACGCGGCGGTGATTGACAGCGCCGCTCGCGTAGGCGCAGTACAGGCCGACCTGGCGGTCGCCCTGACGTCTTCGCCGGGGACCGGGACGGAGCTGCGGCGAACGGCTGACTACAGAGCTGCGGCTAGGGACATGCTGGGAGCTTGGGGCTGGAGGAAGCCCCGGGTAAGTAGCACTTATTTTCTTTAGGATTGCCTGATAACTCCTTTAATGGAATACTGTAGGGGGGTCAAGATGAGTTGAACTTACCCGGGGCTTCTAATGGTCCCCTGCAGACATCTTGTGCCCGCACAGCCGCTCACCGATGCTCCGGCCCCGCCTCCGGTTCACTTCTGGAATTTCAGACTTTAAAGTCTGAAAACCACTGCGCCTGCGTTGCCATGTTCTCGCTCCCGCTGATGTCACCAGGAGCGTACTGCGCAGTCACAGACCATACTGGGCCTGCGCAGTACGCTCCTGGTGATGTCAGCAGGAGCAAGGACACAGCAACGCAGTGGAAGTGGTTTTCAGACTTTGAAGTCTGAAATTCCAGAAGTGAACCGGAGGCGGGGCCGGAGCATCGGTGAGTGGCTGCGCGGGCACAGGATGTCTTCGGGGGATCATTAGAAGCCCAAGGTAAGTTCAACTCATTTTCCCCCGACCCCCCTACACAGTGGCGTAGCTACAAACCTCTGGGCCCCGATGCGGAATCTGGATGTGGGCCCCCCCCCCCCCCGGCAACAACAGCCCCCCCTCCCCCGGCAACACCCGACGGACGCACACACATATCAAAATCCCTATAGCCAGCTATAGGTCCCCCCAGTATAGGTAGCCAGGCATAGGTAAGCCAGTATAGTTGCCCCCGGTATAGGTGAGATAGGCAGGCGCCGCCGGTATAAATTAGATAGATAGGTGCCCCCAGTACAGGTTAGCTAGGTGGGTGCCTCTAATATAGGTAGCCAGAATAGTTGCCCCCAGCGTAGGTTAGATAGGTAGGTGCCCCCAGTATAGGTTAGTTAGGTAGGTGCCTCCAATATAGGTAGCCAGTTTAGTTGCCACCTGTATAGGCTAGCTAGGTGCCCCCAATACAGGTTAGATAAGTAAGTGCCCCCAGTATAGGTTAGATAGGTAGGTGCCCCCCAGTATAAATTAGATTAGGTAGGTGCCCCCCAGTATAGGTTAGATTAGGTAGGTGCCCCCCAGTATAGGTTAGATTAGGTAGCTGCCCCCCAGGATAGATTAGGTAGCTGCCCCCAGGATAGATTAGGTAGGTGCCCCCCAGTATAGGTTAGATTAGGTAGGTGCCCCCCAGTATAGGTTAGATTAGGTAGCTGCTCCCCAGGATAAATTAGGTAGCTGCCCCCCAGGATAGATTAGGCAGGTGCCCCCCAGTATAGGTTAGATTAGGTAGCTGCCCCCCAGGATAGATTAGGTAGCTGCCCCCCAGGATAGATTAGGTAGCTGCCCCCCAGGATTAGGTTAGATTAGGTAGCTGCCCCCCAGGATAGATTAGGTAGCTGCCCCCCAGGATAGATTAGGTAGCTGTCCCCCAGGATAGATTAGGTAGCTGCCCCCAGGATAGATTAGGTAGGTGCCCCCCAGTATAGGTTAAATTAGGTAGCTGCCCCCCAGGATAGATTAGATAGCTGCCCCCAGGATAGATTAGGTAGGTGCCCCCCAGTATAGGTTAGATTAGGTAGGTGCCCCCCAGTATAGGTTAGATTAGGTAGCTGCCCCCCAGGATAGATTAGGTAGCTGGCCCCCAGGATAGATTAGGTAGCTGCCCCCCAGGATAGATTAGGTAGGTGCCCCCCAGTATAGGTTAGATTAGGTAGCTGCCCCCCAGGATAGATTAGGTAGCTGCCCCCCAGGATAGATTAGGTAGCTGCCCCCCAGGATAGATTAGGTAGCTGCCCCCCAGGATTAGGTTAGATTAGGTAGCTGCCCCCCAGGATAGATTAGTTAGCTGCCCCCCAGGATAGATTAGGTAGCTGCCCCCAGGATAGGGTAGGTAGGTAGGTGCCCCGTCCCCATAATGGAGGGGGGGCCGCAGCCGCGGGGAGGGCAGCCCGACCTCTCCCTCCCTTCCTCTCCCCGGGGCCCCATCCCTCAGATGCAGAGTGAGCGGCTCACGGAAGCGCTGTAGGCAGAACTCACCTCCGTCCCTGCGTTCCAATCGCCACTGGTCTCCTCCCACTCTGCATAGATGCTGTTACACACGCAGCTTTCTGTTTAGCCGGAAGCAGTGTGTAACAGCATCTATGCAGAGCCAGCCAGAGAGGAGATCAGCGGCGAGTGGAACGCAGGGAGGTGAGTTCTGCCTACAGCGCTTCCGTGAGCCGCTCACTCTGCATCTGAGGGGGGGGGCCCCGGGGAGAGGAAGGGAGGGAGAGGTCGGGCTGCCCTCCCCGCGGCTGCGGCTCCCCCCTACCAGCGCGCACGGGCCGCATGGCCCTCCAAACGGAGATGGGCCCCTCCCCCGCCTCCTCAGGAGCCGGGCCCAGTCGCCAAGGCGACTGCTGCGACCGTGGGCCCTACGCCCTTGGTATTCCTTTAATAAATGTTTGTAAATACACTTGTTTTCTCCCTCCCAGCTCATCTATCACCTCAGACTGCTGTCAATCAGCATTCTAAGGTGACAGGAGCTGGGAGAGAGAATCTGACTGTACTTGTGGTAGGATGTTTGCTTTTTTTAAATAAAATGTTACCCCTAATACTAGCCTAATTAACCCCTTATCCTCCCCCTCCTTAGCTATTTACCCCTTTTCTGTTTTATCTTGGTACATTTTTGTACTTTTTTGTACTTTTCTGTACTTTTTCACCCCTCTTCTCTCACTTCTACCCTTATTTTGATATTTGTATCTATACTTTTCTATTCTTTCTTTCTTTCTTTCTTTCTTTCTTTCTTTCTTTCTTTCTATTTCATATTAAAAAAAACAACCCCCCCCCCAAAAAAAAACCCTATCTATTTCTGTTATCTATTGATCTATCTATCTATCTATCTATCTATCTATCTATCTACCTACTTTGCTTGTTATGGCTAGAAGGCCTTTTCTGTTGAGGAGGCAGCCGCCATCCTCCAGCAGAGCAGCAGCAGTGGGGACGATTCAGGGAGCGAATGGCTCCCAACAAGCAGCTCTGAGTCAGCTTCTGACAGTTCAGAGAGCATTGGGCAGCCATCTCGCCACTTCAGGAGGAATGATGATTCCACTGTCCAGGGCCCTTCAGATGCCACCGCAGGGGGCTCAGTGAGAAACACTGCTGCAGCTAGCAGCAGAGGCAAGCGGGATAGGCAAAGGCAGGTACGCCCACCGGTACCTGACGACATTATTCAGGGCACCAGGTCACCTGCTAACCTAGTAGAGCCCAACCAGCAGCCTTTTACAGGGGCAAGCGGAATATCAGTGCCCACTGACAACTTCAGGCCTGCTGATTTCTACCAGCTATTTGTGGGAGATGATTTGCTGCAGCACATTGTGGAGCAAACTAATCTGTATGCACAGCTGTACATTGCCCAGAAGCCCACCTGTTATTTGGCTGAGAAATGGGAGCCCACTGTTTCTGGCCCTAACACTGCACATGGGCATAGTCCAACAGCCAGAAATCCATTTATATTGGTCTAGGGACTTGATGCACAGCACACCCCTGTTTCCAGCTTCAATGAGCAGGCAGCGCTAAGAGGCTCTCATGAAATTTCTGCACTTTGCTGATAATTCTGGAAATGTCTCCAGAGATGATCCTGCCCATGATAAACTTTTTAAAGCTAATGTAACCCAGTTTTTTTTTTTTTAAAGGCAGATACCTAAGGAGAGGGAAGGCGCGGTCCTAATGAGTCATCTCTCTCCTCTCCCGGTGCCCCCGCTGCTGCGCTGGCTCCTCTGTTCGTATCCCCCATCGAGGTGACTTCGGAAGTCTTCGGGAGCCGAGTCCTCCCAAAGACAGGCGGCGCACACGCGAGTGCGTCATAGAGGGCACGCGCGTGCGCAGTGTAGAGCGGCCCATCTTCGGGAGCACTCGGGCTCCCGAAGCATTTCTGAAGCCTCCCTTCGGTCGGGAGACAGCGGTATTTGACTAAAACGGTTGAATACCGCTACGAGGGAGCCAGGACAGCTGCGGGCTCTGGGAGAGGAGAGGGAATGCTCTATGGGACCCAGAGCCTCCCTCTCCTTAGGTGAGTATCTGACTTTTTAAAAAAAAAAAACGGTTCCCATTAGCTTTAAGCTGAGTCCCATACTTACCCACCTCAGTACAAGGTGTTGTGAGGTGTACACCCCAGAGAGAGATGTTGCAGTGGATAAATCCCTCCTACCCTTCCGTGGCAGATTAGGGATAAAACAATACTGTATATCCCAAGTAAGGCTGCAAAGTATGGGATGAAATTTTATATGCTATGTGAGAGCAGCAGTGGCTACACATATGCTTTTATGCTGTATGAGGGCAAAGATAGCCATTTACAGTCAGCTAGGTGCCCACCATATATGCCAACCAGTGGAAAAATTGTGGTGGAACTAGCCAATCCACTCCTCCACCAAGCCTATCATGTGTATGTTGACAACTACTACACCAGTATTCCCCTTTTCAAATTTTTGTATTCTGCCCAGACTGGTGCCTGTGGGACGGTGAGGCCAAACTGCAAAGGCCTCCCACCACAGGTGGTTAATAAAAAATTAACAAAAGGGCAATCGTACAGTCTGAGATGTGGTGAGCTCCTGGCTGTAAAATGTAGGGACAAGAGAGATGTCATGGTCCTGACATCCATCCAAAATGAGGCAATGATTCCTGTTACAACCTCCCGAAAGCAGATCGAGAAGCCAGTGGCATTGGTGAACTACAGTAAGAAGATGGGTGTGGTGGACCTGGCGGACCAAATGTTGTCCTATTACTTTTTTAAAAAAAAAAGAGGGCCTGATACAAAAAAAGTCTTTTTTTACCTCCTACAAATGGCCATGCACAACGGTTTTGTGCTTTTTAAAAATACAGTGCACGATGACAGCTACCTCCCGTTTATGCGAAAAGTGTTAAGGTCGCTGATTAACAAACATGCCAACATCCCGGAGGAAGTCAATCCCATGCATTTGGATGACATAGTTCGCCTAAGTGGAAGACATTTTCCTGCCCTGATCCCCCCAAACGAAATCAAGCAGAAGCCAAAGAAAAAATGCCTGGCATGTACAAAGAACAAGAGGCGGAGTGACAGCAGATACCACTGCCCAAAGTGCCCCTCACTGCGGGGACCAGGGGTCGAGTGGGGCGTGGACGCATGTGAACGACGTCCACCTGCTATTTTCAGAGGGTGGACGAAGTCCACCCTAGCATGTCTGGAGGGAGAGAGCGCAGAGAAGAGGGATCAATGGGTACAGCAGGGAAGGGGGGACGTCCCCCCCCCCCTCCCTAACCTTGGGGATCCCTCTTCCTCACTCTCTCCCCCCCAGAACTAAAATTTGTGGACGGCTGGCAGCGGGAGGAAGTCGGAACTTACCTCCATCTCGTTCCAAGCGCTGGGTAAGTAGTAATGTCCGGTTCATTTGAGCCGGTTCTTTCCTTTGAGTTGAGTGATCCGGCTCATCACACTGAACCGAATCAGTTCAGTGGATGAGACAGGAACTGCAGCTGAACACAGTGTGCAGCTGCAGTTCCTGTCTCATCCACTGAACTAATTCGGTTCAGTGTGATGAGCCGGATCACTCAACTCAAAGCTGCAGCTGAACACAGTGTGCAGCTGCAGTTCCTGTCTCATCCACTGAACTAATTCGGTTCAGTGTGATGAGCCGGATCACTCAACTCAAAGGAAGGAACCGGCTCAAATGAACCGGACATCACTACTTACTCAGCGCTTGGAAGGAGGTAAGTCCTGCCGCTGCCAGCCACCTGCAAACTTTAGTTCTGGAGGGGGAGAGGGAGGAAGGGGGAGCCCTGAGGGGGGAAGGAGACGTTCCCCGCTGTGCCCATTAATCCCTCTTCTCTGCGCTGCCTCCCCTCCTTGTGGGGACATCTGGCTACCTATTCTGGGGGCACCTATAGACCTTGCTATACTGGGGGCACCTATAGACCTGGCTAAATTTACTGGGGACACCAATACACCTAGCTACGTATACTGAGCACATCTATACACCTGGCCACCTTTTTTGGGGACATTATACACCTGGCTACCTATTCTAGGGACAACTATACTCATAGCTACTTATACTGGGGACACCTATAGACCTGGCTACCTATGCTGGGGGTACCTATTTTGGGGGAACTGCTGTCAGATTATCTGTATTTTTGAGGAACCGCTGTTAACAGTAGTGTATTTTGGGGAACAGCTGCCAGATTATGTGTATGTTAGGGGAACGGCTGCTGCCAGATTACGTGTATTTTGGGGAACAGCTGCCAGATTATGTGTATGTTAGGGGAACGGCTGCTGCCAGATTACGTGTATTTTGGGGAACTGCTGTCAGATTGTGTAT
Source organism: Hyperolius riggenbachi (assembly GCF_040937935.1). NCBI lineage: Eukaryota > Metazoa > Chordata > Amphibia > Anura > Hyperoliidae > Hyperolius > Hyperolius riggenbachi. The sequence continues at coordinate 262,473,438 of NC_090648.1, forward strand.
GTTTGGGGGACCACAGCTGCCAGATTACATGTATTTTGGGTGTTACGTGTATTTTGGGTGATCCGTTGCCAGGTTTCGCGTATTTTGGGGAACTGCTTCCAGATTGTGTGTATGTTGGGGGAACTGCTGCTGCCAGATTGTCTATTTTGGGGGAAACCACTGCCATATTATCTGTATTTTGGAGAAACTTCTGACAGATTACTGTCTTTTTGGTGAAATGCTGTCAGATTACGTCTAATTTTGGGGGATACACTACGGCAGAGCTCAAACTTCCCTGGCAGACCTTTTACATCACTGCTAAGGGCATGTATATTTGGCCCCACCCATGTCCACACCCACAATATGCTTGACCACACCCATTTTTGGCACGCCACGCTATGCACGGCGCAGGGGGTTTTCGGGTGAGTCCTCTCACCTCTTTTCCCAGGACTAGACCCCTGGCCAGGACTCTGCGTTATTGGCTGCTTTGAGGCATATCATTCCCTCAGCAGCTATTAGACTTTTATTTTTTTTATAACCCTAAATTTCCACTGGACTTTAATTTCTCCTCTCTACTTTTATTTGCCACTTACTGTCCCTCAAAGGAGCTCATCGTTACCACTACTTCACCTTAACCCTCCACTGTTTTTTGGGTTGTGTGAGGAAACCCAGAAGTTTGGAGGACACCCTAGACTCTTACAACCTGCAAATAGTTTTTCCCACTTGGACTTTCTGCTGCAAGGCGAGAGTGTTAGCCACAAGACTTTACTCTGCAGACCTGGGGAGCCTCTAGCCATTTTGTCACTCCAGGCAAGAAAACCTGTGGCGCCCCTTCCCCCCAGAGAACAATCGTAATGCAGCATCATGTCACCAGAAAATAATCGTAATGCGGGCAGAGTTGCACCTGAAAATACACGTGATGTGAGCAGCATTTTTCACCAGGGCAGGGCTCCTCTTTTATCTTCCCCCCCCCCCCCCCATTAGTTCCCTCTAATTGCCCTGATGCTAATGCTGCACCTGTAAAAAAAAAAATTACTCCCCTGCAAAAGACTCCTCTCCAGAGGAACAGAGAAGAGGGTGAGAGTCAGAATAAAATGGAAGAGGGGGCAGAGGAACAGAGAAGAGGGTGAGAGTCAGAATAAGATGGAAGAGGGGGCAGAGGAAGAGAGAAGGGGGGAGAGGCAGAATAAGATGGAAGAGGGGGCAGAGGAACAGAGAAGAGGGTGAGAGTCAGAATAAGATGGAAGAGGGGGCAGAGGAACAGAGAAGGGGGGGGGGGAGAGGCAGAATAAGATGGAAGAGGGGACAGAGGAACAGAGAAGAGGGTGAAAGTCAGAATAAGATGGAAGAGGGGGCAGAGGAACAGAGAAGGGGGGGGGGAGAGGCAGAATAAGATGGAAGAGGGGGCAGAGGAACAGAGAAGGGGGGGAGGGGAGAGGCAGAATAAGATGGAAGAGGGGCAGAGGAACAGAGAACAGAGAAGGGGGGGGGGGAGAGGCAGAATAAGATGGAAGAGGGGGCAGAGGAACAGAGAAGAGGGGGGGGGGAGGGAGAGGCAGAATAAGATGGAAGAGGGGCAGAGGAACAGAGAAGGGGGGGGGAGAGAAAGCATCAGATGGAAGAGGAGGGCTGAGGAACAGAGAGAGGGAGGGAGAGACAGCACTATAGCATAACAGGTTACAGCCTGACCAGATTTCAAATCAACTTTTACAATCAAAAGAGCAGGGCACATTCTAGCAGCTAAAACAGTTGTCAGTAGTGTGCATACAGGACAGGAAGTATTACAGGAAGTCTGCTTGCATACCTTCTCTGCCTGTGCATGAAGGTTATCTTATCTCTGGGCAGGAGCAGAAACTTCCTGGCTCCTGGGTTGTGTTGATGCTTTGTGCAGGGGGCGGGGCTCCTACACGGACACTGCGCATTCTTCTGTGTCCATCTCACTGTGCCTGCATCTGCCACCTGGTTCGCTGGGGAGTCTGTGAAGCCAGCATAATGCTTGGTCCCTGTGGGTCACACAGTCACACGCTGCCTTCATGCACGTGTGACAGGCGGGGGCGGAGTTAGAGGCGGTGCCGGCTGCTCGATCTGAGAGGAGAGGGGAGGGGGTGGACCAGTAGCTCCTGTCACTGCCGGCCAGCATAATGTAAAAAAAACCCACAGACACACACTATTCTGGCTGCAATAGCAGCCTCGGTGAGCAGACCCCTGCGTTGCGCCCACCACTACCCACGGTGCTTCAGGAAAAAATTTATAGTTGCCTGGTGACAGATGCCTGTGCTGCAGACCACCCCCCATCTTCTGACCACCTGCTTGCCTTGGCGTATGACCTCTGGCTTTTCTCCATCCTGCTAGACCTGCAATGGTGAGTTCCAATGTATTTGTCATTAGTGTTAGGGCCCGTTTCCACTTGTGCGTTGAGATTCCAGTGTGGAAAACGCATGTGCGATTTTGCATGCGGATGCGTTTTTCCATGCGTTTTTCTATGCGATTTTGCATGCGTTTTGTGGCCAAGCGTTTTTAACCATGTCAATGCTGGTGTGCTTTTTATATTGTTTTTACACAAAAACGCATGCGAAAACGCATAGAAAAACACATGGCAAAAATGCATGCATTTTTCCTATTAATTATATTGTATGCGGTGTGCGAATTCTGATGGCTCTGCCGTGCAGATTTTTTCTGCACAGAAAAACGCTAAGAAATCCTGACAGATGGAAACAGTCCCATCCACTTGTATTGGTTATGCGAATCTGCATGCAGGAAACGCATGCAGATTTGCTCTAGTGGAAACTGGCGCTCAAGGATAGTGATATATATGCTTCACTTTCAGTCCAAATATTCCAAATGTAACAAAATAACAGTATCTGAGTAGTTCTGGGTCTGTAGTTTTCAGAATGGTAACATTTGTGTCTTTTATTGAATGTTCTTACACTCCAGGGCAGGGGTCTCAAACTCGCGGCCCGCGGGCCATTTGCGGCCCTCGATACAATATTTTGTGGCCCTCGCCGGCAAAAGCTTCCTTATAGTTCGCTTCAGTGCTCCCAAGTAATCCGCCGCATCCCCGCCACTAAACGAGGGCTGCAGAGCCCCAAAATCGCCCGGGGGGCAATCTGCCGGCATTTCCTGGAAGGGGCAGAGCTTTTAGCTTCAGCTCTGCCCCTCCTGACGTCAATCGCCGCCTCTCCCCGCCCCTCTCTGTGAAGGAAGAGTGAGAGGGGCGGGCAGAGGCGGCGATGCACCACAATTGCCGTCAGGAATGGCAGAGCTGAAAGCTCTGCCTCTTCCAGGAAATGTTGGCGGATTGCCCCCCGGGCAATTTGGGGGCTCTGCAGCCCTCGTTTTGCGGCGGGGACACGGCGGATTACTTGTAATGGGAGCACTGAAGCGAACTATAAGGTAAAATAGGCAAAATAGTTCGCTTCAGTGTGAATTTGATTTTGAAATAAAAATCAATGCAAGGGACAATGGAGGGGGCGGGGGGGGGGGGAGGTTCGGGAGCTGCTGATTGTGAAGTCCCTTATGCGGCCCAGCCTCATCCTGACTTTGCCTCCTGCGACCCCCAGGTAAATTGAGTTTTAGACCCCTGCTTCAGGGGCTTTGAGAGGAAAGAATTACATTGTTACATTTGGTAAAAAAAGGCCTTTAAAAATACATTGGTGCTGCTCATGGTTAACAGTGTATTGCATGTCAGAAGCTATCTGATAATGTATATAGGGTATCATTTTAACAAGCAAGAGAAGAGAATTTGGGGTGTTTGAGAGATGAGGCATAGTCATTTGAATTGATATTTTGTGCCAAGGTGAAAAAACTGTAAAAAAAACACCATTTTCAAAGTTATGGTGCAATTTCAGCAAAACCGTACATGTCCAAATGTTGCAAAATATGTATATCTGTGTAGGCCTGGGTCTCTAGTTTTCAGAATGGTGACATTTATGACCTGTATCGAATGTTCTGAGACTCCAGGGGCTATGCTAGGAAAGAATGACTGTAATACTTTTGGTGCAAAAAATGGCCTTGGAAAATCCATTGGTGCTGCTCATAGTTAACAACAGTGTATTGTGTGGTCAAAAAGCTATCTGATAATGTATATAGGGTATCATTTTAACTGTGAAAAGCAAGATAAGAGAATTTGGGGTGTTTGAGAGATGAGGCATAGTCATTTGAATTGATATTTTGTGCCAAGGTGAAAAAAACTGCAAAAAATACCATTTTCAAAGTTATGGTGCAATTTCAGCAAAACGGTACAAGTCCAAATGTTACAAAATATGTATATCTGCGTAGGCCTGGGGCTCTAGTTTTCAGAATGGTGACATTTATGCCCTGTATTGAATGTTCTGAGACTCCAGGTGCTTTGCTAGGAAAGAATGACTGTATTACTTTTGGTGCAAAAAATGGCCTTGGAAAATCCATTGGCGCTGCTCATGGTTAACAGTGTATTAGGTGGTCAAAAAGCTATCAGATTATGAATATAAGGAATCATTTTAACCGTGACAAGCTAGAGAAGAGAAATTGGGGTCTTTGACAGCTGAGACCTATGTCATCTGATTTTTGTTCTGTGACAAAACGATCAAAAGAAATAAAACTGTTATTTTCATATACTCTGTACCAAAATAAAACACTTGTACAAAAAACACCAAAAGTGACAGAATTCAAAAGAGAATCCATTAATAGTTACCTTAGGGACTTAGCATTTTAAATATGTATGCTATGAGGGTGTATTGCTGTTATATTTGCAAATACAGGCTTGTATTCATTGGTAGTATGCAATGAGAAAACAAAAAACACAACATAAAAAATACACCTTTATTTCCAAATAATATATTGTCACCATACTTTGTACTAGGGACTTAATTTAAATCTTGTGATAACCAGGACAAATGGGCAGATAAAATGTGTGGATTTTATGTACAGTAGCAGTGTTTATTTTAAAACTATAGGGGATGAAATTGGAGAAGTAGTGTATTTTTACATTTTTTTCCCTGTAAAATGCATAGAAAGCAAAGTAATTACTGAAAACTAATATCAGTTCCAAATGTCTAATTGGTGGTAAAACAAACAAGGTATAGATCATTTCATTGTGATTAGTAGTGTGATTAAGCTATTGGCGAATGAAAGGGAGATGCACTGAAAGGTGAAAATTGCTCTGGTCCGTTAGGGTAAAAACGCCTTGAGGGTGAACTGGTTAAGCCCTTACCTTCCACACTTCCCAAGAGTTACCCCCAAAAATTTTGGGTGAAAATAATTAAATAAAAAAAATAATACATAAATAGTTACCTTAGGGACTGAACTTTTTTAACCGCTTGAGGACCACAGTGGTAAACCCCCTAAAGACCAGGCTAATCTTTACTAAAATGGCCACTGCAGCTTTAAGGCCAAGCTGCAGGGTGGCACAACACAGCACACGAGTGATTCCACCCCCCCTTTTCCCCCCACCAACAGAGCTCTCTGTTGGTGGGGTCTGATTACCCCCAGTTGTTTATTTTTTTTTAAATAAATATTTATTTGTGTTTTTGTTATTTTTTACTATTTATATTTTACTAAATTTATATTTTTACAATCCAACCCCTCCACCCAGCCTGCCAATCCTGGACGATCGGCTGTCATAGGCTTCTGCCTATGAGAGTCGATCACTCTCTAGTGCCCCAGGGGGACAGCCGTGTGACATGGCTGTCCTAATAACAGCACTGCTGCTGATCACAGCGCTGTACATGTTAATTAGACTGCGGTTTCACCACTCGGAGACTGAAGGTGGGTCGGAGCTCCGCCCCTCAAGCAGGAGATGAGCGCGCAGCCTGCGCGCGATCTCCTGCAGTAGCCGGCCCCAGGACCTGACGCCAATTGGCATTAGGCGGTCCTGGGGCTGCCGCCGCAGTCACGGCCATTGGCGTGGAGCGGTCGTAGAGTAGTTAATATGTATGTCAAGAGGGTACAAGAAGATATAGTATACTACTGTCACTTTATAAATTATGAGCTTGTAATTAGTGATGGACACAAAACTGAAAAAATGCACCTTTATTTCCAAATATAATATTGGCGCCATAAATTGTACTAGGGAAAAATTAGGGTTGCAATAACCGGGACAAATGGGCAATTAAAATGTGTGGGTTTTAATTACAGCAGCATGCATTCTTTTAAATCTATAGTGGCAACTATACTACCTATATTGGGGCAACTATACTGGCTACCTATGCAGGGGGCAACAATATTGGCTACCTATACTAGGGGGGAACTATACTAGCTACCTATACTGGGGCAACTATACTAGCTACCTAAACTCGGGGCAACTACACCAGGCTAAACTATACAGGGCTACCTATCTACTCAGAAAATACTGAGATGGTCCCTGTTCAAAAGGTTGTACAGGTCCTTGTCAAAAAAATTTGCATATTGGGATAAAGTTCATTATTTTCTGTAATGTACGGATAAACATTAGATTTTCATATATTTTAGATTATGAAGTAGATTATGAACTGAAGTAGTTCAAGCCTTTTATTGTTTTAATATTGATGATTTTGCCATACACACACAACTGAAGTAGTTCAAGCCTTTTATTGTTTTAATATTGATGATTTTGGCATACACCTCATGAAAACCCAAAATTCCTATCTAAAAAAATTAGCATATCATGAAAAGGTTCTCTAAACGAGCTATTAACCTAATCATCTGAATCAACTAATTAACTGTAAACACCTGCAAAAGATTCCTGAGGCTTTTAAAAACTCCCAGCCTGGTTCATTACTCAAAACCGCAATCATGGGTAAGACTGACGACCTGACTGCTGTCCAGAAGGCCATCATTGACACCCTCAAGCAAGAGGGTAAGACACAGAAAGACATTTCTGAACGAATAGGCTGTTCCCAGAGTGCTGTATCAAGGCACCTCAGTGGGAAGGAAAAAGTGTGGCAGAAAACGCTGCACAACGAGAAGAGGTGACCGGACCCTGAGGAAGATTGTGGAGAAGGACCTATTCCAGACCTTGGGGGACCTGCAGAAGCAGTGGACTGAGTCTGGAGTAGAAACATCCAGAGCCACCGTGTACAGGCGTGTGCAGGAAATAGGCTACAGGTGCCGCATTCCCCAGGTCAAGCCACTTTTGAACCAGAAACAGCGGCAGAATCGCCTGACCTGGGCTACAGAGAAGCACCACTGGACTGTTGCTCAGTGGTCCAAAGTACTTTTTTCGGTTGAAAGCAACTTTTGCATGTCATTCCAAAATCAAGGTGCCAGAGTCTGGAGGAAGACTGGGGAGAGGGAAATGCCAAAATGCCTGAAGTCCAGTGTCAAGTACCCACAGTCAGTGATGGTCTGGGGTGCCATGTCAGCTGTTGGTGTTGGTCCACTGTGTTTTATCAAGGGCAGGGTCAATGCAGCTAGCTATCAGGAGATTTTGGAGCACTTCATGCTTCCATCTGCTGAAAAGCTTTGTGGAGATGAAGATTTCATTTTTCAGCACGACCTGGCACCTGCTCACAGTGCCAAAACCACTGGTAAATGGTTTACTGACCATGGTATTACTGTGCTCAATTGGCCTGCCAACTCTCCTGACCTGATCCCCATAGAGAATCTGTGACATATTGTGAAGAGAAAGTTGAAAGACGCAAGACCCAACACTCTGGATGAGCTTAAGGCCGCTATCGAAGCATCCTGGGCCTCCATAACACCTGAGCAGGCTGATTGCCTCCATGCCACACCGCATTGAAGCAGTCATTTCTGCAAAAGGATTCTCGACCAAGTATTGAGTGCATAACTGAACATAATTATTTGAAGGTTGACTTTTTTTGTTTTAAAGAGTAACTGTCAGGCTGCAGAAGCTAATTTAAACCTCTATTCTCCTGTGTTAAACAGTTTAGAAGGAAGTTCAAAAGCCATTAGTGAAGATAAAAATCTCAGTTACCTTTGATGTGTGCTTATCTTAAAGGCTGTTATAGACCCATAAGGACGCAAGCCGCATACTAAACTGCAAAGCATTCTGGGGCCCTCCCCTCGGCTGCTAATGAGACGTTACAGCAGCTTGTGTAATCAGTCCAGCGCTTAGCACTGATAAATCTCGGGGCAGAGTACACTGCAGGAGTCAGCTATTGTTCCTAGCCACATGGCTCATTAATATTCACTGCACGCTGTGTTGTTCAAGTAGGAGCTGATCTGTGATCAGGAAGCAGGCAGGACATGATGACACATTTGACAGAAAAACATGGAGCCTGCCATGAGCTGTCAGGAGCATCTATCTCTGCATATACTATATACAAATTCTGTGAAATCCAAACGTGGACAGTGAAATGCATATGTAATGTAAGTACAGCCAATCTTTAGCTACTGATATATGTGTTTATTTTCTCTGAGACCTTATACCTAACAGCTCCTCTTTAAAAACACTTTTCTTTTATTGGTCGGATGAAATATGCTAATTTTTTGAGATAGGAATTTTGGGTTTTCATGAGCTGTATGCCAAAATCATCAATATTAAAACAATAAAGGGCTTGAACTACTTCAGTTGTGTGTAATGAATCTAAAATATATGAAAGTCTAATGTTTATCAGTACGTTACAGAAAATAATGAACTTTATCACAATATGCTAATTTTTTGAGAAGGACCTGTATAATTGTAACGGTTGGGTGTCGCAACTCAGATGTCTGATTATTTGGTGATCTGCAGAATTACCAAAAATGCAGATGCTATACCTGATTATGTGTGATCTGCAGAATCACCCATAATACCAGTATAGCTACACAAGGAGCTGAGTGTGTAGTGTTTGGTGCAACCATAACGTTAATCGTTTTATGAGACCTCACCAGAGGGGCAGAGGGTACAAGCTGGAGATACAATACTGAAGAGACCGAATCTCCCGAGGAGCGGGTGATTCAGAGTGTACTGCAGCCGAGGGATCACCCGAGGAGCGGGTGACTCAGACTGTACTGCAGCCTAGGACCAGGAGATACAAACAGTACTGCACTAATGATCGCCTGAGAAACAGGTGATTCAGACTGTACTGCAGCCTAGGAGCAGAAAACGCAAACAGTACTGCACTAAAGAATAACTTCACCAGAGGAGCTGGTGAAGCTAGCACCTAACCAGTGGCGAGGGCCCACTGGTGAGTAGAATGGTCTGACAGGCAAGGTTCGGCAACAGAGAGGTACGTATCGGTACAGAATCGTGAGGCAGGAGAGTAATCGGTAATCAGGCAGAGGTTCAGCAACAGCGAGGTAAGTATCGGTACAGAATCGTGAGGCAGGAGAGTAATCAGTAATCAGGCAGAGGTTCAGCAACTTTAAGGCAGAAAGGCGGAAGTACAGAATCAGAAAGCGAGATCAGAGTCAGAGTTTAGCCAAGAGTCATACACAGATAATCAATACAATATCAATAATTCCTAGTCTTGGTGTGAAGTCCTTGGCATCAACACCTGGGATCTAGTCTAAGGTCTGAGTGCTAACACAAGAAGTATTCACGACAGCAGACAGCGCCAGACTGAAGCCCGGAGGCTTAAGAAGCAGAGGAGACCTCACTGGCACGCCCCCCTGCGCACAGCCAATCCTGGGCGCCGTGAGTCTCCTCTGCGATCAGCTGACCAGCAGGTCAGCTGACCGGCCTCCTCCTAGCATAAAGGTCCCGTGTGTGTGTGCGCGCGCCCGCGCGAGACGGTGACCTCCTGAGACAACCGTTCCGACCTCGGCGTCCTAGACGCCGGGAAGACGGATGGCGGTGTGGAGGCAGCTGCGGTGTTGTTTGCCGCAGCTGCCCCATTCGTGACAGTAACCCCCCTCTAGGCGTGGACCCCGAACATGCACCACCCGGCCTATCTGGATGCGACCTATGAAACTTCTCCCTGAGTTCCTCCGCGTGCATGCGAGAGAGTGGTACCCAAGATCTCTCCTCTGGACCATACCCTCGCCAGTGGACCAGATACTGCAAAGAGTTACGCACTCGCTGAGAATCTAAGATCTTTTCTATCTCGTACTCGGGTTCTCCATTAACCACCACACGGGGGGGGAGGGGGGTGACGTCACCACTGGCAGTGGTGAAAATTTAGGTGATCTCCCCGTAACAATCTGGAACGGAGAGAATCCTGATGATGCAGACCTCAAGTTATTGTGGGCGAACTCGGCGTAGGGTAAAAACTTAACCCAATCGGTCTGGGTATCAGCCACGTAACACCTGAGGAACTGCTCAAGGGCCTGATTTACCCTCTCGGTCTGACCGTTGGTCTGTGGGTGGTAGCAGGAGGAAAATGACAACTTCATCCCCATCTGATGACAAAAAGCATTCCAGAAGCGCGAAGTGAACTGGACTCCCCTGTCTGACACCACATCTTTGGGAATCCCATGCATAATATCACAAAGCAGAGCAATGTAAACATATCCATGTTCATAGACTATACTGGCACAATATAACTAAAAAAAGCATCCATGGTCTACAAACCAAGCGACCACAACTAAATATGGAAAAATATATATTTATTGGCAGGACGTATCCCAAAATAAAAACAAAAACACTTCACCCGTGTTACTGAGAGGGTAACAAATATCAAATACAAAGCAATAGGGATGCTAATTACACAATGCAACAAGAGGGAACAGATGTATACATTAAAGTACATCACATACAATTGCGTCCAATTGACATGTGGCTAACTAACAACAGCGCAGTCTACCTGGTGCAACTATCATAATACATATCTAAATATGCAGCTGTTAGTATAAATATATAAAATGAGATCACATCCTCACCTCTCAATTGCACTGACCCTCTCAGCGTCCGCCGGATGATGAACTCACATGTATCGCACCCCCTAACGGTGCTTCTTCGGAGAAGATTCGCGTTCGCGGTGAACCGTGAACTATATGCGAGTTTGACCCGCCCCCTATACTACATCATTAGGGTCAACTTTGACTCTTTACATCACAGTCAGCAGGCACAGGGTAGCCAATCAGGCTACACTCCCTCCTGGAGCCCCCCCCCCTTTATAAAACGCAGGCAGCGTCAGCCATTTCACTCACTCGTGTAGCTGCAGTAATTAGAGAAGGGAGAGAACCTGGCTGCTAACATAGGGAAAGCTTAGTTAGGCTCTTGTTTTAGGCTTGTTAGGTTGCTCTTTCTTGCTGATCTTATTGCTAAAAAGCACTCCTCATCCTCAACAGCTCTTTTGAGAGCTAATGTTGTTCTTGTGATCTAATTTTCTTTTTGTGTGTGTGTGTCCCACAGACACTTGTGTTGCATATACACAGCCCTGTCAGTCAGTTGCAGCTGCTGGTGGGACCTTGGCCCCTTGGTAATTCCTTCTGTGCCAGGCCCAGCACATTCAGTGACTACCTGTGTGCGTGACAGCTTCACATTTGTAATACACTGCATACCCACCTGTGTTCAGTGCACCTACCTACCCATGTGAGCGCACGCAGTGTCACTGCACCTGTTGACAGTACCTGTGTGTGTGACAGCTGCACATTTGTAATACCAATTACTGCATACCCACCTGTGTTCAGTGCACCTACCTACCTATGTGACCGCAAGCAGTGTTATATACCAGTCGCTGAACCTGTTCACGGTACCTGTGTGTGTGACAGCTGCAAATTTGTAATAATAGTCATTGCATAATTGTTCACAGTACCTGTGCGACCGCACGCTGTGTAATATACCAGTCTGTGCATACCTGTTAACTGCACCTGTGTGACAGCTGCACATTGTGTTGTAATACCAGTCACTGCATACCTTTCACTGCACCTGTGTGACTGCACATTGTATTAGTCAAGTCAGTGCATACCTTTTACTTCAACATCCCCCCCACCCCCCACTCAATATGGACAAAACAACAAGCAGAGGCAGAGCCAGAAGCAGACCCAGAGGCAGGCCACCCCGGCAGGTCTGTTCAAGGTCGTGCTGACGTGATTTTGTGTGGCCCTGGCCCAAGGTATACTGCTCAGAAGAAGGCACGTCCCATCAACTCCCAAGATTGTCAGGACGTGGTTTACTATTTAACACAGAACACCTCATCTTTCGCAGCCACCAGCGCTACTACAAGCACCAGAGCCGCTGCATTTGACACTTCACAGGAGTTATTTGGTGGGGAATTAACTGATTACAGACATTTTTGTTACAACAAGATGAAGGCGCTAAGCAAGTTACACTACCTCATATGTCTGAGTTAGGCTGATAAAGTACCTGCTGTTGGTGCAGTTTATGAGGTGTCTGAGGCAAGCAAAGCTGGGGAGGATAATTATGATGATTATGATGATACGGATGCCACATGGGATCCTAAGAGACAAGATGACCAAGGGGACAGTTCAAAGGGGGAGTCAGAGAGGAGTAGGAGGAGACGAGTTGCTGAAAGAAGCAGGGGGAGCTCGTCTTCAGAAACAGCTGGTGGCAGTGTCCGGCGCCAGTACGGACAGCCAGCCAGCCAATATGGCCTTCAACGTCAGCTGCTGAGGCCACCATAGTGCACCTCAGGGGGGCTCAGCAGTTTGGAAATTTTTTTGTGTGTCTGCCTTAGATCAGAGCAATGCCATCTGTTCTCTCTGCCGCAATAAATTGAGCCGTGGAAAGGCCAACAGCCGCGTAGGGACAACTGCCTTACGAAGGCACATGGAGAAAAGGCACAAACTGCAATGGGAAGAGCACCAGAGGAAAAGCAGCACACAAAAGAAAAGCCACCCTTCTTCTCCTCTTCCTCCTCCTTCAGGTGCATCATCTTCAGCCGCTTTCTCCCTTGCACCTTCACAATCACAGCCACCCTCCTCCACTCCGTCTCTCACCTTGAGCAGTTCCTGCTCCTCTGCACACAGCAGCAGCCAGGTGTCCGTGAGGGAAATCTTTGAGCGGAAGAAGCTAATGTCTGCCAATCACCCCCCTGCCCGGCATCTGACAGCTGGCTTGGCGGAACTGTTAGCTCGCCAGCTGTTACCATACCAGCTGGTGGACTCTGAGGCCTTCCAAAAATTTGTGGCCATTGGGACACCACTGTGGAAGATACCAGGCTGCAATTATTTCTCCAAAAACCATACCACGAAGTTAAAAGGCAAGTGGTGTCATCTCTGGCACACAGCGTTGGGTCAAGGGTCCATCTGACCATGGATGCCTGGTCTGCCAAGTCAGGGCAGGTACATTACTTACACAAACTCAAAAGGAGAGGCCTACACACGCCCCTCCCTGCCATCCTACTCTCCAACGTTAGATCCCTTCTAAATAAACTAGATGAACTGCTCATCCTGCTCGGCAATAAACGCGAGCTGGAAGGGTGCACCCACATCCTTTGCTTCACAGAGACCTGGCTGAAGGACACCATCCCAGACAACTCCCTTCTCTTTCAGGAATACGACCTCATTCGGGCCGACTGCGATCCATCCCTCTCCGGGAAGAAGAAAGGTGTAGGCATCTACCTCTATATCAACACGACTTGGTGCACCAGCTCCACCACCCTGTTCAAATGCTGCACACCAGACATCGAGCTCCTTCTCATCAACTGCAGACCAGTGTACTCCCCAAGAGAGTTCTCCTCCTTTGTCCTGGTCGGCGTCTATATCCTACCTGACGCCAACATCTCCAGCGTCCTTGGCAAGCTATGCGACTCCATCACCCAGTGGGAGACATCCCTCCCTGACTCCCTCTTTATCATCCTGGGTAACTTCAACAAGGCCAACCTCCGACAGGAGCTCCCCCGCTACAGACAACACATAACGAGTCCAATCAGGCAGGAGAACACCCTTGACCACTGCTACACCGTGCTCAAGGATGCGTGCAGGGCCACCCAATGGGCTCTCCTCGGCAACTCTGATCACTGCCTTGTCCGCCTGATCCCCACCTACAAGAGGCAGCTTGGGTCCACTAAACCCGCCCTGAGAATTGTCAAGAAATGGTCAGAGGGGGCGAAGCAACAACTTCAGGCCTGCTTCGTATGCACTGATTGGTCAGCCCTGGGGTCACCTTGTTTGGAGGAATGGGCCACGAACATCACCTCCTACATCAGCTTCTGCGAGGAGTCATGCATCCCGACAAAGAGCTTCAAAGTCTTCCCAAACAGCAAGCCCTGGTTCAACGGCAAACTGCACCAGCTACGGAAAGCCAAGGCGACCGCTCACAGACCGCTCACAAATCAGGCACCCCAGAGGAGTTTCGAGAGGCAAGGAAACACCCTAAACCGTGAACTCAAGGTAGCGAAGCGGAACTATTCGGACAAGCTGCGTCTCAACCTCCAGTCTAACAATCCAAGGGAAGTCTGGAAAGGCCTAAGGGCAGCCACGAACCTAAACCCCCCCCCCCCAGCACGCACCACCCAGCATAGACCTTGCCGAGAAACTCAATGAGTTCTATTGCCGGCTCGAGAGGGATCCCCCCACACTCGGGGCACAAGCAACCACACCAGTTATGACACCTGGATCAGCTCATGTGGTCCAGGAAGCTGACATCCTGCAACACCTCCGGAGATTCAACCCAAGGAAGGCCCCAGGCCCGGATGGCGTGTCATCTATCTGCCTGAGAACCTGCGCAACCCAACTTGCTCCCGTCCTCACCTCGCTCTTTAACAAATCACTGGCGGAGGGCAAAGTACCAGCCTGCCTCAAAAAATCCACAATCATTCCAGTTCCCAAGAAGCCGGGGATCTGCGAGCTTAACAACTACAGGCCCGTAGCACTCACCCCCACCATCATGAAGATCCTGGAAAGGCTGGTCCTCCACCACCTGAAGCACTCCACTGACGCCCTCCTGGATCCACTTCAGTTTGCCTACAGGCCAAACAGATCTATCGAGGACGCCATCAACATCACTCTGGCGCACATCACTGACCACCTCGACAACCCGAACACCTACGCCAGGATCCTTTTCCTTGACTTCAGTTCGGCCTTCAACACTATATGCCCAGACATCCTATACCACAATCTTGTACACCTTGGCCTAGACTCCTTGCTGTGCTCCTGGATCAAGGACTTCCTCACAGACAGAACACAATGAGTGAAGCTCGGCAACTGCTCCTCACAGGATAGAATCACAAACACGGGTGCCCCGCAAGGGTGTGTACTGTCCCCCATCCTGTTTTCCCTCTACACCAGCAGGTGTACCTCTTCTGCCGACTCTGTCAAGGTCATAAAATTTGCAGACGACACCACCATACTTGGTCTCATAAGCAGTGACGATGAACGCGCGTACCGGAACGAGATCGAACGCATCTGCAAGTGGTGCAAAGACAATCATCTTGTACTCAACGCAACAAAAACAGTCGAGCTGATAATGGATTTCAGAAGGCGCCCTCACTCACTCAACCCTGTCTCCATCGAGGGCATCGACATCTCCAGGGAGCCGAGCGTCCGTTACCTGGGTGCCACCATCACAGATGACTTAAGGTGGGTGGAAAACACCTCCAAGGCCCAGAAGAAGGCCCAGCAGAGGCTGTTCTTCCTGAGGCAGCTGAGGAAATTTGGGATGCCGCGGGAACTAATGATTACCTTTTACACCGCAACCGTGGAGTCTATTCTCTGCTCCACTATTGTTGTTTGGTACGCAGGCGCCATGGCGAGCGACAGACTTAAGCTCCAGAGAGTAATCAATGCTACCGAAAGGATCATTGGGTCTCCCCTACCACCCTTAGATCTCCTATACACCTCCAGACTGTGGTCTAGGGCAAACAAAATACTGAACGACCCCACTCACCCTGGCAGTTGATAATTTGACCGTCTGCCTTTGGGACGCCGATACAGATCGATCCTCACCAAGACCTCCAGACATTTGAGCACATTCTTTCCCCAAGCTGTCCTCCTGCTGAACTCGAACTACCACCCTAGCAAAGCCCCCCTAGCCCCACCCTAGCCTGTACTGACGGTGCACTGTTGTTCAACCATGGAATCCCCTTTGCTCGCCACATTGTCATGCTGTAACCCCCCTACTTATGTTTTTGCTCATCATGCTGTCATGCTTAATCTTACTGCTGTAATGTTAATCTTACTGTTATGCTGTAAAAGTGTTGGATGTATGTTTGTAGATATTTCGCTCCTTTCCCATCTGTACGAAATGCCCCTTATCTGTATAACACCTTTCCCTGTCGTGTGAACCACAAAAAATTCTGGGCGCGACATCGTCGCACTCGGCGAAATAAAGATGATTCTGATTCTGATTGGGTCAACCTGGTGACCGCTGGCAAGCAGGGAGTACATGGCTGTGCAGCGGACCAAGTTGTGACACCTCCACAGCTTGCAGGCAGGCCTGCTGCCACCTCCTCTCCTTCTCCTCCTACTCCTCCTGCTACATCCTCTTTGCTGTCGTCCTCCTCCTCCTCCTTGGCTGAGTGGCAGTGCTACTCTACTGGTGCTGCGATCTCCTCTCCAGCTACACAGCCTCAGTTCCCCAGGGCCTATGCTGCATTCCAGGTATGACGGTGTCACGCCATCTTAGACATGTCTTGCCTCAAAGCGGACAGTCACACCAGAGCAGCTCTCCTGGCTGCTCTTAACTAACAGGTGGATCAGTGGCTGACCCCGCACCAAATGGAGATCGGCAATGTGGTGTGTGACAACGGCAGCAATCTCATTTCGGCTTTGAATTTGGGAAATTTGACACATGCACCCTGCATGGCACATGTGCTGAATCTAATAATTCAGAGATTTGTGTCCCCAGCCAGTACCCAGGCTTACAGTACGTCCTGAAGCAGTCCAGGAAGGTGTGTGGGCATTTTAGGCGGCTATGGCACACTTTGCCGATATTCAGCGGAGAAACAAATTGACGGTGAGACGCTTGATTTGCGATAGCCCGACTCGCTGGAATTCGACCCTCCTGTTGTTTAACCGCCTGCTACAACAGGAAAAAGCTGTCAAACAGTTTCTCTACAACTACAGTCAAAGGACACGCTCAAGGGAGATGGGGATGTTCTGGCCAAAGTATTGGACACTCATGCGAAATGCATGCAGGCTAATGCGGCTGTTTGAGGAGGTGACAAACCTAGTGAGTCGCAGTGAAGGCGCCATCAGTAACTTGATCCCATATGCTTTCTTCCTGGAGCGTGCCGTGCGTAGAGTGGTGGATCAAGCTGTGGAGGAACGTGAACATGAACAGGAACAGGAGGAAGAGTTGTGGGATCAATTCTCAGCAGAAGCAGATGACTCCTCAACACCTGCGGCTGCACAGAGGGGGGAGGAGGAGGAAGAGTCGTGTGGGGAAGAGGAGTCAGATGATGAGGAAGGTGTTTTTTTTTTTTTGGAGGACGAGGTGGCGGAAGAACAACCGCAGCAGGTGTCGCAGAGGGCTTGTGCTGCTCAACCCTATTTCCCCCCATTCCCTTTAGATTGTAAGCTCGCAAGGGCAGGGCTCTCTCCCCCTTTTTGTGTCTTGGAAATCATTATACATTTTGTTCATCATGTTACTTTATCACTGTCATTACCACTTCTGTATTTTGTATTCTGTATGCTGTATCATTTTTTGTATTTTGTCACTAATTATGTATCTTGTATATTAGTGTACACTATTGTCTGTATTATGTACCCCATGTTTGTTTCTTACTTTGTACAGCACCATGGAATATGTTGGCGCTTTATAAATCAGTAATAATAATAATAATAACCTTCCCGTGGTATTGTTTGTGGCTGGGGGGAGGAGGAGAACTTAGCTGACATCACTGAGGAAGAGCAAGAGGAGATGGATAGTATGTCTGCATCCAACTTTATGCAGATGGCGTCTCTCATGCTGTCCAACCTGTTGAGAGACCCCCGTATAAAAAAACTCAAAGGGAATGAGCTGTACTGGGTGGCCACGCTACTTGACCCTCGGTATAGGCACAAAGTGGCGGAGATGTTTCCAAATCACCAGAAGGCAGAAAGGATGCAGCACTTGCAGAACAAGCTGGAAACTATGCTTTACAGTGCGTTTAAGGGTGATGTCACAGCACAACGGAATAAAGGTACCACTGCCAGTAATCCTCCTCCTCCCATGTCCACACAGGCAAGGACAGGACGCTCTAGCGATCTCATGGTGATGTCGGACATGCGGACATTCTTTAGTCCAGCGTCTCGCCTTAGCCCTTCCGGATCCACCCTCCACCAACGCCTCGACCGGCAGGTAGCCGACTACCTGCCCTTAAGTGTGGATGTAGACACTGTGAGCAGCGATGAACCCTTAAACTACTGGGTGCGCAGGCTTGACCTGTGGCCAGAGCTGTTACAATTTGCCATCCAACTTCTGTCTTGCCCTGCCTCAAGCGTCCTGTCAGAAAGGACCTTCAGCGCAGCTGGAGACATTGTCACTGAGAAGAGAAGTCACCTAGGTCACAAAAGTGTTCAGTACCTCACCTTTATCAAAATGAATGAGGCATGGATCCCGGAGGGCTACTGCCCGCCCAAAGACTTAGTCAGTCCCCGCACACAGCATTTCCGCCTGCACACCGTGTGACTGCCTGCCCCATGACTAAGTCAGTCCCCGCAGAGCATCTCTGCCTGCAGGCCTCTTGACTGCCTTCTCTGCCACCACCAACAGGGTCCAGGAATCCAGGCAGATTCCTGAATTTTTAAGGCTGCTGTCAGCAGAGGCCACTACAATAATTTTTCTGGTGCGTGTACATGCCTGCCTAATTTTTCTGGCAGCACTGCAGCTGCAACAACAAAACAAAAGGCATGTACATGTGTCAATTCCCCTTCGTGATCGTTACCTTGCCGCCGTGAAGGGGCTTGCGTATCACAATGAAGCAATGACCACCGGCTACACAGACTGTTGTGTGCGGTGCATTACACAGTGAGTTTGGTCTGTCAGTGTGAAGCAGTACACTAATTACACTACCTGATTGATGTATACACATGAAAGATGTTTAAAGCACCTTAAGCCTTCAATTTAGCATGCAATGTGATTTTTGCCCTTAAAACACTGCTGTGCGTCAAATCCAGATTTTTCCTCAGGACTTTTTGCGTGTATCCCACTCATCCATGCAAAAACGCAGATGTTAGACCGCTTGAAACATCTTTTCCATCACTTTTGTGACCAGCATAAATGCTTGTAATTTTCAAAGTTCGCCTCCACATTGTCTATTGTGGTTCGCGGAAGTTCGCGTGAACCGAACTTTTTGCAGAGGTTCGCGTTCGAGGTTTACGAACCGAAAATCGGAGGTTCGAGCCATCTCTACTCTCCATGGAGGCTCTGGTGAGATTGCCATCAGTGATCTTACTACAAAGTTACAGTGCCCCCCGGAGGATGAAGAGAAAATTGCAGCGCTAGAGCCCAGGGAGGTGAGTGAGTGCTGGGGCTTCTGCTGGCTTTCTGGCAGTAGGATTTTTTTTCCTGGTTTTAGGGTCTGAAACATTCAGAAAAGACTCTAAAATCCAGAAATAATCATACCGTCAGGGAGGTTGATTAGGAAACCGCCAGAACTCCCCGTCGGGCCATCACATTGCTGAATCTCCTCACTGAATCACCCCTAACTAATTTACCTGCCGCTGCTAGACATCCGCCACCTCTTGCCGCAAGCACCAACACTGTAATTACTGTCTCTTGGAGCCCCAGCAAAGCAACTTTGAAGCACCCGCCAGGGATCCCCATTGGTCCACTGTCTGGAGCATTTTAATTGTCACGGCAAATTCCATCATGGACTATGGTTCTGATTCCCATAGACTTCCCCGCTAATTACCGCAATCATTTGAAGTCTCTTTCATGCCTGTCGCTTGTTCCTCCGGTACCTGTTTGCAGAAAATAGATCGGGGATCTGCTCGTTTGTCGCATAGCCCTCGCTGTGGATCCGTGATCCATCTTTAGGTGAGTACATAACTTAAGGGCCTTTTTCCACTACACAGCTGAATCAGGTTACTTAAACTATACACCTTAATTCCTGCATGCCCCCAGGCTAACTCCTCCTGTACCCCAGGTGAGTCTGCCAGTGGTGGGGTCAGAACCAGGGCCGGCCCTAGACTTTTTGCCGCCTGAGGCAAATTTTGAAAATATTGCCGCCGCCCCCCTCCCCCCCGTGGGGGGCCACCGAGCTGGAGGGGTAGCGGGCAGGACGGGGGTATTGGGCCTAGCGGTGGGGAGGGGGGTCGGACTTACAATACAGTGGGCGACGTTGCAGGAAGTGACGTCAGTGGAGCGCACACTGGAACGAGGAAGAGGTGAGTGATCCCCCGCCCGTGCCTCTTACTGTCGGCTGCTTACTCACTATTTAAAGCTAGAGGGGAGCGCAGATTGGGGGACCCAGGCAAGGGAGGGGGGGTCCGACCCCCCTCCCCACCGCTAGGCCCAATACCCCCGTCCTGCCCGCTACCCCTCCAGCTCGGCGGGCGGCCCCCCGCACCCACGGACGGGCGGATGCCGCCCCTAGTAGTTTGCCGCCTGAGGCAAAAGTTTCACCCCACCTCATGAGCGGGCCGGCCCTGGTGAGAACCATAACATGACAAAAAGAGCTGAGATTATTTTCTTTTCACTTTTGGTTACTTTTTCTTTAACCCTCCTGGCGGTCTATTAAAATCCGCCAGGGGGCAGCGCAGCAGTCTTTTTTTTTTTTAAATCATGTAGCGAGCCCAGGGCTCGCTACATGATAGCCAGTATGCAGCGGCATCCCCCCGCCCACTTCGATCGCCTCCGGCGATCTCCGATCAGGAAATCCCATTCAAAGAACGGGATTTCCTGGAGGGCTTCCCCCGTCGCCATGGGGAGTCCCGATCCACCCCTCAGCGCTGCCTGGCACTGATTGACCAGGCAGCGCATGGGGTCTGGGGGGAGGGGGGGTGGCACGGTGCGGCGGATAGCGGCGATCGAGCGCGGGGCGGCGGCGATCGGTGTGCTCACGCAGCTAGCAAAGTGATAGCTGCGTGCAGCAAAAAAAAATTATGCAAATCGGCCCAGCAGGGCCTGAGAAAACCTCCTACGCGGCTTACCCCGAACTACGTTCGGGGTTACCGCCAGAAGGGTTAAAGGGACCCTGAGCAGTAAATAACAAACAAACAAACAAAAAAAAAAATTAAATCTGGACTTACCTGGGGCTTCCTCCAGCCCCTGTAGCATCCTCTTCGGTTCTTCCTTGGTCCCACTGGAGAATCCAGTAATCCAGCGGCTTCGGCTGAAGGCGCGCACCCGTTGCGTCATCATGCCGGTAGCAGTAAACATCCTACACTTGCTCGGGACCAACAAAAGGAAATGACTTACCTGAGGCTCCCTCCAGCACAATGTAGCTTGCTAGGTCCCATGGCATCCTCCTGGCCTATTCAGCGGTCCCGCTGATAGCTCCGGTAATGCAGCGACTTCTGGTGAAGTCACTTGTGTGCACCCATCGCGTCATCACACAGGTCGCCGAAAAAGTCCTGCACATGTGCGATTCAGTCTTTAGAGAACTTCAGCCAAAGTTGCCGGAGCCACCAGCAGGACCAAGGTAGGGCCGAAGAGGATGACGGGGGACCTCGCGGGCTTCAGGAGGAGGGAGGAAGCCCCAGGTAAGTCCAGAATACATTTTTTATTTTTTTACTGCTCAGGGACTCTTTAAAGAAAAATCATCTGTTGCTCAGAAGCATAAAGGTGGCCATACACTGGTCGATGTGCCATTAGATCGACCAGCTGACAGATCCCTATCTGATTGAATCTGATCAGAGAGGGATCGTATGGCTGCCTTTACTGCAAACAGATTGTGAATCGATTTCAGCCTGAAACTGATTCACCATCTGCTGAGCTGCTCCTGCCGCCTGTCCCCCCCTCCCCGTATACATTACCTGATGCTGGCTCCGGGTCCTCTTCTCCGCATTGCACGGCTCTGTTCCGGCTCCATTACGGCGCTTCCTGTGTTACTCCGTGACCAGGAAGTTCAAATAGAGCGCCCTCTATTTGAACTTCCTGGTCACTGCAGTGACACAGGAAGCGCTGGTATGGATGGAGCCGGAACAGAGCCGTGCAGTGCGGAGAAGACGCCCGGGAGCCAGCCTCAGGTAATGTATACTTGATCGGATCGGCCGCCGCTAGCGACGCGCACTTTACCCGCGGGCGATCGAGGGTAATTTCCCGCACGGCGTGATCGACGGACCGATCCGATTTCGGGAGGAAATCGGATGGGCGGCTGCGTTTACCGCGAACGATTGGCAGCAGATTCGATCCCAGAATCGAATCTGCTGTCGAAACGGCCGGGAATCGAGCCAGTGTATGGCCTGCTTAAATGTTTTTATCCAGTGCATGCGGATTTTGTTGATTCTGAGTCCCATGTGAAAAAGATAATGGGATCAAACTGGGTTGAATCAACAAAAATTATCATCTTTATATTTAAATGACACTGAGGGAGAAAAAGTCAAATTACCCTAATGTCCTACATAAGTGGTGGCCACAATAAATAATGGTATCATTACAACAAGAACAGTGAAAAGTATATTGATGCAGATGTGGTCACGTCAAGCTGCATCGGTTTCAGAATACAATTCTTGTTAGTGGAACAGACAGGAAACCTCATACTGACTTTTAAATACATTTCACGTTATCTTAGTGCATTTTCAGGGCACTTTTATGGTTTCAATTCACCACGCTCTTAAATGTCTCTTATGAATGTTTGAAAAAACTGGACTTGGTTCTATAATTAGATGCCCTTGACAAGCCAGCTCCAGAAGTATGCTAACCTTTACTATTACTGGAAGGCTTCCAGAATCTGACCGGGACACAACATATCATAAATAGGGCCATAACCTTTAGAAGGAAAAAAAAAGAAGAAAAGTCAGGTGCCATACAGCAGCAGTGTGTATTTATATGTGGGAATATGGGACTGTGTATGCCCTGTATGTATTTCCCATATGTTCGTATGTGTGTGAGTGTATGTGCACACACCATATTTAATTATAATAGCCCACAGATATCCTATATAATAAAACCCTAATGTCTCTGCGTGCTGTTGCGCATGTGCCGCAGGGACAGCCGTTGGACAGGAGCAGGACAGGCAGGGGGCCGGGCGGCAGGGCACGCGTAGGCGCGGTGACTCACGGTGGCGGTCACGGGAGGCTGAGAGGGAGGGAAGGGAGGCGGGGTTTAAATACAGACCTAGAGCCTGTTTTTAACCACTTCCCGACCGCCCACTACACAGGGGCGGCGGGGAAGTGGAGCCCTGCAGGACGGCCTCACCCACAGAGGCGGCGGTCCATTTAAGGGCATGGGCGGAGCGATCGCGTCATCCGTGACGCGATCCTCCGCCGGCGCCTGTCACCGCTCGCTCGCCGCAACATCCCGCCGGCTATACGGAAGCGCCGGCGGGATGTTAACCCCGCGATCGCCGCATACAAAGTGTATAATACACTTTGTAATGTTTACAAAGTGTATTATACAGGCTGCCTCCTGCCCTGGTGGTCCCAGTGTCCGAGGGACCACCAGGGCAGGCTGCAGCCACCCTAGTCTGCACCCAAGCACACTGATTTCTCCCCCCCCTGCCCCAGATCGCCCACAGCACCCATCAGACCCCCCCCCTGCCCACCCCCCAGACCCCTGTTTGCACCCAATCACCCCCCTAATCACCCATCAATCACTCCCTGTCACTATCTGTCAACGCTATTTTTTTTTTTATCCCCCCCCCTGCTCCCTGCCCCCTCCTGATCACCCCCCACCCCTCAGATTCTCCCCAGACCCCCCCCCCCCCAGACCACCCCCCCCTGTTTACTGTATGCATCTATCCCCCTGATCACCTGTCAATCACCTGTCAATCACCTGTCAATCACCCGTCAATCACCCATCAATCACCCATCAATCACCCCCTGTCACTGCCACCCATCAATCAGCCCCTAACCTGCCCCTTGCGGGCAATCTGATCACCCCCCCACACCAATAGATCGCCCACAGATCCGACATCAGATCACCTCCCAAATCCATTGTTTACATCTATTCTCTCCTCTAAACACCCACTAATTACCCATCAATCACCCATCAATCACCCCCTATCACCACTTGTCACTTTTACCTATCAGATCAGACCCTAATCTGCCCCTTGCGGGCACCCAATCACCCGCCCACACGCTCAGATTGCCCTCTGACCCCCCCTTATCAATTCACCAGTGCATTAATTACATCTGTTCTTCCCTGTAATAACCCACTGATCACCTGTCAATCACCTGCCAATCACCTATCACCCATCAATCACCCCCTGTCACTGCCACCCATCAATCAGCCCCTAACCTGCCCCTTGCGGGCAATCTGATCACCCACCCACACCATTAGATCGCCCGCAAACCCGCCGTCAGATTACCTCCCAAATGTATCGTTTACATCTGTTATCTTCTCTAAACACCCACTAATTACCCATCAATCACCCCCTATCACCACCTGTCACTGTTACCTATCAGATCAGACCCTAATCTGCCCCTTGCGGGCACCCAATCACCCGCCCACACGCTCAGATTGCCCTCTGACCCCCCCTTATCAATTCACCAGTGCATTAATTACATCTGTTCTTCCCTGTAATAACCCACTGATCACCTGTCAATCACCTGCCAATCACCTATCACCCATCAATCACCCCCTGTCACCCCCTGTCACTGCCACCCATCAATCAGCCCCTAACCTGCCCCTTGCGGGCAATCTGATCACCCACCCACACCATTAGATCGCCCGCAAACCCGCCGTCAGATTACCTCCCAAATGTATCGTTTACATCTGTTATCTTCTCTAAACACCCACTAATTACCCATCAATCACCCCCTATCACCACCTGTCACTGTTACCTATCAGATCAGACCCTAATCTGCCCCTTGCGGGCACCCAATCACCCGCCCACACGCTCAGATTGCCCTCAGACCCCCCCCCTTATCAATTCGCCAGTGCATTAATTACATCTGTCCTTCCCTGTAATAACCCACTGATCACCTGTCAATCACCTGCCAATCACCTATCACCCATCAATCACCCCCTGTCACTGCCACCCAACAATCAGCCCCTAACCTGCCCCTTGCGGGCAATCTGATCACCCACCCACACCAATAGATCGCCCGCAGATCCGACATCAGATCACCACCCAAGCGCAGTGTTTCCATCTATTCTCTCCTCTAAACACCCACTAATTACCCATCAATCACCCATCAATCACTCCCTATCACCACCTGTCACTGTTACCTATCAGATCAGACCCTAATCTGCCCCTTGCGGGCACCCAATCGACCGCCTACACGCTCAGATTGCCCTCAGACCCCCCCTTATCAATTCGCCAGTGCAATATTTACATCTGTTCTCCCCTGTAATAACCCACTGATTACCTGTCAATCACCTATCAATCACCCATCAATCACCCCCTGTCACTGCCACCCATCAATCACCCCCTGTCACTGCCACCCATCAATCACCCGCTGTCACTGCCACCCATCAATCAGCCCCTAACCTGCCCCTTGCGGGCAAACTGATCACCCACCCACACCAATAGATCGCCCGCAGATCCGACATCAGATCACCACCCAAGCGCAGTGTTTCCATCTATTCTCTACCCTAAACACCCACTAATTACCCATCAATCACCCCCTGTCACTGCTACCTATCAGATTAGACCCCTATCTGCCCCTAGGGCACTCAATCACCCGCCCACACCCTCAGAATGCCCTCAGACCCCAGCCCTGATCACCTCGCCAGTGCATTGCTTGCATCCATTCCCCCCTCTAATCACACCTTGAGACACCCATCAATCACCTCCTGTCACCCCCTAGCACACCTACCCATCAGATCAGGCCCCAATTTGCCCCGTGTGGGCTCCTGATCACTCGGCCAAACCCTCAGACCCCCTTCCGATCACCTCCCCAGTGCATGGATTGCATCTATTTTCCCCTCTAACCACCCCCTGAGACACCCATCAATCACCTCCTGTCACCCCCCTAGCACTCCTATCCATCAGATCAGGCCCAATACAACCTGTCATCTAAAAGGCCACCCTGCTTATGACCGGTTCCACAAAATTCGCCCCCTCATAGACCACCTGTCATCAAAATTTGCAGATGCTTATACCCCTGAACAGTCATTTTGAGACATTTGGTTTCCAGACTACTCACGGTTTTGGGCCTGTAAAATGCCAGGGCGGTATAGGAACCCCACAAGTGACCCCATTTTAGAAAAAAAAGACACCCCAAGGTATTATGTTAGGTGTATGACGAGTTCATAGAAGATTTAATTTTTTGTCAAAAGTTAGCGGAAATTAATTTTTATTGGTTTTTTTTCACAAAGTGTCATTTTTCACTAACTTGTGACAAAAAATAAAATCTTCTATGAACTCGCCATACACCTAACGGAATACCTTGGGGTGTCTTCTTTCTAAAATGGGGTCACTTGTGGGGTTCCTATACTGCCCTGGCATTTTAGGGGCCCTAAACCGCGAGGAGTAGTCTAGAAAACAAATGCTTCAAAATGACCTGTGAATAGGACGTTGGGCCCCTTAGCGCACCTAGGCTGCAAAAAAGTGTCACACATGTGGTACCGCCGTACTCAGGAAAAGTAGTATAATGTGTTTTGGGGTGTATTTTTACACATACCCATGCTGGGTGGGAGAAATTTCTATGTAAATGGACAATTGTGTGTAAAAAAATCAAACAATTGTCATTTACAGAGATATTTCTCCCACTTAGCATGGGTATGTGTAAAAATACACCCCAAAACGCATTATACTACTTCTCCTGAGTACAGCGGTACCACATGTGTGGCACTTTTTTACACCCTAAGTACGCTAAGGGGCCCAAAGTCCAATGAGTACCTTTAGGATTTCACAGGTCATTTTGCGACATTTGGTTTCAAGACTACTCCTCACGGTTTAGGGCCCCTAAAATGCCAGGGCAGTATAGGAACCCCACAAATGACCCCATTCTAGAAAGAAGACACCCAAAGGTATTCCGTACGGAGTATGGTGAGTTCATAGAAGATTTTATTTTTTGTCACAAGTTAGCGGAAAATGACACTTTGTGAAAAAAAACTATTAAAATCAATTTCCGCTAACTTGTGACAAAAAAATAAAAACTTCTATGAACTCACCATACTCCTAACGGAATACCTTGGGGTGTCTTCTTTCTAAAATGGGGTCATTAGTGGGGTTCCTATACTGCCCTGGCATTTTAGGGGCCCTAAACCGTGAGGAGTAGTCTTGAAACAAAAATGACCTGTGAAATCCTAAAGGTACTCATTGGACTTTGGGCCCCTTAGTGCAGTTAGGGTGCAAAAAAGTGCCACACATGTGGTATCGCCGTACTCGGGAGAAGTAGTACAATGTGTTTTGGGGTGTATTTTTACACATACCCATGCTGGGTGGGAGAAATACCTCTGTAAATGACAATCTTTTGATTTTTTTACACACAATTGTCCATTTACAGAGGTATTTCTCCCACCCAGCATGGGTATGTGTAAAAATACACCCCAAAGCACATTGTACTACTTCTCCCGAGTATGGCGATACCACATGTGTGGCACTTTTTTGCACCCTAACTGCGCTAAAGGGCCCAAAGTCCAATGAGTACCTTTAGGATTTCACAGGTCATTTTGAGAAATTTCGTTTCAAGACTACTCCTCACGGTTTAGGGCCCCTAAAATGCCAGGGCAGTATAGGAACCCCACAAATGACCCCATTTTAGAAAGAAGACACCCCAAGGTATTCCGTTAGGAGTATGGTGAGTTCATAGAAGATTTTATTTTTTGTCAAAAGTTAGCGGAAATTGATTTTAATTGTGTTTTTTCACAAAGTGTCATTTTCCGCTAACTTGTGACAAAAAATAAAATCTTCTATGAACTCGCCATACTACTAACGGAATACCTTGGGGTGTCTTCTTTCTAAAATGGGGTCATTTGTGGGGTTCCTATACTGCCCTGGCATTTTAGGGGCCCTAAACCGTGAGGAGTAGTCTTGAAACGAAATTTCTCAAAATGACCTGTGAAATCCTAAAGGTACTCATTGGACTTTGGGCCCTTTAGCGCAGTTAGGGTGCAAAAAAGTGCCACACATGTGGTATCGCCGTACTCAGGAGAAGTAGTATAATGTGTTTTGTGGTGTATTTTTACACATACCCATGCTGAGTGGGAGAAATATCTCTGTAAATGGACAATTGTGTGTAAAAAAAATTAACAAATTGTCATTTACAGAGATATTTCTCCCACCCAGCATGGGTATGTGTAAAAATACACCCCAAAACACATTATACTACTTCTCCTGAGTACGGCAATACCACATGTGTGGCACTTTTTTGCAGCCTAACTGCGCTAAGGGGTCCGAAGTCCAATGAGCACCTTTAGGCTTTACAGGGGTGCTTACAATTTAGCACCCCCCAAAATGTCAGGACAGTAAACACACCCCACAAATGATCCCATTTTGGAAAGTAGACCCTTCAAGGTATTCAGAGAGGGGCATGGTGAGTCCGTGGCAGATTTCATTTTTTTTTGTCGCAAGTTAGAAGAAATGGAAACTTTTTTTTTTTTTTTTTTTCCTCACAAAGTGTCATTTTCCGCTTACTTGTGACAAAAAATAATATCTTCTATGAACTCACTATGCCTCTCAGTGAATACTTTGGGATGTCTTCTTTCCAAAATGGGGTCATTTGGGGGGTATTTATACTATCCTGGAATTCTAGCCCCTCATGAAACATGACAGGGGGTCAGAAAAGTCAGAGATGCTTGAAAATGGGAAAATTCACTTTTGGCACCATAGTTTGTAAACGCTATAACTTTTACCCAAACCAATAAATATACACTGAATGGGTTTTTTTTTATCAAAAACATGTTTGTCCACATTTTTCGCGCTGCATGTATACAGAAATTTTACTTTATTTGAAAAATGTCAGCACAGAAAGTTAAAAAAATCATTTTTTTGCCAAAATTCATGTCTTTTTTGATGAATATAATAAAAAGTAAAAATCGCAGGAGCAATCAAATAGCATCAAAAGAAAGCTTTATTAGTGACAAGAAAAGGAGCCAAAATTCATTTAGGTGGTAGGTTGTATGAGCGAGCAATAAACCGTGAAAGCTGCAGTGGTCTGAATGGAAAAAAAGTGGCCGGTCCTTAAGGGGTAGAAAGCCCTAGGTCCTCAAGTGGTTAAACGGGCGTAGGTCTACTAGTGTTCTATACAATTTAATGTATTTACCTACTACACATTTGTTTACATTATTTTAATTGTATGTTCATTCAGAGTGCACTGTCTGCCAGAATTTCCAGTTTCATAGGATTTGTAAAGGACAAAGAACAGCCACTATATTTTCCTCGGTGTCCAAACTCTGCGAAGTGAAAACATTACATAAGCTGGTTTATTAACCACTTGAGGACCTAGGGCTTTCTACCCCTTAAGGACCGGCCACTTTTTTTCCATTCAGACCACTGCAGCTTTCACGGTTTATTGCTCGCTCATACAACCTACCACCTAAATGAATTTTGGCTCCTTTTCTTGTCACTAATAAAGCTTTCTTTTGGTGCTATTTGATTGCTCCTGCGATTTTTACTTTTTATTATATTCATCAAAAAAGACATGAATTTTGGCAAAAAAATTATTTTTTTAACTTTCTGTGCTGACATTTTTCAAATAAAGTAAAATTTCTGTATACATGCAGCACGAAAAATGTGGACAAACATGTTTTTGATAAAAAAAAAAAACATTCGGTATATATTTATTGGTTTGGGTAAAAGTTATAGCGTTTACAAACTATGGTGCAAAAAGTGAATTTTCCCATTTTCAAGCATCTCTGACTTTTCTGACCCCCTGTCATGTTTCATGAGGGGCTAGAATTCCAGGATAGTATACATACCCCCCAAATGACCCCATTTTGGAAAGAAGACATCCCAAAGTATTCACTGAGAGGCATAGGGAGTTCATAGAAGATATTATTTTTTGTCACAAGTAAGCGGAAAATGACACTTTGTGAGAAAAAAAAAGTTTCCATTTCTTCTAACTTGCGACAAAAAAAAATGAAATCTGCCACGGACTCACCATGCCCCTCTCTGAATACCTTGAAGGGTCTACTTTCCAAAATGGGGTCATTTGTGGGGTGTGTTTACTGTCCTGACATTTTGGGGGGTGCTAAATTGTAAGCACCCCTGTAAAGCCTAAAGGTGCTCATTGGACTTTGGACCACTTAGCGCAGTTAGGCTGCAAAAAAGTGCCACACATGTGGTATTACCGTACTCAGGAGAAGTAGTATAATGTGTTTTGGGGTGTATTTTTACACATACCCATGCTGGGTGGGAGAAATATCTCTGTAAATGACAATTTGTTAATTTTTTTTACACACAATTGTCCATTTACAGAGATATTTCTCCCACTCAGCATGGGTATGTGTAAAAATACACCACAAAACACATTATACTACTTCTCCCGAGTACGGCGATACCACATGTGTGGCACTTTTTTGCACCCTAACTGCGCTAAAGGGCCCAAAGTCCAATGAGTACCTTTAGGATTTCACAGGTCATTTTGAGAAATTTCGTTTCAAGACTACTCCTCACGGTTTAGGGCCCCTAAAATGCCAGGGCAGTATAGGAACCCCACAAATGACCCCATTTTAGAAAGAAGACACCCAAAGGTATTCTGTTAGGAGTATGGTGAGTTCATAGAAGATTTTATTTTTTGTCAAAAGTTAGCGGAAAATGACACTTTGTGAAAAAAAACTATTAAAATCAATTTCCGCTAACTTGTGACAAAAAAATAAAATCTTCTATGAACTCACCATACTCCTAACGGAATACCTTGGGGTGTCTTCTTTCTAAAATGGGGTCATTTGTGGGGTTCCTATACTGCCCTGGCATTTTAGGGGCCCTAAACCGTGAGGAGTAGTCTTGAAACGAAATTTCTCAAAATGACCTGTGAAATCCTAAAGGTACTCATTGGACTTTGGGCCCTTTAGCGCAGTTAGGGTGCAAAAAAGTGCCACACATGTGGTATCGCCATACTCGGAAGAAGTAGTACAATGTGTTTTGGGGTGTATTTTTACACATACCCATGCTGGGTGGGAGAAATACCTCTGTAAATGGACAATTGTGTGTAAAAAAATCAAAAGATTGTCATTTACAGAGGTATTTCTCCCACCCAGCATGGGTATGTGTAAAAATACACCCCAAAACACATTGTACTACTTCTCCCGAGTACGGCGATACCACATGTGTGGCACTTTTTTGCACCCTAACTGCACTAAGGGGCCCAAAGTCCAATGAGTACCTTTAGGATTTCACAGGTCATTTTTGTTTCAAGACTACTCCTCACGGTTTAGGGCCCCTAAAATGCCAGGGCAGTATAGGAACCCCACTAATGAACCCATTTTAGAAAGAAGACACCCCAAGGTATTCCGTTAGGAGTATGGTGAGTTCATAGAAGTTTTTATTTTTTTGTCACAAGTTAGCGGAAATTGATTTTAATAGTTTTTTTCACAAAGTGTCATTTTCCGCTAACTTGTGACAAAAAATAAAATCTTCTATGAACTCACCATACTCCGTACAGAATACCTTTGGGTGTCTTCTTTCTAGAATGGGGTCATTTGTGGGGTTCCTATACTGCCCTGGCATTTTAGGGGCCCTAAACCGTGAGGAGTAGTCTTGAAACCAAATGTCGCAAAATGACCTGTGAAATCCTAAAGGTACTCATTGGACTTTGGGCCCCTTAGCGTACTTAGGGTGTAAAAAAGTGCCACACATGTGGTACCGCCGTACTCAGGAGAAGTAGTATAATGCGTTTTGGGGTGTATTTTTACACATACCCATGCTAAGTGGGAGAAATATCTCTGTAAATGACAATTGTTTGATTTTTTTACACACAATTGTCCATTTACATAGAAATTTCTCCCACCCAGCGTGGGTATGTGTAAAAATACACCCCAAAACACATTATACTACTTTTCCTGAGTACGGCGGTACCACATGTGTGACACTTTTTTGCAGCCTAGGTGCGCTAAGGGGCCCAACGTCCTATTCACAGGTCATTTTGAAGCATTTGTTTTCTAGACTACTCCTCGCGGTTTAGGGCCCCTAAAATGCCAGGGCAGTATAGGAACCCCACAAGTGACCCCATTTTAGAAAGAAGACACCCCAAGGTATTCCGTTAGGTGTATGGCGAGTTCATAGAAGATTTTATTTTTTGTCACAAGTTAGTGAAAAATGACACTTCGTGAAAAAAAAACAATAAAAATTAATTTCCGCTAACTTTTGACAAAAAATAAAATCTTCTATGAACTCGTCATACACCTAACAGAATACCTTGGGGTGTCTTTTTTTCTAAAATGGGGTCACTTGTGGGGTTCCTATACCGCCCTGGCATTTTACAGGCCCAAAACCGTGAGTAGTCTGGAAACCAAATGTCTCAAAATGACTGTTCAGGGGTATAAGCATCTGCAAATTTTGATGACAGGTGGTCTATGAGGGGGCGAATTTTGTGGAACCGGTCATAAGCAGGGTGGCCTTTTAGATGACAGGTTGTATTGGGCCTGATCTGATGGATAGGAGTGCTAGGGGGGTGACAGGTGGTGATTGATGGGTGTCTCAGGGGGTGGTTAGAGGGGAAAATAGATGCAATCAATGCACTGGGGAGGTGATCGGAAGGGGGTCTGAGGGGGATCTGAGGGTTTGGCCGAGTGATCAGGAGCCCACACGGGGCAAATTGGGGCCTGATCTGATGGGTAGGTGTGCTAGGGGGTGACAGGAGGTGATTGATGGGTGTCTCAAGGTGTGATTAGAGGGGGGAATAGATGCAAGCAATGCACTGGTGAGGTGATCAGGGCTGGGGTCTGAGGGCATTCTGAGGGTGTGGGCGGGTGATTGAGTGCCCTAGGGGCAGATAGGGGTCTAATCTGATAGGTAGCAGTGACAGGGGGTGATTGATGGGTAATTAGTGGGTGTTTAGGGTAGAGAATAGATGGAAACACTGCGCTTGGGTGGTGATCTGATGTCGGATCTGCGGGCGATCTATTGGTGTGGGTGGGTGATCAGTTTGCTCGCAAGGGGCAGGTTAGGGGCTGATTGATGGGTGGCAGTGACAGCGGGTGATTGATGGGTGGCAGTGACAGGGGGTGATTGATGGGTGGCAGTGACAGGGGGTGATTGATGGGTGATTGATAGGTGATTGACAGGTAATCAGTGGGTTATTACAGGGGAGAACAGATGTAAATATTGCACTGGCGAATTGATAAGGGGGGTCTGAGGGCAATCTGAGCGTGTAGGCGGGAGATTGGGTGCCCGCAAGGGGCAGATTAGGGTCTGATCTGACGGGTAACAGTGACAGGTGGTGATAGGGGGTGATTGATGGGTGATTGATGGGTAATTAGTGGGTGTTTAGAGGAGAGAATAGATGGAAACACTGCGCTTGGGTGGTGATCTGATGTCGGATCTGCGGGCGATCTATTGGTGTGGGTGGGTGATCAGTTTGCCCGCAAGGGCAGGTTAGGGGCTGATTGTTGGGTGGCAGTGACAGGGGGTGATTGATGGGTGATAGGTGATTGGCAGGTGATTGACAGGTGATCAGTGGGTTATTACAGGGAAGGACAGATGTAAATATTGCACTGGCGAATTGATAAGGGGGGGTCTGAGGGCAATCTGAGCGTGTAGGTGGGTGATTGGGTGCCCGCAAGGGGGAGATTAGGGTCTGATCTGATAGGTAACAGTGACAGGTGGTGATAGGGAGTGATTGATGGGTGATTGATGGGTAATTAGTGGGTGTTTAGAGGAGAGAATAGATGTAAACGCTGCGCTTGGGTGGTGGTCTGATGTCGGATCTGCGGGCGATCTATTGGTGTGGGTGGGTGATCAGATTGCCCGCAAGGGGCAGGTTAGGGGCTGATTGTTGGGTGGCAGTGACAGGGGGTGATTGATGGGTGATAGGTGATTGGCAGGTGATTGACAGGTGATCAGTGGGTTATTACAGGGAAGGACAGATGTAATAAATGCACTGGCGAATTGATAAGGGGGGGGGGGGTCTGAGGGCAATCTGAGCGTGTGGGCGGGTGATTGGGTGCCCGCAAGGGGCAGATTAGGGTCTGATCTGATAGGTAACAGTGACAGGCGGTGATAGGGGGTGATTGATGGGTAATTAGTGGGTGTTTAGAGAAGATAACTGATGTAAACGATACATTTGGGAGGTAATCTGACGGCGGGTTTGCGGGCGATCTAATGGTGTGGGTGGGTGATCAGATTGCCCGCAAGGGGCAGGTTAGGGGCTGATTGATGGGTGGCAGTGACAGGGGGTGATTGATGGGTGATAGGTGATTGGCAGGTGATTGACAGGTGATCAGTGGGTTATTACAGGGAAGAACAGATGTAATGAATGCACTGGTGAATTGATAAGGGGGGGTCAGAGGGCAATCTGAGCGTGTGGGCGGGTGATTGGGTGCCCGCAAGGGGCAGATTAGGGTCTGATCTGATAGGTAAAAGTGACAGGTGGTGATAGGGGGTGATTGATGGGTGATTGATGGGTAATTAGTGGGTGTTTAGAGGAGAGAATAGATGTAAACAATGGATTTGGGATGTGATCTGATGTCGGATCTGCGGGCGATCTATTGGTGTGGGGGGGGGGTGATCAGATTGCCCGCAAGGGGCAGGTTAGGGGCTGATTGATGGGTGGCAGTGACAGGGGGTGATTGACGGGTGATTGACGGGTGATTGACAGGTGATTGACAGGTGATTGACAGGTGATCAGGGGGATAGATGCATACAGTAAACAGGGGGGGGGGGGTCTGGGGAGAATCTGAGGGGTGGGG
Organism: Hyperolius riggenbachi; assembly: GCF_040937935.1. Classification (NCBI taxonomy): domain Eukaryota; kingdom Metazoa; phylum Chordata; class Amphibia; order Anura; family Hyperoliidae; genus Hyperolius; species Hyperolius riggenbachi. The sequence continues at coordinate 262,507,987 of NC_090648.1, forward strand.
GGTGATCAGGAGGGGGCAGGGAGCAGGGGGGGGATAAAAAAAAAATAGCGTTGACAGATAGTGACAGGGAGTGATTGATGGGTGATTAGGGGGGTGATTGGGTGCAAACAGGGGTCTGGGGGGTGGGCAGGGGGGGGTTTGATGGGTGCTGTGGGCGATCTGGGGCAGGGGGGGGAGAAATCAGTGTGCTTGGGTGCAGACTAGGGTGGCTGCAGCCTGCCCTGGTGGTCCCTCGGACACTGGGACCACCAGGGCAGGAGGCAGCCTGTATAATACACTTTGTAAACATTACAAAGTGTATTATACACTTTATATGCGGCGATCGCGGGGTTAACATCCCGCCGGCGCTTCCGTATAGCCGGCGGGATGTTGCGGCGGGCGAGCGGTGACAGTAGCCGGCGGAGGATCGCGTCACGGATGACGCGATCGCTCCGCCCATGCTCTTAGAAGGACCGCCGCCTCTGTGGGTGAGCCGGTCCTTCAGGGCTCCACTTCCCGGCCGCCTCTGTGCGTTAGGCGGTCGGGAAGTGGTTAAGACTGCTCCATGTCTGACTACAATTAAATGTTTCTTTGTTCTGAAACTGGCTTTTTCTTCTTGTTAATGTAAAGGTGAACAGATTTGAGTAGGATGGCGAGAACGACCTGCCCATAGCAACTCCGCTCGTCTGTTGATAAATTTTATCTTGAAAGGTGAAAACATTGTTATTGAGTATAAATTGTACAATGAAGGTTTGTTGTAATGAGGGCATAAGAGAATGGGAGCTGAGAAAATGTTGTAATGCAGTGAGGCCAAATGTATGCGGGATATTAGTGTATAGAGACGCTTTATCTCTTACCCAAGACATAAAAATAAGGAAACGCCCCCTGGTCGCCCGATGTTGGCAGGAATTGGGAGTCTTATGGAAAGATGTTGTTAATTTTTGGATTTTTTTCTCCAGGACCATGTCCTAAGCCTTGACTCGTATATACGGGATTCATCTGATCTCATAGTAAAACTGGATAATGTGTTTTTACCTCCAGATTAAATTTTAATAACGGCTGATGTGGAGTCTCTTTACACGAACATTGACCATAAGGACGCTCTACAGACTACAAGATACTTTCTAAATATGACTTCAATGATGAGACGACCATTCAACAACTTCTTATGCCAGTTATTGGACTTTGTCCTAAAACATAATTATTTCACATTCAATGGTAATTACTATCTACAAACCCATGGTGTATCGATGGGTGCAAAATGTGCCCCATCGATTGCAAACTTGTTTTTGGGTTGGTGGGAGAGGGAGATTGTTTGGTCATCTGCTTTTGGTTCTTTTCACAGCCATATTCTTGATTTTTACCGTTACATGGATAATGTGTTGATTCTTTGGAATGGACCAGAGGATTTGTCGCGACAGTTTATTGCCTGTCTTAATCAAAATGAACACAACATCTACCTCACAGCAAAAAACTCGAAAACAGAGGTGAGTTTTCTGGACTTAAGGATAATACTCTGTGAGGATGGCAGTCTCCAGACTTCTTTGTTTTGTAAGGAGACTGCAGTAAATAATCTACTGCATTACAATTCCTTTCATACAGGTCCGCTCAGAGACAACATTCCGGTAGGACAGTTTCTCAGTATTCGGAGGAACTGTTCGGATGATCAGGACTTTATCAAAGAAAGTAAAAACTTGAGAGGTTGTTTTTTGGAGAGAGGATACCCTAAAAAAGTAGTAAATCGTGCCCAACAGAGAGCAATGGAGACAAATCGAGGAGATCTTCTAAAAGCGAAACGAGATACAGGTCAGTTGGTTCGTCTATGTACAAGTTACAATGATCACTGGCAAAGTATAAAAAGGATTTTAAACCAACACTGGCCTGTCATCCGCAGTGATGCTGTGATGAAACAATACACCACAGAAAGAGCAGCCATAACGGCAAAAAGAGCCCCCTCTTTAACCTATTTTGGTTCCTGGACGTAGAAACTACGTCCAGGAACCATGCGCGCTACCGCGCGCTCCCGCGGCCGATCGCGCGCGTGCACGCGCGCTGGTTCGTTAGCCAGGCAATCAGTGAATCGGGCTATGGTGCCCGATCACTGATTCCTCTCCCCCGCTGAAAAAGCGACAGCTTCTCTCGGAAGCTTCGCTTTTTCTGGCTGTTCCCTCCTCGATGCGTCACTCTAAGCATGTGTTACGCTTAGAGTGACGTCATGTAAACAAACTCATGGCCGCCATCTTGTGGCCAAAAAGTAAAACTACAACAAAAAGTAATAAAAATTAAAATCAACACACAATTACATTAAAAAACTATGGTTTACATCCCACCCTCCCAAAAATACTCAAATAAAATGTTTAATATAAAAAAAAAAACATTACAATAAAAAAAACATGTAAATATTTACCTAAGGGTCTAAACTTTTTAAATATCAATGTAAAGATGAAATATTTCTATATTTTTTTTATTTTAAACTTGTAAATAGTGATAGATGCAAAACGGAAAAAATGCACCTTTATTTCCAAATTAAATATTGTCGCCATACATTGTGATAGGGAAATAATTTTAACGGTGTAATAACCGGGACATATGGGCAAATACAATACATGAGTTTTAATTATGGAGGCATGTATTATTTTAAAACTATAATGGCTGAAAACTGAGAAATAATGATTTTTTTCCGTTTTTTTCTTATTCTTCCTGTTAAAATGCATTTACAGTAAAGTGGCTCTTAGCAAAATGTACCCCCCAAAGAAAGCCTAATTGGTGGTGGAAAAAACAAGATATAGATCAGTTCATTGTGATAAGTAGTGATAAAGTTATAGGCTAATCAATGGGAGGTGAACATTGCTCAAGTGAAAACGATGGAACGCGAATGGGTTAAAGGACTTATTGTGTAAAAGTCATTATGAAAAAAAGAAAGATCAAAAATCTTTGTGTACTATAAAAGGAAATTATGCCTGTGGATGCTGCAACATATGTGCACATATGCAAAAAACAAAACAGGTATGGAATGTGGCACAAACACGCTACTATAAGATACAACAGTATATCAACTGTCAGAGCACAGGGGTAATATATTTGTTAGAGTCCCCCTGTGGCTCAAAATATGTGGGTCAAACCAGAAATATGTTGAAGCAGAGAGTACAGAAACACTTTTCCACAATAAGATTGTCCACAAAGGACTTTGAAGAGGGAAAAACCCTTACACCTGTTGCTTTACATGCTTTTTTACACCATCAGAGCAGTACAAAAAACTGGAAGATAACTGGCTTACAAAAAATGTTACCTTCCCCACGGGGTGGGAATATCACACAATCCTTACTGAGGGCAGAAACCCGATGGATTTTTGAATTGGGCATGCAAGGCCCGGGGGGACTAAATGAGGACTTCTCATTTAGTAGCTTTTTGCATTAAAACTTGAAAGATTCCTGTGACGTTATGTCCTCGTTGTGGCTTATGTTTCTGATGGTTGAATTATTGGGTTGGTGTTGTGTGGTGTTTTCGGCACTTTGTGACACAATCTTAATCTGGATATTGGTACTCAGTTGAAGGTGAGCTACTGATCATCTCTTCCCTCTATTCTTAGAAGTACACTTTTTTCTGGGATTGTGGTGTTGGATTAACTACTCTTATTTTCACAGAGGCGGGTAGGTATTGGAACCATGTGTGTACCATTGTTGACCCACATGTGTCCATCTTCTTTAAATTATTTTGTTCCTTTTTACCCTAAATATATGAGGTTAGGCTTGTTTACATTTTTTGGTGGCTGTTTAGTGAGTAGCAGTCACCTCACACATAAATACCTGATGTCCTACTGTATTGTGATATATGGGCACTATTATAATGCTTAGATGGGGTTCTACTTAGGGATTATTATTCCCCAAAAATTCTTTCACTCTCCCCCCTTTTTTCTTTATGGGGTTTTTTGGAAATAGTAACCTCACTCTCTCTTTTTCCTTTCTGTTTGGGTTGCACTATAAATGAATTCTCTAAGTATTTGCTTATCTCCTGTATGGATTTTGGGTGTTCTAAACTCATTGTCCTGGTTATATCATATTAATATTTTTCCTTTTTTGTTTAATTTTCTAGAATTATACAATTTTTGCTCTCAGTTATTTGGAATTTTACTGGAGTGGTTTTCCTCGTCTTTTTTCCCCCCATACTTGGGATGAAGACCTTTCCAAGATACAACTATTTGGGATAAAAGTTTTGTTTATATATGTGTATATATTTGCAGCAATTGGAGATTGTATGTTTTGTAATACCCTTTGTGTATTCTATGCTCTTAATATCTCTAATGTCAATTGCCTGTAATACTATTAATGCCCGCTAGATGTCCCTCCTTTTGGGAGTCTATATGTGTAGTTAATAGAGGAAACTCTTTGTTGAAATCCTTTTTCAAACTCTTTATATATCCTCATTCTTCTCCCTCTATTAGGTTGCTCTTTCATATGAGACTTTATTACTTTATTCATGTTTACTTTTTTTGGTGAAGGTAGACTTCCTTTTAAATCAAATTTATTATATCCCGCCGCCAGTCCGTTCTGCGCATGCGCCCTTTTTCTATTTTGTTTATTTGAGGGGTTTGTTTTCTCTTCCGCATTGGACGGCGTAATAGTGTTCGGGTTGCTTAGGCAACCTGACGCTTTTTACGCTATGACGCGGCCATAGGGTCGTCTTGTGTCCATAGGGCGTTCCCTTTCTTTCTCTACGGGGCTGGCTGGCGGGGATTTAAAAGCGTCTCTACGCCATTACTAATTTGCCTCTCTCTGAAGCGGGTCGTGCCCGCGTGATGCATTAAGGCAAACAGCAGTGGTTACTTTTCCTCCCTCCTCTACCTGTAAGTATTGAGCCTGTCACTTTACCCACTTTTACACATTCTGGGTGGTTGATTGCTGCATATACGGTCTTTTTGAGACCTTGCTTGTCTCTCTTATTAATATAATTTTTGGGCATTTGTGCAATATTTTTCACTTCTTGATTATGAATTGTGGATCATGAATTATACATGCTCATATTACTGGGCTCTTTGTGGCATACTGTATTTATAATTTTGTGTGACCTAGGCTGTTATTCTCTTGACGACCAGCTAACGCCGATTGGCGTAAACTGGTCGTCTGCGGGTTTCCATGGAAACGGCCGCGCGGCCTTTCCATGTCCGTTCACGGAGGGCGTCTCCGTGAACAGCCGGAGAGCCGCCGATCGTGGCTCGCCGGCAAAATGTAAACACGCGGGGAAGAAATCCCCGCTGTTTACATCATACGGCACTGCTGCGCAGCAGCGCCGTAAGGCAGATTGACGATCCCCGGCCTCTGATTGGCCGGGGATCGCCGGCATATGATAGGCTGAAGCCTATCCTACAATGCGCAGGACGGATATCCGTCCTGCGCAGCTCATACAGGGAGAGGGAGGACTGAGAGGATGGGAGCGCCGAAAACGCTGCGGAGGGGGGCTTTGAAGAGCCCCCCCCGCAAAGCGCAGCAAGCCGGCGGCGATCAGACCCCCCCAGCAGGACATCCCCCTAGTGGGGAAAAAAGGGGGTAAGTCTGATCGCCCTGGCTCTATCCTGATCTGTGCTGCAGGCTGGAGAGCCCACGCAGCACAGATCAGGCAATAATCCCCTGGTCGTCAAGTGGGCAATATATTGAGGTTTGGTGAGGTATTAATATTAATTAATTCATATTTAATAATGAATTGATTATTCACTATGTACGCTGCTGTCATCACCTTGAGTGATTTTTAATGTTTTTAATTATGTTTACCATTTTCCAATACAAATTCTTGTATTATTATTATTATTATTTTTGTTAAAATCATTACCTTGGAGTGGTTGGTGCTGTTTTATTGGGTACTTTTCTGTTTAACCACTTGCCGACCGCGCACTCATACCGTGCGTCGGCAAAGTGGCAGCTGCAGGACCAGGGACGCAGTATTGCGCCGCCAGCTGCAGGCTGATTAATCAGTCACAGCGGGGGGCTCCGTAAATAGCCTGCGGGCTGCCGATCGCGGCTCGCAGGCTAAATGTAAACACAAGCGGAAATAATCCGTAAGGCAGATCGGCGATCCCCGGCCAATCAGCGGCCGGGGATCGCCGCCATGTGACAGGGGACAGCCTGTCACTGGCTGCACAGGACGGATAGCGTCCTGTGCAGCCCCGATCACCGGGGATGAGCAGATAGGAGAGGGAGGGGGGAATTTCGCTGCGGAGGGGGGCTTTGAGGTGCCCCCCCCCCCGCAACATGCCAGACAGGAGGAGCGATCAGACCCCCCCTGCACATCATCCCCATAGGGGGGAAAAAAGGGGGGCGATCTGATCCCTCTGTGTGCCAGCTGATCTGTGCTGGGGGCTGCAGAGCCCACCCAGCACAGATCACAAAAAATAACGCTGGTCCTTAAGGGGGGGGGGTAAAGGGTGGGTCCTCAAGTGGTTAAAGATATATAGAGACGTGACGTCACAAGTGAGCCAGATGTAATCTGGCTGCCAGGAGAAGGATTGTAAGAGTTTGATGAGGTGTTGGGAGTCTTTGAGGAAAGAGGGTAATGTTTGTATGTATGTCTGTAGGTGTGTGTCAATGAATTGGGAAAGGTTGCTGGTGACTGAGATGATGGGTCTGCCTGGTGGTTTATTAATATTTTTGTGAATTTTGGGAAGATAATAAAAGAAGGGGGTTTTTGGATGAGGGTTAATTATACATTTTTTTCATTTTTTGTGATGATATTGTTTGAATAATTGTTGATTTCTGGGGTGGGGTCTGTATCCGGTGACAAGACGTCCCGCTTTAAGCAGCAGGACGTCCTGGCCTCGGGACTCTGGCCACCGTAATTGCAACTGGCAACTATTAGACGCCGCGCCAGTTCGCAGCCCGCGGCCCCGCTCCAGCCTGCATAGTGTTCGGCAGGCGAGCAGGGCTACGGGAAGATGGCGTCCGAAGCCCTGGAGACTATTTGTGTCTGCAGTACAGGGCTTTGGGTGCCATCTTCCCGTAGCCCTGCTATTCCATCAGCGTGGGAGACTGCAGGAGGAAGATCTCAGAGGAGACTTCTGTCAGGTGAGTAAATTCTTTTTTTTGCAGGTGTTATGTTATGTTGCCCACATTGCGTTTATTTACTGCTAAAATGTTGCCCACATTGCATTTATTTACTGCTAAAATGTTGCCCACATTGCGTTTATTTACTGCTAAAATGTTGCCCACATTGCATTTATTTACTGCTAAAATGTTGCCCACATTGCGTCTATGTACTGCTAAAATGTTGCACACATTGCGTTTATTTACTGCTAAAATGTTGCCAACATTGTATTTATTTACTGCTAAAATGTTGCACACATTGCGTTTATTTTCTGGTGAAATGTTACCCACATTGCGTTTATTTACTGCTAAAATGTTGCCCACATTGCGTTTAATTACTGCTAAAATGTTGCACACATTGCGTTTATTTTCTGGTGAAATGTTGCCCACATTGCGTTTATTTTCTGGTAAAATGTTGCCCACATTGCGTTTATTTTCTGGTGAAATGTGGCCCACTGCGTTTATTTACTGCTAAAATGTTGCCCACATTGCGTTTATTTACTGCTAAAATGTTGCCCACATTGCGTGTTTTGTTACTGCTAAAATGTTCCCCACATTGCATTTATTTACTGCTAAAATGTTGCACACATTGCGTTTATTTTGTGGTGAAATGTTGCCCACGTTGCGTTTGTTTACTGCTAAAATGTTGCCCACATTGCGTTTAATTACTGCTAAAATGTTGCACACATTGCGTTTATTTTCTGGTGAAATGTTGCCCACATTGCGTTTATTTTCTGGTGAAATGTGGCCCACATTGCATTTATTTACTACTAAAATGTTGCCAAAATTGCGTTTATTTTCTGTAGAAATGTTGCCCACATTACGTGTATTTACTGCTAAAATGTTGCCCACATTGCGTTTATTTATTGCTAAAATGTTGCCCACATTGCGTTTATTTTCTGGTGAAATGTTGCCCCCATTGCGTTTATTTTCCGGTGAAATGTGGCCCACTGCATTTTTTTCTGGTGAAATGTTGCCCAGATTGCATTTATTTACTACTAAAATGTTGCCAAAATTGCGTTTATTTTCTGGAGAAATGTTGCACACATTGCGTTTATTTACTGCTAAAATGTTGCCCACATTGTGTTTATTTTCTGGTGAAATGTTGCACACATTGCGTTTATTTACTGCTAAAATGTTGCCCACATTGCGTTTATTTACTGCTTAAATGTTGCCCACATTGCGGTTATTTACTGTTGAAATGTTGCACACATTGCTTTTATTTTCCGGTGAAATGTTGCCCACATTGTGTTTTATTTTCTGGTGAAATGTTGCACACATTGCGTTTTCTTTTCTGGTGAAATGTTGCCCACATTGCGTTTTCTTTTCTGGTGAAATGTTGCCCATATTGCATTTTATTTTCTGGTGAAATGTTGCCCACATTGCGTTTTCTTTTCTGGTGAAATGTTGCCCACATTGCGTTTTATTTTCTGGTGAAATGTTGCCCATATTGCATTTATTTCCTGCTGAAATGTTTCCCACATTGCGTTTATTTTCTGGTGAAATGTTGCCCACATTGCGTTTATTTACTGCTAAAATGTTGCCCACATTGTGTTTATTTTCTGGTGAAATGTTGCACACATTGCGTTTATTTACTGCTAAAATGTTGCCCACATTGCGTTTATTTACTGCTTAAATGTTGCCCACATTGCGTTTATTTACTGTTGAAATGTTGCACACATTGCTTTTATTTTCCGGTGAAATGTTGCCCACATTGTGTTTTATTTTCTGGTGAAATGTTGCACACATTGCGTTTTCTTTTCTGGTGTAATGTTGCCCACATTGCGTTTTCTTTTCTGGTGAAATGTTGCCCATATTGCATTTTATTTTCTGGTGAAATGTTGCCCACATTGCGTTTTCTTTTCTGGTGAAATGTTGCCCACATTGCGTTTTATTTTCTGGTGAAATGTTGCCCATATTGCATTTATTTCCTGCTGAAATGTTTCCCACATTGCGTTTATTTTCTGGTGAAATGTTGCCCACATTGCGTTTATTTACTGCTAAAATGTTGCCCACATTGCGCTTATTTTCTGGTGTTTGGGGAAACTGTTGCTGCATTTATTATTTAACGGTCATAGTTGGCTATATTTGCTGCTTTGGGGTTACGGTATACTAATAAATAGCATCACACAGTTTCTGCACACCCATGATGCGAATCCTCGTTTCACCACATCATGACGGAAACACTGTTTTCTTATGCCTCGCTGTTACATTATGACATTAGCTCCGCCCACACAATGTCATGGCCACGCCCATTGCCCCCAATTTTCGGCGCCGCACGCCCCCCTCAGGCGTGGTGCCCACTCCTGTCCCAGGTTGAACCCAGAAAAATCTGGTCACTCTAGGTCTGTAGCTAGAGTTGCGTAATGTTTGGAATCTCCCAAAAGGCGGGTGGCTTCCTACATGTAGTCTGATTTATTAAGGATGACAATCCCTCCCTCTTTATCTGCCGATTTAATAACTATTTCTGGTTTTTTTTTGTAAATTCTTAAGCGCAGTTCTTTCTCCTTTTGTGAGGTTGGCGGTGGATGGGGTGTTGGCATTTTGTAGTTTTGTAAATCGTGGAGGACTAGGGAGTAGAAGGTGTTCATATAATTTCCTTTGGATTCAACTTTCAGGTTGGTGTTGATGTAGTTTTCTGTTTCTAGTTCTGGGGTGGATACTGAATATATGGGGAGGAAATCATTGCTGGTAATGAGGGCCGTGTTATCGGATTGGGGGGCGGGGGATAGGTGTTTTTTTATTGCAAAATGACGTTTTAGGGCCCGTTCCCACCTGAGCGGGAATCGTGCGATTCCCGCTCACGGCAAACCGCTAGCGGTTCTGCAAGAACCGCTACACAATGCAGCGAGTGGCAGTGTTCTCACTACCGCGGTTGCGGTTAGCGATAACCGCAACCGCGCTGCGTACAGCGGTTTGCCGGCGACGAGCGTTCCACGATTTGCGATCGTAATTAGCGTGCTTAGCACGCTAATCGCGATTGCTCCAAAACCACCGCAGTGTCCAGTGATTTTTCCGCGCTAATCGCGGGAAAATCACTCCTGCAATTACCGCCGGCATTCTGCGATTTTAAGTGTGAACTTAAAGTTTTCTTATGTAAAGTTATGTGAGTTTTATGTTTTTATGTGAGTTTTCTTATGTAAATGTCGAGGTCGTTGAAAAGTTTGAACATATTGGGTTGGTGGGGAGGGCAGAGAGAAAGGTCCTTTTTTAGTAGGTCAATTTCCTTTTGAAAGGGTGTGACTGGAGAGGTTGAAAATGCTCTTAGTGTGTTTGGGAATTGGGGGTTCTGCAGTGAAAGGGTGGTCAGAGTCTGTTCCTTTTTTCTTTTCCCTCTCCCTCTATGCCCTCTTTTTCTTCGTTCTCGAGTGGATGTTTGTTTTGTTGTTTTATGGGTGGGGGTGTATGTGATGGTTGAAGGATCGTGCGTGATGCTATTGGACTGGGTAATTGAGTTGAGAGGTGGTTCTGGGATAGTGTGGAGGGAAGGTCTAAAAAAAGGCGAGGTGAGAGAGTTGTTAATTTGGTCTCTATTTTCGTTATCTGATGGCTGGGTTGCCTGGAAGAATTTTCCAATAGTCATTTGCTGTTTGGTTATCTTCTTAGTATTTTTGGAATTTATCTGGGGAGTGGTTTCCGTGAGTTTAGGGGGTACTACTGACTTCGTAAGGGAAGTTGGAGGGGTTGAATGTGTGGTGTAGGTACTGGTCTGTGATGACGGGGAGTTGGGTACCGATATTGAAGAACTAGGGGGGAGAAAATGTCATCTGTACAGTCCCTGATGTAGTTATTGTTGTTAGTAGAGGTGGTACTTTTGTGTGGAATTAGGGAGTTGGGAGGAATGAGGTTTTGAAACTAGACATTTGGAGTAGTGGAAAAAGAACTGTATTTGGCCCTACCATCCTCAGTAGGTGGGTTGTGGACCTGTGTTAATGGTGGTGGGGGGTTGGATGCAGGGAACATTAAGATGTGAGGGAGGTGTGGGGCGGGGTGGTTTAGGAGTGGTGGTGGACTTTGGGTAGTCAAAACTGTGTGCTGGTAGTGGTGTTAGTGTGTGGGGTTTAGTATTGGTGGGAACCGTGGGATTGTTGGATGGAGGTGGATTGGAGTGGGTGAAAAAAAGTGGGGGTGGTGGAAGGGGGGGGGGATATCTTAGGGGGGGGAGGGGGGCAAGGTGAGGCTCATAAGAGAAGGTAGGGGATTGGTGGGCGGTGCTGGTGGTGGGGGACTGGCTGGTAGGGGGCGTGGTTTACGCTCCCTTTCTCTATGTTCAGCATAGGCCAGCCGGTCCCTATTGAGTTTTTTTCAATTTGGACTCAGTGGTATCTAGTTCAAAATGTTTGACTCTGCTGGTGAGATTGGATATTAATAGGTGATATTGTGGATGATCGGAATGTTTTGCTAAATTGTTTTGCACTCGGCAATGGTTGGTTGTAGTTCCTGTAGCAAGGATTTACGTTTTTTTAATGGTTCTTTCCATCATGCCCTGGGAACAAGACTCTAAATATTCGTACCAGTCAGTAGTAAATATAGTATAGTATTTTTTTCATTCTCATACCTCCCTGCAAGGCTTACATGTTAAATGTGCTTTCTTACCTGCAATGTTATATATTATACATTTTTGGTTTAAGGAACCTTGTGTGTTTTTTGGCCTGTTTTTTTTATAGCTTTAAATGGCTAGATATGCCCCCTCTGTCCCTATAGACAGCTGTGCCCCCGCTAATCTCTCCCCCTCTGCAGTGTGCGAGTAAGAGGCATGAACATAGGAGGCAGAAGACACCGCATCCTACGTTCCAGCTATGATATCATCACTCCTCTGCAGCGCACCCAGTGTCCGCTCTTTGGTAAGAGCAGTTCATGTGACAAGAAACACCGCCTTTTCCTTCCAAGGAGAGGACGCTGGACGTGCTGCAGAAGAGAGATGACGTAATTCGCTGCTGGAATGTTGAAGCCAGTGAGTCTCCTGCTGTTGCAGAGGGAGGGAAAGAAGCCGGACCACTTCAGACGGCCAGTGAGCCACCTCTCACACGTGCCCACACAGTGCTACGCCTGGGGACTTGTCCCCTCTTGGCGCTCCCCATTCCCTTGCAGACCAATTTGATACAGTACAGATTCTACTTGCATAAAATATGTGAAATCACTGAGGAAAATATCCACATATAACAGTTCATATGTCCTTTATATGCTGCCCGTATTTCACCCTGCACCTGCTGCCACATACCCACGGTAGGACTGTATCGTTTGACACAATATTGCTGACAAGTTTGTTGCATGCACTTGTATGAACACAGCCTGAAGAATATTAAAGTACAACACGTTTACTGCAGTGCCAGATGTTTTTCCTCTTTCATCCTGCATGTAATATCCATCTCTGTATATATCCTGAGCACGCAGTCTGTCACCGTGGGCTTGTCTTAAAGGGATATCCTGCCGGCCAATCCAGAGCCAGCCGTATGTAGTGCCGACCCTCTATGAACTTTCCTCTTATGTGCATATCATATGTCCTTTATCCAGCTTTTCAATGGAACAGTATTACATCTTGCTAGCAGCTTTGGTAATAATAACCTCCACCACATCTATGTGACTGGACACTCACCCTTATCCAATGACCCCCTGTTAAGATGGGTCATAAGCACTTTTGGGATACTCTCAAGGCGATCCCCAGCCTGTCACGATCCACTTTCCATTTATACTGCAGTATCTTCATAGAGCTTACACCTCAAAGTAAAGCACAAGGCCTCCTATAGCGTTTCCAAATTTATTAAAAAATGTTAAAATTGCACACTCACATGTTCCACAGTATTAAAGAACAAGCGACACCCATGCTAACCTAGACATAAAAAAAACATATATAAGTAGATAAATACTACTTCTACTTACAGAACAGATGTATTGTGCTATCCACGTAATGATTCCTGTGAATTTTATAAATGGAAAAGCAGAAAATCCTTTTCTAGGCAGTGGCCATCTTGCCAAGCTAATGCTGACAACATATCCTCCCTGACTCTTGTTCCACCCCTCCCTTCTCTTGCTCATTGGGTATTCATTAGCTGCCCTCCTCCCAGAGTCTTCAGACACTCCCACTGAGGTGTATACTAGGAACTGAACTGTCTTATCCTCCAATCGCTGAATCACCTCAGCCTTGCTTGTAAACACAAGTGATCAGAGGGTGTTTCTGATAAGCAGCTAGGCAGGGAAATAAATGGAAGAGGAGGAATATATTATAGATGCAAAGAACTCCCAGCATTCAACTCTTTGGCACTGTTTGGCACTAGGGCCAGTGCCCATAAAGTATGTGATAACTCCAAACCATAACAGCAGAAAATGTTTTGCAAGTTTTGAATGCAGGATTAGCATCTTTATCACCTAATACACTCAGACCAGTTGCTGTTGAAATTTGATTTTTATTGTGACAATACCGCTTTAATTAGGCTCAGAGTTTTTATGGGCTCTCCCCCATACAATGGCCACCAGCTGGGCAAAACGAATTCTCGTCACCTACATGTAACACACCCCTGTGACCGCCCACCCACCCTTTTTCCAATGGCAGGCACTCCTGTCATTTAATCAAACAGCGTAAATAGATTATTGTCATGGTCATCTGAAACCCCCCTTATTAACATCTCTCTATCCATAATACTAACCTTATCTAATTCATGATCATATCCCTTTTCCTTAAAGTGATCATATAAAATGTTCAATTGCATTTCAAAATCCCCCATATCAGTGCAGTTAAGTCTAATACGTGTGAATTGCCCCTTAGGTACATTACAGATCCACTTAGGGTGATGTCTACTCTCACTAGAAATGTATCCATTACGATCAGTGTCTTTAAAGTGATTTTTTACATTTTAACCTCCCATCTACCACCGAGAGTGTGCGATCTAGAAAATTCATATCATGTGCATCAGCCACAGAGGATACCTGAATATGACCATCCCTATTGTTTATAAACATTACAAAATTATCCAGTGACTCCTTAGTGCCCTTCCACATAAAGAACAGGTAGTCTATGTACCTTTTCCAGACCATAACCCCTTGTGAATCGAATTGTGTCAATAACGCCTCCTCCCACTTGGTGATATTTGCCTCAGGATATCACATATTTTATGCAAGCAGAATCTGTATCAGGCCCAGTGCACACCAAAAACCTCTAGCAGAGCTGCAAAACGCTAGAGGTTTTTGAAGCAGGTTTCAGAGGAGAGAGGTTTTCTAAACATGCCTAGCATTTTTTGCAGCGTTTTTATGTAGCAGAGTTCAAATATTGTTACAGTAAAGCCGTTACTGAACAGCTTCTGTAACAAACACACCTAGATAGATTGTTCTGTAACAAACACACACAGATATTCAGCGTTTTCTGAAAAGAGGTGCTATATTAAAGGACAACTGCAGCGAGAGGTATGTAGAGAATGCCATATTTATTCCCCCTTAAAGGGGAACTGAAGAGAGAGGTATATGGAGGCTGTCATGTTTATTTCCTTTTAATCAATACCAGTTGCCTGGCAGCCCTGCTGGTCTATTTCTCTGCAGTAGTATCTGATTAAAACCAGAAACAAGCATGCAGCTAGTCTTGTCAGATCAGACTTATAAGTCTGAACCACTGAAACACCTGATCTGCTGCATGCTTGTTCAGGGGCTATGGCTAATAGTATTAGAGGCAGAGGATCAGCAGGGCTGCCAGGCAACTGGTATTGTCTAAAAGGAAATAAACATGATAGCCTCCATATACCTCTCTCTTCAGTTCCCCTTTAAAGAGACACTGAAGTGAAAAAAAAATTATGATATGATTTATATGTGTAGTACAGCTAAGAAATAAAACATTAGGAGCAGAGACACAAGTCTAATACCGTTTTCCAGTACAGGAAGAGTTAAGAAACTCCAGTTAGGGCTGGTTCAGACGGACGTTTGCAGAGCGTTTACTGCCAGCGTTCGGGGCTTGGCGTTAAACGCTCCCATTCAAGTGAATGGGAGCGTTTGTACCAAGCTTTTACTCGCGTTTGCACAAACGCGGCGTTCGGGTCCCGATTTTCACTGGCGTTCAAGGAGCCCCTGGAAGCTACATGTTGCTTCCAGGGGCGGTTAACCGCGACGGGTAATGTCCCTCTAGGGGAAGAAAAAACGCGACCGCATCCGAACGCAATGCGAACGCTGCTGAAAGCCTGAACGCATCACGAACGCAACGCCAACGAACGCGACGCCTCCAAACGTCCGTCTGAACCAGCCCTTATCTATGCAAAAAAGCCTTTGAACTCCTCGACTTTCAAAGTCCCAGAGAGCTGTCTTCTGAAGCTTGTTATCTCAAGTGTCAGTCATTGTATCTTCTTTTTCTCCCCAGAGGACAGGTCAATAGTTCACAAGACTGCTCTGTAAAAACATTCAGAATGCTGAGTAGTGTGTAAACGGCAAATATTAGAGAATGATGCAATGTTATAAAAAAACATTATATAACTGAAAATAAAAATGAGAATATTTTCTTTGCTACTAATCTTCTAGTAATTATCCGTACTACACCACCAATTCATTATATCATAATTTTTTTATTCGCTTCAGTGTCTCTTTAAAGAAAACCTGAACTGAAAATTAAAAGTCAAAATAAGTGTCACGGACGGTTGCGGGGCCGCAGGCGCGTCCTGTAACCGCCCGTGAAGAAAAGCGATCGCACTCGATTCTCTGCGTCGATTGCGCTTCAAATCGATAGAATCTGGATTTATTGTGTAGGAGGTCTGCAGTCCTTTCTTAGCAGAGGAATAGCATCACCTTAACTGCAGGATGGCTCTTTTGATATGCTAATGAGCCTGGGCCCAGAGAGTCCCTGGCTTCAAGCTGTGCTGATGGCCCATCCATCAGGTATAAGGTGACAAACACCATGACAGAACCAATTTAGAGTGAGGAAACTCAGACACTCCGACTCCTTTTCCCAGCAGGGAGCCGACATGTGGCTTGCTGCTGCCAACTTCAAAGAACCTTTGCCTGGGAATGACCTGGTATAAATCCCAGGGGTCTCTCATATTCCATAAATTGCTATATGTATCATATTTTCTGTGTTGCCAGGCTGGCAGACCCTCCAAACTAACAGAGCAGGTAGGGCCCTGCCTGGCGTTGGTTCTGAGAACATTTCAGAACCTTCTGAGGTAAAGACTGCCCGTTAGGCAGTCCAACAGTGCCCTAATGGTACCACAGGGGTCCCACCCCTCATGTTTGGTATCAGACTGCTGGGTACATCGAGGCAGATCTGAAAATATTAGTAAATCTGCCCTGACCTGTACGGTTCTGTGAGATAGAGCCCATATATGGGTAGATATGATTTCTAGCCCCAGTACAAGAGGAGGGCTCATCTCATCTTTGAAGGAGGTGTATAGCTCCCCGCCCTCACTCCCTCCTACTGAAGCAGGGGCATAAGAATGGCTGAGGACCCAAACTCAGGGTCCTCCACACTGAACCATCTTGCACTCATCAGATGCCAGCTTGAGGATATGCTGGTATCCACCTGGTCTGAACTCTGGACTTTGAAACCAAGGACTTTATGATTCTTCCCACAATAAGGACATCTTTCCAGGAACTAAGTATTTTTCTCCCTTCTTTTATTTTTCATACTGGCTATTACTGTTTTCATAATTGTTGATTTTCATAATTGTCTGTATATATTAATTATTTATATTGCGTGAATAAACGACTTTCTCCAAGTCATTCACTTTCCGCTACCCTGCTTATCAGCACACACAGAACTGATCCCGGGTCTCTGAAGATACGCTACTGTTTGTTTGTTGTTGGCTAGACAGAATATCGTGTGTTTAACCGTTTTATTCGCAGGATTAGTCAGTCAGTTAGTGGGCCCCACGGTCCCATAGTAACCGCGGTGGTGGCAGTTTACTCTGAACCAGTAGGTGACGTTGTAATTACCCGTGTCTCACAGGCTCCCTTCTGAGTTGTCTGCGGCTAATTCTTAACGGTTCCTGCGCATTGACTGCGACCAGAGTTCGCACGATCTGTGCGCTGGCACCGTTTAGAAGGCTAAATGCGGTCAGCCACTGAGGGCTCCTGTGACAATAAGCATACACAAGTCATACTTACTTTCCATGTAGTCTACTCCTCAGTGTCTTTCTCCTGTCCCGCGTCCTGTTTGTTCACTGTGATCAAGGGAATTTTCCGTCCTCCATTTTGAAAATGGCCATTACCCATAACCGCTTTCTGGTCAGCACACAGTTAAACTGTAACATCGCCCACTTGAGCCATAGGGAAACATGGACATTACCTGGTACATCAGTTTTCCTCTCAGCTATAACTGACAGCAACTGATATTTGATTGACAGCAACTGATATATTTCAGATCTGACAAAATATTGTCAGAACTGGAAGAGATTATTGTCAGAAGAAAATGGTAAGCTTCTGAACGGAACTGATGGCAAGTAGAGTTGGGCCGAACGGTTCGCCTGCGAATGGTTCCATGCGAACTTCCGTGGTTCACGTTCGCGTCCCGCAGGCGAACGTTTGCGGAAGTTCGGTTCGCCCCATAATGCACCATGGAGGGTCAACTTTGACCCTCTACATCACAGTCAGCAGGCCCAGTGTAGCCAATTAGGCTACACTAGCCCCTGGAGCCCCACCCCCTTATATAAGGCAGGCAGCGGCGGCCATTACGGTCACTTGTGTGCCTGCATTAGTCAGAGTAGGGCGAGCTGCTGCAGACTGTCTCTCATAGGGAAAGATTAGTTAGGCTTGGCTTGTTCCTGGCTGCATACCTGTTCTGTTCAGTGAGCCCACTGCATACCTGTTCAGTGAACCTGCCACTGTATACCTGTTCAGTGAACCCGCCACTGCATACCTGTTGTGTTCAGTGAACCCGCCACTGTATACCTGTTCTGTTCAGTGAACCCGCCACTGCATACCTGTTGTGTTCAGTGAACCCGCCACTGTATACCTGTTCTGTTCAGTGAACCCGCCACTGCATACCTGTTGTGTTCAGTGAACCCGCCACTGTATACCTGTTCTGTTCAGTGAACCCACCACTGTATACCTGTTCAGTGAACCCGCCACTGCATACCTGTTGTGTTCAGTGAACCCGCCACTGTATACCTGTTCTGTTCAGTGAACCCGCCACTGCATACCTGTTGTGTTCAGTGAACCCGCCACTGTATACCTGTTCTGTCAGTGAACCCGTCACTGCATACCTGTTCTGTTCAGTGAACCTGCCACTGTATACCTGTTCTGTTCAGTGAACCCGCCACTGTATACCTGTTCTGTTCAGTGAACCCGCCACTGTATACCTGTTCAGTGAACCCGCCACTGCATACCTGTTATGTTCAGTGAACCCGCCACTGTATACCTGTACTGTTCAGTGAACCCGCCACTGCATACCTGTTCTGTTCAGTGAACCTGCCACTGTATACCTGTTCTGTTCAGTGAACCCGCCACTGCATACCTGTTGTGTTCAGTGAACCCGCCACTGTATACCTGTACTGTTCAGTGAACCCGCCACTGTATACCTGTTCTGTTCAGTGAACCCGCCACTGCATACCTGTTCAGTGAACCTGCCACTGCATACCTGTTCTGTGAACCCACCACTGCATACCTGTTCTGTGAACCCACCACTGCATACCTGTTCAGTGAACCCACCACTGCATACCTGTTGTGTTCAGTGAACCCGCCACTGCATACCTGTTCTGTTCAGTGGACCCGCCACTGTATACCTGTTCAGTGAACCCGCCACTGCATACCTGTTGTGTTCAGTGAACCCGCCACTGTATACCTGTACTGTTCAGTGAACCCGCCACTGCATACCTGTTCTGTTCAGTGAACCTGCCACTGTATACCTGTTCTGTTCAGTGAACCCGCCACTGTATACCTGTTCAGTGAACCCGCCACTGCATACCTGTTGTGTTCAGTGAACCCGCCACTGTATACCTGTTCAGTGAACCCGCCACTGCATACCTGTTGTGTTCAGTGAACCCGCCACTGTATACCTGTACTGTTCAGTAAACCCGCCACTGCATACCTGTTCTGTTCAGTGAACCCACCGCATCAGTGCGCATACCTGTGCAGTTAAGTGAACCCACCTACCTACATGAGTGCACGCAGTGTGATATACCACTCCGTGCATACCCGATATGGACAAAACAGGTAGAGGAAAAAGGTAGTGCCAGAGCCAGAGGAAGGCCACCCGGCAGGTCTGCGCGAGGTTGTGTAAATGTAATTTCGTGTGGACCTGGCCCACAGTACAGTGCTCGGAAGAAGGCACGTCCCATCACCTCCCAAGATTGTCAGGACGTGGTTGAGTATTTAGCGACACAGAACACCTCATCTTGCTCAGCCACCAGCGCTACTACTAGCACCACTTCCGCTGCATTTCACACTTCGCAAGAATTATTTAGTGTTGAAATCACTGATGCACAGCCATTGTTGTTACAGCCAGATGAATTTTCACCAGCTCATATGTCTGAGTTACGCGGCAACACTATGGATGTAACGTGTAAGGAGGATGAAGGACCTACTGATGGTGCATGTTTGGATTTTTCTGAGGCAAGCGAAGCTGGGCAGGATGATTACCATGATGACGATGATAGGGATCCTCTGTATGTTCCCAATAGAGGAGATGAAGAGGGGGACAGTTCAGAGGGGGAGTCAGAGAGTAGTAGGAGGAGAGAAGTTGCTGAAAGAAGCTGGGGCAGCTCTTCATCAGAAACAGCTGGTGGCAGTGTCCGGCACCATGTATCGCCACCTATGTACAGCCAGCCAACTTGCCCTTCAGCATCAGCTGCTGAGATCCCCATAGTGCCCACATCCCAGGGTGGCTCAGCGGTGTGGAAATTTTTTAATGTGTGTGCCTCAGATCGGAGCAAAGCCATCTGTTCGCTCTGCCAACAAAAATTGAGCCGTGGAAAGGCCAACACTCACGTAGGGACAAGTGCCTTACGAAGGCACCTGGAGAAAAGGCACAAACAGCAATGGGATGGCCACCTGAGCAAAAGCAGCAGCAGCACACAAAAGAAAAGTCACCCTCCTTCTCCTCTTCCTCCTTCAGGTGCATCATCTGCTTCTGCCGCTTTCTCCCTTCCACCTTCAAAGGCACCCTCCTCCACTCCGCCTCTGCCCTTGAGCGCTTCCTGCTCCTCTGCCCACAGCAGCAGTCAGGTGTCCGTGAAAGAAATGTTTGAGCGGAAGAAGCCAATTTCAGCCAGTCACCCCCTTGCCCGGCGTCTGACAGCTGGCGTGGCGGAACTGTTAGCTCGCCAGCTGTTACCATACCGGCTGGTGGACTCTGAGGCCTTCCGTAAATTTGTGGCCATCGGAACACCGCAGTGGAAGATGCCAGGCCGCACTTATTTTTCGAGAAAGGCCATACCCCAACTGCACCGTGAAGTTGAGAGGCAAGTGGTGTCATCTCTTGCGAAGAGCAACGGATAAAAGTAGGAGGCGCCCTCTAGTATAGCATAGTAGCACTTAAATAATTGAAAGAGTTCACAGGATAAGAGTAAAATTGTCCTACCTGTGTTGATTGATACTCAGATGAGCAATATTAATCAAAAGATTTTTATTTATCGTTTTGAATCAAGCACATAGACAACGCGTTTCGGGACATCAGTCGCTTCCTCAGGTCAAATACACGTGCTTCAAAAGAAAAAACAAGGATGGCGCTCAGAAACACATGCATACCACATTAATAAACAGTGCATATTTCATCAATATAATGCAAGCAGAAAGATATCACATAAAAAATGCATCACATAAGACATATATGTATATCGCATAAAGTCCAAGACACCGTTCCCTTAAAAATATATATATATATATATATATATGTATAACATATAAAAGGTCCAGATATACTACCATATATCTAAAATAAATCAAATACGGCTCCCAGTAAAACTATAAGTATATAATAATGGTAACCTATCTTAAAACTATATACATGCAGGTAGAGGGTATAGAGATATTCTGGCCACCTATCTAATAATACGAGTCACAGTACAAAGTACAACCATTGGTATAGAGGTGGTATATAGGTGGTAAATAGGTGGTATATAGGGGGGGGGAGGGGCAGTAGTGTGGACTGGCATCTCGCTCTACCTTCCTATGAGGCAAGTCAGTGCGTATGGTGGGGAAGCCCTATTGGATAATAACCATGGAAGCAGGTTAGGATGGCTGGAGGGACAGTATAGGAGAGGAGGGAGAAGGGATGTGTGTCACATCTCAATCCGGTAGGGCAGCGCGGAATTAATTTTAAGCCCATAGGGAGGGTAAGGAGGGAAAGCGGCTTACCTCTAGAGCTATAGTGTGTCGCTGGGCGCCATGGTGGGCGCACGAGCGGACCGTCTATATATCTATGTATGTGGATCCTAAGTTGGAATCATGTGATGTGCGCAAGATTGCGTCACGTCCTGTAGAACGGATGATCACCATGTGATCCAGGGAAAAAGGGCGGAAGTACACGGCACGCCATCTTACATGTGGCCCGATGGAGGGTTGAGTGGGGGGCGGAAGTAATTCCGCAGCTATATGTAAAAGCCGGAAGCGGAGAGGTGTAACACATAGCGGCCATCTTATGTGTGGCGGATAGGGAACGAATGGTGCTGAGGATATCTGGACTTCTGGGGCGGCCATAATTGTGGAGGCGCTAATGACCATTAAGTAGTATGGCATAAAACATTAAAAACAAGAACCATTTATGAGTCTTGGACAACTGTGTTCTATTCCAAAACGGATGGTAATGTTTAAGGGCCATAAAAATAATAATGAAAGGGGTAATAGTGAATCAATTAAATTCACATAATGATAAAAATTGCTAAAATTATTACAGGTAGGAGTCAGGATGTTGAATTAAAGAGATAAGCCTACATGCCCATTCGGAACATATAAGGCATAACTCCGCATATATATTCCGATATATGAAAGGAGGTGAGGAGGACAGGGCCGGGGGGGGGGGGGGGGGGGGAAGGAAGGTAGGGGGAGAAAGGAAACCACTCGGGGATGGGGGGGGGGGGAGGATGGGCCGGAAGGGGGGGGGGAAGGGAAGGAAGGGGGAGGGGGGAAAAGGGGGGGGGCCTTAGTTAGTCAAAAGTATAAGGCATGACTTTGATTATATACATATTGACATATTGGTGTAAATAAAATATATATAGAATCTCCCCCTATGACCTAATATGGATAAAGGGAGTGTTGGCAGCACGATATCAGCACATCATGGTATATTATAGGCCGTAGTACGAAGGTTTCCTAGCATCAAAAGTTATGTTCAAGGCAGATGTTTAAGCCATCTGGCTGTAAGGTCCTTAATTTGAACACCCAGAACATCTCTCTGGCCCTTAGAGTTCCAAAGCGATCCGGGACCCCTTCTGCAACTTGTTCAATAGGGCAGAGCTTCGCTGCTTTGTGATTGCAGTTGTGTGTGTCTTTAAAATGTCGGGACAAGTCGTGTTTGGAAAATCCCTTGAAGATATTGCGTCTATGCTGACCCCACCTGTCTCTCAGGGTTTGGGTGGTTCTCCCTACATATTGTTTTTTACACGTACGTGATTAAATAAACTATACATTTAGAGGCACAATCGATATGTCCATGTATCTCGTATGTCTCACCCGTTACTACAGATATGATCTCTGTCTGTCCTTCCTCGATTTTATAACAGCACATGCACCTTCGCTGTTTGCATCTCCAGGCCCCTTTGTTCATTGCTGGGCCAATCAGACTATCAGGTTTCATTGAGATCTTTATCCTACTCGGGGCTAAGGTTTTTTTTTAATGTTTTTGCTCTTCTGAAGACACATTTACACCAATATGTCAATATGTATATAATCAAAGTCATGCCTTATACTTTTGACTAACTAAGGCCCCCCCCTTTTTCCCCCCCCTCCCCCTTCCTTTCCTTTCCCCCCCTCCCCCCTTCCGGCCCCTCTCCCCCCCCCCCCCCCCCCCCCCCCGAGTGGTTTCCTTTCTCCCCCTACCTCCCCCCCCCCGGCCCTGTCCTCCTCACCTCCTTTCATATATCGGAATATATATGCGCAGTTATGCCTTATATGTTCCGAATGGGCATGTAGGCTTATCTCTTTAATTCAACATCCTGACTCCTACCTGTAATAATTTTAGCAATTTTTATCATTATGTGAATTTAATTGATTCACTATTACCCCTTTCATTATTATTTTTATGGCCCTTAAACATTACCATCCGTTTTGGAATAGAACACAGTTGTCCAAGACTCATAAATGGTTCTTGTTTTTAATGTTTTATGCCATACTACTTAATGGTCATTAGCACCTGCACAATTATGGCCGCCCCAGAAGTCCAGATATCCTCAGCACCATTCGTTCCCTATCCGCCACACATAAGATGGCCTCTATAATGTGTTACACCTCTCCGCTTCCGGCTTTTACATATGGCTGTGGAATTACTTCCGCCCCCCACTCAACCCTCCATCGGGCCACATGTAAGATGGCGTGCCGTGTACTTCCGCCCTTCTTCCCTGGATCATATGGTGATCGTCCGTTCTACAGGACGTGACGCAATCTTGCGCACATCACATGATTCCAACTTAGGATCCACATACATAGATATATAGACGGTCCGCTCGTGCGCCCACCATGGCGCCCAGCGACACACTATAGCTCTAGAGGTAAGCCGCTTTCCCTCCTTACCCTCCCTATGGGCTTAAAATTAATTCCGCGCTGCCCTACCGGATTGAGATGTGACACACATCCCTTCTCCCTCCTCTCCTATACTGTCCCTCCGGCCATCCTAACCTGCTTCCATGGTTATTATCCAATAGGGCTTCCCCACCATACGCACTGACTTGCCTCATAGGAAGGTAGAGCGAGATGCCAGTCCACACTACTGCCCCTCCCCCCCCTATATACCACCTATTTACCACCTCTATACCAATCTTTGTACTTTGTACTGTGACTCGTATTATTAGATAGGTGGCCAGAATATCTCTATACCCTCTACCTGCATGTATATAGTTTTAAGATAGGTTACCATTATCATATACTTATAGTTTTACTGGGAGCCGTATTTGATTTATTTTAGATATATGGTAGTATATCTGGACCTTTTATATGTTATACATATATATATATATATATATATATTTTTTTTTTTAAGGGAACGGTGTCTTGGACTTTATGCAATATACATATATGTCTTATGTGATGCATTTTTTACGTGATCTCTTTCTGCTTGCATTATATTGATGAAATATGCACTGTTTATTAATATGGTATGCATGTGTTTCTGAGCGCCATCCTTGTTTTTTCTTTTGAAGCACGTGTATTTGACCTGAGGAAGCGACTGATGTCGCAAAACACGTTGTCTATGTGCTTGATTCAAAACGATAAATAAAAATCTTTTGATTAATATTTCCCATCTGAGTATCAATCAACACAGGTAGGACAATTTTACTCTTATCCTGTGAACTCTTTAAATTATTTAAGTGCTACTATGCTATACTAGAGGGCGCCTCCTACTTTTATCCGTTGTTCGAATCCCTATACCCGACTAGCTAGGGAGGGTGTCCTTATCTGGATATAAGGCACCCATTTTTTCTCAGGAGCAGCGACCTAAAGGCCGAGTGGAGACGATACTTCTCCACATATGCTGATGGTGGTTGCCTTCAAAAGCAACCCACCTTTGTGAGTATACTACCTCTTATTATATAGTCCCATTGTTGAGACGCTATTACACAATATCGGGCTCCCGGTGTCCCTGTGTTTTTTCTACCTTATCCAGTTCGATTATCTTGCGAAGAGCGTTGGGTCAAGGGTCCACCTGACCACGGATGCCTGGTCTGCCAAGCACGGGCAGGGCCGCTACATTACGTACACAGCCCATTGGGTTAACCTGGTGGTGAACGATGGCAAGCAGGGCGCAGCGGACCAAATTGTGACACCTCCACGGCTTGCAGGCAGGCCTTCTGCCACCTCCTCTCCTCCTGCTACATGCTCTTCACTGTCCTCCTCCTCCTTGGCTGAGTGGCAGTTCTCCTCTCCAGCTACACAGCCCCAGCTCCGCAGGGCCTATGCTGCATGCCAGGTACGACGGTGTCACGCCATCTTAGACATGTCTTGTCTCAAAGCGGAGAGTCACACTGGAGCAGCTTTCCTGGCTGCTCTTAAGAAACAGGTGGATGAGTGGCTGACCCCGCACCACCTGGAGATAGGCAACGTGGTGTGCGACAACGGCAGCAATCTGCTTGCCGCTTTGCATATGGGGAAGCTGACACACATACCCTGCATGGCACATGTCATGAATCTAGTTGTTCAAAGATTTGTGGCAAAGTACCCTGGCTTAGCAGCTGTCCTGAAGCAGGCCAGGAAGTTCTGTGGGCATTTGAGGCGGTCTTACACAGCCATGGCACGCTTTGCGGAAATTCAGGGGAAAAACAACATGCCGGTGAGACGCCTGATTTGCGATAGCCCGACTCGCTGGAATTCGACCCTGCTCATGTTCTCCCGCCTGCTAGAACAGAAGAAAGCCGTCACCCACTACCTCTACAACTACAGTAGAATGAAACAGTCTGGGAAGATGGGGATGTTCTGGCCTGACAACTGGACACTGATGAAAAATGCATGCAGGCTCATGCGGGCGTTTGAGGAGGTGACCAACCTGGTGAGCTGCAGTGAGGGCACCATCAGTGACTTAATTCCCTACGCTTACTTCTTGGAGCGTGCTGTGCATAGAGTGGCGGATGAAGCTGCGAATGAGCGTGACCAGGAACAGTTACGGCAGGAACAGGCATGGGACCAATTTTCATCAGACCCAGCTGTTTCCTCAACACCTGCGGCAGCACAGAGGGGGGAGGAGGAGGAAGAAGAGAAGTCGTGTGCAGAAGAAGAGTCTGACTCAGAGGATGATGAGCAAGGTGTTTCTTTGGGGGAGGAGGAGGAGGGGACGGTGGCAGGAGAACAACCGCAGCAGGCGTCGCAGGGGGCTTGTGCTGCTCAACCTTCCCGTAGTATTGTTCGCGGCTGGGGGGAGGAGGTTGACTTACGTGACGTCACTGAGGAAGAGCAAGAGGAGATGGAGGGTACTGGATCCGACTTTGTGCAGATGTCGTCTTTTATGCTGTCCTGCCTGTTGAAGGACCCCCGTATAAAAAACCTCAAGGGGAATGAGCTGTACTGGGTGGCCACACTACTAGACCCTCGGTACAGGCACAAAGTGGCGGACCGGTTACCAACTCACCTGAAGGTGGAAAGGATGCAGCACATGCAGAACCAGCTGTCAACTATGCTTTACAATGCCTTTAAGGGTGATGTGACAGCACAACGCCAGCAAGGTACCACTGCCACTAATCCTCCTCCCGTGTCCACGCAGTCAAAGACAGGACGCTCCAGCGATCTCATGGTGATGTCAGACATGCGGACGTTCTTTAGTCCAACGCCTCGCCGTAGCCCTTCCGGATCCACCCTCCACCAACGCCTGGAACGGCAGGTAGCCGACTACCTGGCCTTAAGTGTGGATGTAGACACTGCTGTGAACAGCGATGAGGAACCCTTGAACTACTGGGTGCACAGGCTTGACCTGTGGCCAGAGCTGTCCCAATTTGCCATCCAACTTCTCTCCTGCCCTGCCGCAAGCGTCCTGTCAGAAAGGACCTTCAGCGCAGCTGGAGGCATTGTCACTGAGAAGAGAAGTCGCCTAAGTCACAAAAGTGTTAAGTACCTCACCTTTATCAAAATGAATGAGGCATGGATCCCGGAGGGCTGCTGCCCGCCCCAAGACTAAGTCAGTCCCCGCACACACAGCATCTCTGCCTACACGCCGTGTGACTGGCTGCCTGGCCTGCCCCAAGAAGACTAAGTCGCTCCCAGTCCCTCCACACAGCATGTCTGCCTGCAGGCCGCTTGACTACCTTCTCCGCCACCACCAACAGGGTCCGGGACTCCAGGCGGATTGCTGAATTTTTTAGGCCGCTGCTAGCAGCGGCCGCTGTAATAATTTTTCTGGTGCGTGTACATGACTGCCTAATTTTTCTGGCTGCACTGCGGGCAGCTGCAACAACAAAAGAAAAGGCATGCACATGCGCCCATTCCCCTTCGTGATCATAACCTTGCCGTGGTGAAGGGGCTTGCGTATCACAATGAAGCAATGACCGGCGCCTAGATGAGTGTCTCAGGGGGCACACCCACGATAATAAGGCCGTTGCCTCATTGTGGTCAGACCAAATTTGATCAGCTGGATAGTCACTGTTCTGTCATTCAGCTACATCAGCCAGGCGACCATATGGGCTGTAAAGCCACCAAAACCTGCACTCTCGCCATGGTGCGCACCAGTCCAGCACGGCCGTCACTACACAAACAGCTGTTTGCGGTGCGTTACACGGTGAGTTTGGTGTGTCAGTGTGAAGCAGTACCTTAATTACACTACCTGATTGATGTATACACATGCAAGATGTTTTAAAGCACTTTAGGCCTGTCATTTAGCATTCAATGTGATTTCTGCCCTTAAAACGCTGCTTTGCGTCAAATCCAGATTTTTCCCGGGGACTTTTGGCGTGTATCCCACTCCGTCATGCCCCCCTCCAGGTGTTAGACCCCTTGAAACATCTTTTCCATCACTTTTGTGGCCAGCAGAATTTTTTTTTTCAAAGTTCGCCTCCCCATTGAAGTCTATTGCGGTTCGCGAACTTTTCCGCGAACCGAACGTTTCTCGGAAGTTTGCAAACCCGGTTCGCGAACCTAAAATCGGAGGTTCGGCCCAACTCTAATGGCAAGGTAACTATGTAATGTTCATTTGAAGTTACCTCATGTGTTTATTTTAAATATTTTTACTCAGTACAGGTTCTCTTTAAGCAATACCAGTTGCCTGGCAGCCCTGCTGGTCTATTTGGCTGCAGTAGTGTCTGAATAACACCAGAAACAAGCATGCAACAAATCATGTCAGATCTGACAATGTCGGAAACTCCTGATCTGCTGCATGCTTGTTCAGGATCTATGGCTAAAAGGATTAGAGACAGAGGATCAGCAGGACAGCCAGGCAACTGGTATTGCACAAAAGGAAAACAAAACATGGCAGCCTCCCTACAGTTGTCCTTTAAAGGAGAACTGTAGTGAGAGGTATATGGATGCTGCCATATTTATTTTCTTTTAAGCAATACCAGTTGCTTGGCTGTCCTGCTGATCCTCTGCCTCTAATACCTTTAACCATAGACCCTGAACAAGCATGCAGCAGATCAGGTGTTTCTGACATTTTTGTCAGATCTGACAAGATTAGCTGCATGCTTGTTTCTGGTGTGATTCGGTCAATACTGCAGGCAGATAGCTTAGCAGGGCTGCCAGGCAACTGGTATTGCTTAAAAGGAAATCAATATGGCAGGCTCCATATACCTTTCGCTACAGTTCTCCTTTAAATTTCCAGTGAGCAGAATGAGAGAGAGATAACCTGCTCCCTATTCACACCTGTAACACAAACAAGTAACATGACCCCAGAGAGAAAAAAAACATGTAATTTGGCAGAATTTTTACATTCTTTCACTTAGGGATGTACTCACTTTTGCTGCATGCAGTAACGATTAAAAATCAGATGTAAAAACTGATTAAAAAGCGGAATCCGAATCACATGCAGTGTGCAGGGAGCCTAAAAAGGTGTCACTCTTTCTTATCTCAGAAAGTTGGCAGATAAGATTGTGTTCTGTGGTAACTGCCACCTTGCCTAAAGGGAACCTTAACTTCCATGCATTTTTCAATCGCACAGCTTTCTGCTTTTTTTGCACTCGATGCACACGTTCGCATACAGTACATGTCGCCGCAAAAGCAGAAATGTGGAAACGTTCACGGCAAAACATTTACGTTAAATGCGAACGGAAAAGCCGACAGACTCAGAAATCGCCGGGGAAAACAGCCCTGCAAATGTGTTCCCTGCCTTAAAATTGCACATGCGGGTGCCCTTTAGAATTGTGCGCGTTCTGCAATCCGTGGCAGAACGTGCCATGGTAAAAAATAAATAAAAATAAAATACCATTTTCAGAGTCATTGTACAATTTCAGCAAAACCGCGTATGTACAAATGTTAAAAAATATGTATATCTGAGTAGGCCTGGGTCTCTAGTTTTCAGAATGGTGACATTTATGGCTTTTCTTGACACTCCATGGGCATTGCTAAGAAAGAATGACTATTACATTTGGTGCCAAAAAAATGGCCTTGAAAAATCAATTGGTGCTGCTCATGGTTAACAGTGTATTGCATGGCCAAAAAGCTATCCGATTGTGTACATACGGTATCATTTTAACTGTGACAAGTGAGAGAAAAATTTGGGGTGTTTGAGAGCTGAGGCCTAAGTCATTTAATTTTTTTGTGCCAAAGTGGAAAAAAAAAACCCTCAAAGTTATGGTACAATTTTATCAAAAACCCATAAGTACAAATGTTACAAAATATGTATATTTGAGTAGGCCTGGGTCTCTAGTTTTCAGAATGGTGACATTTATGGCTTTTCTTGACTGTTCAGATACTCCATGGGCTTTTCTAAGTAAGAATGACAGAGGCCCAGTGCACACCAAAACCGCTAGCAGATCCTCAAAACGTTAGAGGTTTTTGGAGCAGATTTCAGAGCGATTCTAGGCATGTTTAGAGACGTTTTCTAAACATGCCTAGCGTTTTTGGGAGCATTTTTGTGTAGCAGATTACAAATATTGTTACAGTAAAAGCTGTTACTGAACAGCTTCTGTAATAAAAACGCCTGGAAAACCGCTCTGATCTAGCATTTTTTCAGAGCGGTTTGAGCTTTTTCTATACTTTACATTGAGGCAGAAACACTTCTGCAAACCGCAATAGTGCTGCAGGACCTACGTTTGCGGTTTGCTAAAAACCTCAAACCGCTGGTGTGCACCATCCCATTGAAATACATTAGCCAAGCGTTTTCACGGGCAGAAGCGGTTTGGAAAACGCTACAAAAACTGCGCGGTGTGCACCAGGCCTTACTTTTGGTGCAAAAATGGCCTTGAAAAATCAATTGGTGCATGCTTATGGGGAACAGTGTATTGCGTAGCCCAAAAACTATCCGATTATACATATATGGTATAATTTTAATCATGACAAGAGATAGAATAGAATTTAGAGTATTTGAGATCTGAGACCTATGAAATTTTATTTTTATTTATTTTTTTAGCGGCAAACCGAATGAGAAGCTACAAACCTGTTATTTTCATTTACTCTGTACCAAAAATAAAACACTTAGATAATACATGAATAGGGACTTTTTTTTAAATATGTATAGGTTTTTTAAATATGTATGCCATGAGGGTGTATTACTCTTATCTTTGCTAATAAGGGCTTGTAATCATTGGTAGTGTGCAATGAGAAAACGAAAACCACAATATAAAAAAACCCACAACTTTATTTCCAAATAATGTATTGTCACCATACTTTGTACTAGTAACATAATTCAAATCTTGTGATAACCAGAACAAATAGGCAGATAAAATGTGTGAGCTGTCTGTAGGGAAGCACTGTTTTAGGGGATGGAATTTGAGAAATTGTGTATTTTCTCATTTTTCCTTTTTCCCTTTAACCACTTGCCGACCGCGCACTCATAACGCGCGTCGGCAAAGTGGTAGCTGCAGGACCAGCGACGCAGATCTGCGTCGCCGGCTGATTAATCAGGAAACAGCCGCTCGCGCGAGCGGCTGTTTCCTGTCATTTCACGGCGGGGGGCTCCGTGAATAGCCTGCGGGCTGCCGATCGCAGCCTAAATGTAAACACAAGCGGAAATAATCCGCTTTCTTTACATTTTTACAACGCTGCTACAGTAGCAGCGTTGTAGTAGATCAGCGATCCCCGGCCAATCAGCGGCCGGGGATCGCTGTCACATGACGGGCAGGAGCCTGTTAGAGGCTGCACAGGACAGATCCGTTCCTGTGCAGCCTCCGATCTCTCGGGCAGGGAGGGAGACGAGGGAGAGGGGGAATCTTGCGGTGGAGGGGGCTCAGACCCCCCCCCCCCCCCCAGCACATCATCCCCCTAGTGGGGAAAAAAGGGGGCGATCTGGTCACTCTGCCTGTCATTTGATCTATGCTGGGAGCTGTAGAGCCCACCCAGCACACATCTGAAAAAACAGCACTGGTCCTTAAGGGGGGGGGGGGGTAAAGGCTAGGTCCTCAAGTGGTTAAAATGCATAGAAAGTAAAGTAATCACTGAAAACAAATATCACCCCCAAAATCCTAATTTTTGGTGGGAAAAAAAAAAAGGTATAGATCATTTTGTTGTGATAAGTATTGAAAAAGTTATTGGCAAATGAAACGGAAGAGCGCTGACAGGTGAAAATTGCTCTGGTCCGTAGGCTGCACGCGATCTCCTGCAGTACCCGGCCCCAGGAATTGACGCTAATTGGCGTTAGGCGTTCCTGGGGCTGCCGCCGCGGTCACGCCCATTGGCGTGAAGCAGTCGTTAGGTAGGTTAAAGGACAACTGAAGTGAGAGGGCTGTGGAGGCTGCAATAATTATTTCCATTTAAAATAATGCACATTGCCTGGCTGTCTCATTGATCATCTGCCTCTAATAATTTTAGGCATAGACCCTGAACAAGCATGCAGATCAGATGCTTTGATTTGCTGTATGATTGTTTCAGGTGAGTGATTCAGACACTATTGATGCATGAAGCCAGGCAACTGGTATTGTTTAAAAGGAAATATGGCAGCTTCCATATCGCTCACTTAAGTTGTCTTTTAACAGGTCCTATTCATTAGCACCAGTCAAACACTTACAATTATCAGCTTCTTACTAAACTAAATAGGAAAAGCATAAGCATGAACGTGTGTTAAATGGAGGAGTTTGCCTCTCTTAAAAAGAACCCGACGTGAGAGTGATATGGAGGCTGCCATATTTTGTTTCCTTATAAATAATACCAGTTACGTGGCTGCCCTGTCAGAATTACACCAGAAAACAAGCACGCAGCTAATCTCGTCAGTTCTGACTATTGTCAGAAACACCTGACGTGCTGCATGCTTGTTTAGGGTTTATGGCTTAAAGTCCTAGAGGCAGAGAATCAGCAGGATAGCCAGGGAACTGGTATTTCTTAAAGAGAACGCGAGGCGGGTATTTTGAATCTTAAGAGAACACAGAGGCATGTCCTGTGCATAATCACATGCCTCTGTGTCTCGCTATTACCGCCTCTTGTTCCCCCCGGGGTCTCATGTGCCCCCCTGTAAAAAAGGGCCAGGCTAGCGACAATCTCTCCCCCCCCCCCCCCCCTCGACAGCTTTCTCCAATCGGAAGTTAAGCTGCAAACCAGCAAGTACCTCCCAGGTCACGGCTTAGCTTCTGTGACGAATAAACGTTTATTTGTGCTAATAAAGTAGTTAGCGCCTTATAAAATATTCCCTGTAGCCACTATTAAAAAGTGACAGCAGATAGGAAAAGGCTTGGTTTATAAAAAGATCAGGGAAGCCAGGGGTTAACAGTTCCTCTCCCTGGTCAAATGTAGCAACTTCATGCTAATTACCCTTGTAATCACTAGGTGCATCAAATGGCTTCCTTTCCCAAAGCAAGAATCTTGAGATATTGCTTGGGTCCAGGACACCCCCCAGGCAGAGAGAGAGAAATATCACACCTACACTGCTCTCCTCCAGACTGAGGCTCCTCAGTTCCATACTTGAAAAATGCGGACCACAAGGGGTCTCTCAGGGTTCCCTCAGCTGGAAGATCAAAGGAGGTCCTCTCCTAGCTAGCTCAGAGAGCAGATGACCCTACTGTAACCCTTAATAATCCATAAACTACTATATTGGTAATATTTCTGGGGTTACAAAAATACCGGGCACTTTAAATTTGCAGTGTGTTGGACTTCACGTGACACTGGTCCTGAGAGATTTCCAGCCCTCTCTTTCGGTACCAGTAAGGTGCAAAGGGAGGACGGTGCTATGAGTCATCCAGACTCCTTGTGTTTGGTATCAGCAGATTCACACAATTACGCTGATTATGAATATTCATTCGGGTTCTTGATGTGACCTATGGGTACGGAGAAAGCAGGCAAAACATGAATTGGGCCAAAATCTCTCCCAGTCTAAGGAGGCACTGCCTTATCCAAATTGCACAAGGCTGGACTTTTACGTGTCATGCTCCCGCCCATCTACAGTGAGGATTAAAACTCCAATGACACAAAGGTCCAGCGTCCATCATGTAAAATCTTGTCGAATAACATCAACCGGCAGCCAGCTGGACATTGGCGCAAAATCTCTTGGATTATTTCTCAGAAAGGCATGGCAATCGCCATCTTGGACTTTCCGCCAAAGACATGTGATTGCCGCATGGACAGTATTTGAACTGTACATTAAGACATTCTGCTTCTTTTCAGCTCTATTCTCTTTCTATCAAACCAGTCTGTTCTGCCGGACAGGTATATTTACCTGTGGGCTAAAGTATACTATGTCTATGTAGTTTTTAGAATAAAACTAACGATTTTATCATTCAGTCTTGTGCCTGTTCTGGTCATCTGATTGTTTCTACAACGAATCTGCCCTCTAAAAAGAGTCAGTCATACTACCGCATTGTTTTATTATTTTCTTAGAAATTGTTGATTTGCTAGCTAGGTTGTAAATAACTGTTTCCTTCCTTTTAGGAGTAGTTAGTTAGCGGGAGTCTTTTTCCTCCCTGAACACGAGAGAGTGGAGGCAGTGAGATTACCAGCGAAAAATCGATATTTTTAATGTACCGATTGTACATACAATTGTGATTGTACATGTATGGGCACCTCCCACCAATCTTAACCATTTACTACGCACACAGTGAACTTGCCTCCAGAAGTCTCTAGTGCATGAGACCTGCACGGCAACAGTGGCCTAGTAATACGGGATTGGTGAGTGATTGTCACATTACATATTGTCGGCAGCTGCGCAATCAATCTTTGTCTGCTCACCGTACTTCCTGCATACGCTAACAGGAGCAGATTAGATGGGATCGCGGGGCTGGATTGTCACATTGGTTGGCAGTGGAGGTGATAGCACACCCCAAAACCAGGCATAGCCAGCTTTTGGGAAATCAGAGTGCAAAGATCTGACAAACTCAGTCTTTGCAACTAGAATAATAAGACAGTGGTCACTAAGTATCCCGTCTTGCAGAACCGGAGTTCTGGGCACAAAACGGTACACATTAATAGCGAATAGATTGGTCTACATTTCCTAACTTTTTCTTTGCTATATCCTATTTTTTCTTGTACTCTTCTCTTCTGAATGTCTGATTCAGTTCAGGATCACCAAAATTGGTCAGTCCTTGACTTACAAGCCCTCTGCAAATCGCGCGGCATTGCTGCTTACGGCACAAACAAGGCTGAGCTGGTGGCATTACCCCAGAGATGGAATCCTTGTCGCCACCTTGCTTAATGCCTCCATACATCGCAGACCTGACACCTGATACCCCTGGAGTGGTTGGCAAACCTGACCGGCCAGGATCTGTGCATATACCAGGAGCTCCAAGAATTTCAGCGCCAGCGTGAAGCAGAGCACCAAAAGCACCTGCGCCAGCTACGGTTCCAGCAGGAATTGGAGTTGGCCCAGCTAACCCAATCAAATCTGCACTCTTCACTATGTGCTTCGGTGGAGAGCAGTGGACCTCTCCCCGTGACCCCCACAGCGAAAGTTCCTGTCATGGAAGGGGGCACGGAACTAGACTTTCCTGTAGGCGCCTCTGAGAGGGCGTACCTTCAGGTTCTTGTACCTGACAGCCAGAGAACCCTGGTGCTGGACAGTCACAGAACGCTGTCCTAGGACTTGGAAGGAGGTAAGCCTACTGCATTTGCTCCTCCTGGTCTGGTGAGCTGTGCGCTACCGAGACCTGCAGCTGCTGCATCCCAGACACACCTGCTGTTCGCATGTGTAATCTTTGTGGTGAGACCAGCCACATACAGTTCTTCTGTCCCAAGAGGAAGAGAACTACAGGCCCTAGCCCGAAGATGGCTAGCAACCCTGATCAGTCACCTGCATCACCCTCTGCACTGCCTGTGAGCATGTCAGAGACGCTCTACAGTTCCGGAAATCGTTACAGTGCTCCAGTGGACGACCAGATCATCTTTTTCTCCAGAAGCAGATGTTCCCTTGGTCTGCTCCAACCTTGCCAGAGGAAGATAATCTCCCACGAAAGCTCCTCACCCTGACTGGAGTCAGGCCCAACCACCACAACTCTGTTGTCCCAGGTCCTGAGAAGGCTGGATGGGGGAGTGGGTTTTCAAGAGCGGGCTGTTTCCGAGATTCCCTGCTACTGTGCTTGGCACTGATCATGGCACGCTTGTGTGCCTTTCGGAATTTTCTACTTATATGCAGGAGATCCCAGCAGGACTCCCTGACAACCAGGTACTGTACAAGCTTTTGGGAAACCAGGGATATGTAAACCCTTTACCTGCTATTTTTACTTTACCTAACACCGCTGGGCGAGAGATCCTCAGATTTAAATGTACCAGCAACAGACTGTATTTTATCTATTTCTGCACCTGTTATTGCTAATGAAAATGCATGTGTCAGTGATAATTGTGACGGAAATGCTGTACATGTTTTGCCCATTACATGCCTTACGGCCAGCCAAATGAACTCCGAGCCGACAGGAGAGATTCCCTCTGATGATTCGGACCTTCAGGTGGGTGACACTCATGCTAAAAATGACATGCAAATGCTTTTGATAATGTTGTGCATGATTATAAGAGTACGCTGGCTGATGGTTTCAGGGTCAGCAGTAGTCTGGACTCATGACTATCTGGAGATATCTTGACTTCTCCTGATATCTCTGACCCCCAGACCAATGTTAATATTGACGTGATTTCCCCAAAATGTGAGGTTTATTGTGGTGTACCTGTGCAGACAGACAGTACTGATGGTAACTTGAGCTCATAGCATACAGGCATTCCTGTAAGCTCTGACCCCAGAGAGTTTGATCTTCAGCAGCTGACCCCAGACCTTACTAGGCAGCTGGCTGAGATTTGTAGTCCCACATCAGTGAGGATACTACAGAGCGGCTCCAACCTGCGTGCGCTTAGTGGCCAGACCACTAAGCCACCAGCAGCAGAAGCTCCACTACAGGTGTACAGGGAGAATGGTAAATACTCCAGTGAACCCATTCCCCATGTAACTGACACCCCAAGTGAAAGTACGGGCCATGTGGATCTGTTAGAAGCCCAGTCAGACAGAACGCAGTTAGTTCTAGGAGGGTACGGCCAATTAGAACAGGAAGACACAGGTCCCGTCAGGCTTGATAGCTCCCACACGAGAATTGGCGGATGATGTGAAAGTCACCCCTCCCCCCCTCTCGTACTCCCAGAAAGCCTCGCTGAAGCGCCCCCACAGCAAAATCTTCGCAGAAACCCTGGGCAGAAAAATACAGCAGTTCACAGAAGGGACCCGGGGACTCACAAGCCCTTACAGCAGATCTCCTACCACCTCTCTCTGGAAGTGCAAGCAAAAGTAAAGATGAAGTATGTGGACATGTTACAGATGGCTGTCCTCCGCAAATCCTCTAGCCCACTGGCCACCAGGTTGTGTGAAGACTATAGGAGGCCTGACGACATCACAATAACCGATGCATATCCCAGGTCGCCCCTCTGTGATCTGTTGGATTTGCTGGCATCCGCCAACTATCTAACAATCAGGGATCGGAGCCACGGATACTGGCAGATTCCAATTGCGCCTGGAATCCACATTCTTCATGCAATTTGACTTTAACGCCTCGATGTGGATGGCTTTTTGTATGGTGAATGGCCCAGCCACCTTCCAGGTGTTGAAGGGCAAGCACAGTTGTGCAGTCACGTACCCGGATGACCGTGTTCTGCCCAACTTGGGAGCAATACTGCGATCACTCGTCCCTGGTACTAGGACAGCCGTCAGCTGACAATCTGACCGTTGAACCAGACGTAGAGCAGATTGTCATGACAGAGGTACAAGCCTCTCTGGGTATGGCAGGATACTACAGGAAGTTTGCTAAGCTCTGTAGCATCCTGACTAAACCACTGACCGATGCAACGGGTAAGAGGCAACCCCCCCCCCCCCCCCCAGGGTCAGGTGGAAACCAGATTTTTCGGAGGGGGCGAACCAGACCCATCAGACAGTGGATTGCTTTACTCTGTCTTGTTGACTCCTCCCCAGCAAAGCTCTTAAAAGGGGCAGGTGTGACGAACAAACGTTTATTCGTCCTAATAAAGTAGAGCCTTATAAAAAAAAATTCCCTGTAGCCACTATTAAAAATTGACAGCAGATAGGAAAAGGCTGTTTGTACAAAGATCAGGGAAGCCAGAGGTTAACAGTTCCTTTCCCTGGTCAAATGTAGCAACTTCATGCTAATGACCCTTGGGCAAGTCAGATACTCCTGCAATCACTAGGTACATCAAATGGCTTCCTTGTGCAAAGCAAGAATCTTGATATATTGCTTGGGTCCAGAACACCCACCAGGCAGAAAGAGAAATCTCACACCTACACTGCTCTCCTCTAGACTATGAGGCTCCTCAGTACCATACTTGAAAAGAGCCAACCGCAGGGGGTCTCTCAGGGTTCCCTCAGCTGGAAGATCAAAGGAGGTCCTCTCCCAGCTAGCTCAGCAAGCAGATGACCCTACTGTAACCCTTAATAATCCATAAACTACTATATTTCTGGGGTTACAAAAATACTAGGTCCTTTAAATTTGCAGAGTGTGTTGGACTTCACGTGACACTGGTCCTGAGAGATTTCCAGCCCTCTGGATCCTTCAGTACCAGTGCCAGTAAGGTGGAAAGTACTCCTTGTGTTTGGTATTAGCAGAATCACACAATTATGCCGATTATGAATATTCATTCCGGTTCTTGATGTGACCTACAGGCACGGAGAAAGCAGGCAATGACCCCGCCCATCTACAGTGAGGATTAAAACTCCAATGACACAAAGGTCCAGCTTCCATCATCTAAAATCTTGTCGAACATCAGCCAGCTGGACACTGGCGCAAGATCTCTTAGATTATTTCTCAGAAGGCATGGCAATCGCCATCTTGGACTTTCCACCTAAGACGTGCGATTGCTGCATGGACTACCAATAACTGTATTTGAACTGTACATTAAGACCTTCTGTTTTTCATCTCTATTCTCTTTCTATCAAACCAATGTGTTCTGCCAGACAGGTATATTTACCTGTGGGCTAAAGTATGCTATGTGTATGTAGTTTTTAGAATAAAACTAACGATTTTATCGTTCAGTCTTGTGCCTGTTCTGGTCATCTGATTGTTGCTACAACGAATCTGCCCTCTGAAGAGTCAGTCATACTAACGCATTGTTTTATTATTTTCTTACAAATTGTTGATTAGCTAGCTAGGTTGTAAATAACCGTTTCCTTCCTTTTAGGAGTAGTTAGCAGGAGTCTCTTTCCTCCCTGAGCTCGTCCGTAACGCCATGGTGGTTAAGGACAAAAGGCAGGTAAAAGCATGGTCAGTAAAGAGGAAGTGTCGTGAAAATCTTCAAAATTTAAAACATACAAATTAAAAGTACATTTCTTCCAGGAGTTAAGAGCCATAAATTACTTTCCTCCTATGTTGCTGTCACAGTAGGTAGTAGAAATCAGACATTACCAGCAGATTTTGAGCTAGTACATCGCTCCATAGGGGATTCTCAGCATGGCCTTTATTCTTTATAAAGATATTCCTTGAAAAATATTTATCCAAAGATGCTGGCCAGCCTTCCTGCTTGCTGCACACTATTTTGGCAGTTGGATGGAGCAACTGCCATTCACTAAGTGCTTTAAAAAGAAAACCCTGAACCCCCCCCCCCCCCCCCCCCTATGAGAAGATGGGCTAGTCCAAAATCTGTCAGGAATGTCAGAGTTCATCTATCTACTGTAAGTGACAGCAACATAGGCGAAAAGTAATTTATGGCTCATTTTACTTAGGATGAAATGTACTTCTTTTCTGTGTAGGTTTTAAATTTTAAGATTTTCGCCACAGTTCCTCTAAGTAGCACTTGCATGCAATAAAATCAAGATACCCTGTGCAGAGCATCATCATCAGAGACCGACAATGCCTTAATGATGTCAATGTCAACAGGTGGCACAGGTCTGTCTGACTAATCTTGATCATTACAGAATGATTCACATGCTTATAAATGACCTTCTGTCACAAGACTTTTGAAAGACAGCTGAGCCAACAGTGGGAGTTACTCATCAGCACACCCTTTCAAAAAAGCCCAGTATAATCCAAGTACTTTATGTTCCAGTCACGCATTTGCTTCTCATTCTTGACCAGTCTGATTAATAAAAGTCGTAATCAAGTAAAAAAGCACTTCAACAGAACTGGAACCAAAAGGATTAGGGTAAACACAGAACAGGGTATCAGGCCTGGAGCCCGCTAAGAACCAGTGATTTGAAAAAATAAATAAATCACATACTTCAAGTGGTATCGCACAAATAGCATTACATTAGCAAGAGCTTTTCAAATCACAAGTGCTTAGAAATAGCTTAGAAACATACTGCTAATGGGTTCCAGGTCTAAGGGTCCCTTTTCCACCAAGTATGAATTTGCAATGCAAATGTTCGCATTAAACATAAAACCGATAAATGCCAATGTAATTTACATTGAATGCAAATTTTGCCATACATGTGCTAAACAGAAAAAAATATTGGATTTCCTGCCGCAGATTTCTGCACCACAAATCCAGTTTCCCATGTAATTATTGTAAGACATACAAAAATTTGCATCATCCCTCCAACCCACCTCAATACACATGCACAAAGAAGAGCTTACAATTGGAAGGTGTAACTTTATTTTGTCTTATATTCAGTATGAGAGCATTGTATAGATTTGTTACATTAAAGTAGAAATGACAAAGGAGTTAAGTGTTTAAACATCACATTCCACACACAGTAAGGAATGTAAAACCTGGAAGCAGTCTTCTCCATTAGGAAAACGGGGCGCATAGCTCCGTTTTCCCTAGGAGTTTGAACATCATTACAAAAAGGTTTTTGTATCAAATGTCCTAACAGTGCAGATCAGGAAAATCAAAAACCAACATAAAATGCATTTTAAACACTACATACACATCACAAATAAATTATTGGAAATTTCACACATACAAGGCTCGCAGTCCAAGAGGTTTTTCTTTTATTTTGTAGAAATACGCATATAAATTATGAAAGGTAATCAAAACCAAATCCAATGAGGTCTACATACATGAAGGCCTGCTTCTATTATAATGAGACTGAACACTGCAAGCATGTCTAGCGAGCACATCATTTACATCACAGGCAGGTCAACCAAGCAGAGCATATAACCTACCTGGCTGCCCAACATGGATATAAGTGACTACAAAAATATTGATCATTTCTGGTAACATTAGAATACACAGGCAAGATATAATGAAACAAGTGCCATTTACAAGAAAAGAGACAGTACAGTATTTAAAATACAATATGTACAAAGACAACCTTCAGTGTGTGCCCATGTCAATATTTAAATTATGGTACATAAAAGAAGCAGTGCACTTTAAATTACATGTTTATATGGTTTTACATATAAAAATATTGAGAAGGGTATTTTCTTTAAAACTATTTTTTTTACAGAGTGGCAGTTTACAAGCCATAGCCAAAAATAAGCAAATGTACACTTACTGTAAGTTGTAAGGAATGGCATCTAGAGAAATATATAGAATTTTTCTAGTGAGGTCTATTCACACGTCAACAGATCATGCGCTGCTATGCAAATTTAATGTTTAAAAATTCCAAGCTTTCAATCTGCAGGGGAGTTGCTCATCAGCACACCCCTTCAAAAAGCCCAGCAGTGCAGGGGAGATTGACACGGATAAAAATAAATGCAGTCTAACTGCAGTGAAAAGGGTTTCTATGCACCAAGATAAGAAGGGATCCTTGAATTTAGACGATGGTGGAGTCGGTGGATATCTAAAGACATTTCATCCACCTGTTAATCACAGGTATTTGACAGAAATCTCCAGCACTGATCACTATTTGCAGTAAAACTACAACCCCTACCTAAAACAGACAGGCTGTCATGGTAACACTTAACAGTGCCTCGCTTTAGAGAACCTAACTGTCACTAAACCTGCAGTAGCACTAGTCATTGGCTAAAAGATACCCAATGTCCACAGGTGCCTTGTTGCACTGTTGAAACTAATTTTACATATTAAATTACTCCTGCATCTACGTATCTAAAGCCAATCTCTAGAGCAGTGTTTCCCAACCCTGTCCTCAAGGCCCACCAACAGTGCATGTTTTTTTGTGGAAATCCAGAGGTCGTTAATCAGCTCTGCTGGGACACTAATTACCTTAACTGTGAATGTTTGTGGTTTTCTGCAAAACATGTACTGTTGGTGGGCCTTGAGGACAGGGTTGGGGAAATCTGCTCTAGAGCACCTTTTAATCAGATGCAAAAGTTAGTGTGTGAAAAGTACAGCAAAGTTTTTTTTTTTGTTTACACAAAAATGTGAGAGCAACATGATCTATGGCCTAGTTCCCCAACCCTGTCCTCAAGGCCCACCAACAGTGCATGTTTTGCAGAAAACCACAAGCTTGTACAGGTGAGGTAATTCGTGTCTCAGCAGAGCAGATTAACCACCTCTGTGGATTTCCACAAAACATGCACTGTCGGTGGGCCTCGAGGACAGGGTTGGGGAGCTCTGATATATGGCAATACTCTTAAAGTGTCCCCTAAAATTCCCTCCCCACCAGTTAAAATGCAATTTTTTACTTTTTGTAGAAATTATAAGATATATGTATAAAGTTTCCAATACAGGAAACCCTATGCAATCACCCATCTATCATGGGGTCCCATCCCATTATACTACAGGCTTTGCCTTCCACCATTCTATACGGTTACAACGCATACATGAGAACTACAGGGAACAGCCCAAGATGTGGTGGAACAAGACTATGTATGTTCGATATACTGTATATTTTATTTTTATTTTCCAGTACCCACTAAAATATTCACAGAAACTGGATTTTTATTTTTTTTCTAAAAACACTGCAGTCATTTAAGGCTTAAAATTGTACCAAAAACAGACAAAAACAGGGCTGGTACGAATTCAGAATCATCCTGCAAGTCTCACCACCGTTCCCCAACTCTAATGCAGTTGTGTGTACGGTCCTTGCACCTATGCTAGACTAAGGTACCTCTTCATACAAGCTGTCCAGTTCGTTTGAAGTCACTCCACTACTACGTACCTTATGAATTTACATGAGGAGAATTTATATATGTGGAAAAGTTTGTTCTTTTCATATCCATTTATACTAATGCTTGAAAAAGGGCTTGCGGGGGCCTGAAACTGACTGTCACACTGTTGAATTATGTGCAACAGTACTAATGATTGAATTGCTTTATATGGAATTATAGGTTTGGACTTTAATAAAAACTGCATTTTCCTATGAACAGGAAACGAAAACAAAAAAAAAGTAAAAAAATAGAGAAATCTTTATAAAAACAAACAAAAAAACCCCCCAAACAACTGGGGGGCGATCTGACCCCACCAACAGAGAGCTCTGTTGGTGGTGGTGGGGGGAATCACTCATGTGCTGTGTTGTGCGGGCCTGCAGCTCGGCCTTAAAGCTGCAGTGGCCAATTAAGTAAAAAATAGGCTGGTCTTTAGGGGGGTTGAACACTGCAGTCCTCAAGTGGTTAAGCAATATTTGAAGGATTATTGCAGAGCATGAAAAATGGAAGCCAGATGTAATACAGATTTTGTTTATTTTACTATATTGCAAGCAAATCTAAGCAGCATAAACATAAAATTTGTATCAGCTCAAAACTGTTCGTATCTTATTAACCATGTGTAATTACCACACGACAATATGCGACTAAAAAAAAAAAAAAACCAACAAAAAAAAATAAAAATAGGTTTCATTAACTTTCCTAAATAGTTTAACTTTCCTTTATTCTTTAACCTCCATATTCTCTTCTTTCTCCTCAACGCCTTTATGCAACATTAAAAATGTCTGTTTATTGTCTTACCGACAGCTTCAGCCTAGATATAAAATACCAAACATATCGCCGCTTGTATTTATGACATTTGAGGCATTTACCTCACAAGTCAGTAATTTTAGTTTTCCATATGCTAACAGCATTTGTGAAATGACAATTTGACAACGTTTGGCAAAATCAGTTGGTTTCTGTTTTACTGCATACGGTAATGCTTTGTGAATTGAGCCCTAAGGCCTCTTTCAGATGGACGGCTGAACTGATCATGTGTTGGGCAGTTCAGCATTCCTTCTACTGGCAACAAGTGCCTTTCATCTATACATTTTAATGCAGCCTAATAGGAGCATTTTGTAGCCCCACTTGTGTTAGCATTTGACATGCAGTGGAGTACCTGATGGCAAAATAACCCAACATTTTCTGTCTGAGCACAATTGCTGTTGCACTCAGAATGTGACCCAATAGGGGGCTTCCTTACCACCGCTTGTGCCGAGCAGCAGCAAATGCCTGGCTCATGAAAGCAGTTGATAGGCCTTGAATGCTCTGCCTTCAGCCTCCCATGTGAGTGAGGCCTTATGTTAGGTGATGTGTCCATTTGGACACAACACCTAGTGCTCAGGAACGGCAGCTAAGACCACCAGAAATAGACTGCGACACCATGGTCTGAGGAGAGAGGGGTGGGCCAATGCCTGGAAGTAGAGAGTCGGCCACATACAGTACACAGGTAAAGTATGAAAGATACATGGGGCTCATTTGCTTTGTAGTGTATAGCAAGTGAAATAAAAAACAAACAAAAAAAAACTGTCTAGCAAACTAAATGTGATGGGGTGTTGTGGTATGCTGGAGATTCTGTCATTTATTGCAATTAACAAAATGGCATAACCCCTTGCATTAATATTGATGTGGACCGTTTAAAGTGTATCTAGAAAACAAGCTACTATAACAGGAGATTGCTTCCATTCACACGCCTGAATTAAAGAAACCCAAGAAGGCAAGCTAGGTGTCAATCAAGTTAAAAAAAATGTAAAGAAAATAGAAATCTTTTACTTTAATAGAAAAAAATAAAATAAATCAAAAACAGCATAACTTAGGTAAAATATTAAAGCACACAAACACTTAAAGCCCAAAGCCCATATTCCCAAGATGAATGTAACTACTCAGACATGATTTGGTATTGAGTAAACGGATGAGGTAATATGAGAAAAGTACAATGTAAATGTACAGCTTTCGTACACATTTACCCTTGAACAAATTTTTTTCCAGACCTCTAAACCCTTCATCCAGATTTTCAGATTGACAATAGCTGATTGCTTCTTCATTTGACATAAATCTATCATCCTAGGTAGTGTGAAATGATTGCAGATGAGGAGTACAGATTCTGTGAAGTTCCTGTGACATATGTAAGCCATAGAACTCATTTCACAATGTCATGTATAGTTTAGAAATGTTTTGTCTGGTTTAGTGTTCTTTTGTTATTCAAGGATACATTTAGAGGCTCTATTCATAAAACATTTGGGGGAAAAAAATCTTGGAGGGAAAATACTGCATCGGTATTTTAGACTTTTATGTGCAAATTCATAAAAAAAGTTTACACTTGCGATAATAGGTTGGGGAATTCCCGCACTATACTAGCGGTGCTGGCTGAGTTGATACACTTTCTCTGTGCAGAGACAAGTTAGTATAAAGGAGGCAGCCCCAGCATCCCTTTACATGTGCATTTTTTTTAACTGCCTTCTCCTTGCCCTGAATCTGTCAATCTTTCTAAACAA
Organism: Hyperolius riggenbachi; assembly: GCF_040937935.1. Lineage (NCBI taxonomy): Eukaryota > Metazoa > Chordata > Amphibia > Anura > Hyperoliidae > Hyperolius > Hyperolius riggenbachi. The sequence continues at coordinate 262,552,639 of NC_090648.1, forward strand.
TCTAATTGCTGCAGCTTAGAAGAACTTCAAGAAATGTTACAAATCCAGGCTTTCTGATGTGAAATGTATCTGAAAACAGGTACCTAAGGGGTTAAAAACACAGCCTTGGTATTCCAGGATGCCTTTTTTTGTTCTGCCCTCACTGCTGCTGCCTGGGAGGTCTGTCCCCATTAGCTTGCCTGTTATGGCTGGCTTATCGCCTTTTCTAAACAGTCTGTTCTCTGTTCCCATTCCGCCTGCTCTAATCTTTATGAATTAACCTTCAGTGACATGTGTTGTGATAATCTCCGCATAAGGCAGTAATTTCCCACACTGCTCAGGAATTGTAGCTTTTCATGCAGAAACAATTTTTATGAATGGACACTTTGCTAAATGGTCGGTAAAGTCAGCTGTTTTGAGCATTACCGCATGCGGGAATGCTTTATGAATAGAGGCCAATGTCAGGTAATTGTGAGTTTTTATCTCTCAAATACAAATTCCTAAAAAGATGCAAGAAGGTGTATACTTTTCCACAAATCATTTCAAAAGCATAGTATGACAATATTCTGGTTTATTACATGGTGGGGTATGGGTGTCCGTGCACCCTCTGAAGAAAAAAAAACACAGGAGACAGGAACGGGAGCCCAATAGTGTAGTATGTCAAAACAATGATGGATATAAATGATGGAAAAAAGTTACACACAAAGGTGGGAGCAGTGGGGCAACCGACCACAGGAAGCAAGTGGAGACAACAAACCCGACTCCACTCGGGGTGACCCCTAGGGATCTGGATGCGGTCGCGCTCCTTGAGAAAAAGAAGGGAGACAGATGTCCACCGTGGCAGAACCACGTGTTCTGTCTCAACCCCTCAAACCATAAGGTATAGGGGTATAAGATGCACAGATTGGGAAAAAGAGGCGCCCTGGTGGTTTATATAAGCACTTAAAAACAGTTTAAAAATGACAAAATACTTTGAGGTGGCTTACCTCAAATGATGAACATCTGTTAGAACAAAAGATTTTATTAGTAGCACAGGCAACGCGCCCCACGGGTCCAAGCCTGCTTCCCCAGGCCAACTAGTGCCAATCTACACAGGTATATTCAGCATAGGGAGCCTCTCTGAATATACCTGTGTAGATTGGCACTGTTATTTGGCCTGGGGAAGCGGGCTTGGACCCGTGGGGTGCGTTGCCTGTGCTACTAATAAAATCTTTTGTTCTATCAAAGATTTTCTTCATTTGAGGTAAGCCACCTCAAAGTATTGTCGTTTTTAAACTGTTTTTAAGTTCTGATTCATTAACTGACCGGTCTCAGAGAAACTTTATTTTATCTCATTTTGGTGGAATATTGGCCACAGTTGCCACAGGCGTGAGCCACGAGTGGATAATAGGCAGGGTTAGCTCGGTACTACACCAAGCAGTACAAAGCTAGGAAGAGTAGGGATGCAAATAATATTAAATCAGGTATTCGCAGATATCTGATCTAATATTTAATGGTGCAAGTAGGTAAAGGATCAAAATTTGATAGAGAATTTACCTCATTTAGTGTATGCCTAGCTTAATGCTGAAGATAAGACACTGCTTGCACTCTGACAAATCTAACTGGCTGCAGAGAGAAGACAGCAGTGTGTAACTCCGGTAAACTAGGTATGAGGTACAGAAATGTCATGCCTGCAATATGCCATGTAATGAGGTGACATTCTAGTCAATCTCTTTCACTGTGGATTAATTCCGATCCTTATTGAACACATGAACCTAATAGGCTTTTTTTCCCCCCTAGGCCTAGTGTGAGCTTCCTCAGATAAAACAAAACGCACCACCTCCTACCACTCACAGCTTTACAGATTGCAGGGCACCATTTATGGAATTATAGTGAATGAAAACAAGACTTTATTTGCTGAATAAGGAGTCTTGTTCATGTTTATAGGTCTCACTACACTAAATGTGCTCTAAATGGCCACTGTGAAAAACAAAACAAGTGGAATTGGTATGTATGTATTTTCAGGATAAAGTATAAAGTTTTAAAAATTAGGCGCTAATGAAATTACGGAACATAGGCAGGAATCAATTTTTCCAATCAAATTTAAATTTTCAATAAAACATGGGTGAATTATAATTGTTGACCACCACAAGAGTCCAAATTCTATTTCAGTTGAAGTGGGTTAAAAACATAGCTTACTAATACACGACAATTGTATTGAAAATTGGTCTTTGGCTTTTCCAGCACATCAGTTCATGTTGGCAAAATGTTGATAATAAAAGCTTTACAAAATCAGTTATCAGCATTAGATTTCTGAATACCAAAAGCAGTATAGTATATGTGGCGTACAGTATGCATTTAAATAACCAATGCACCATGATAACAAATCATTTGCTGAATGTATCTGAGATGCACAGTGTGCTCATACTATACACAGATTAGGCAGTAATATATTTGCCAACCAAAGGCTGTTAATTGCTTTCATAAGAAACACTTAAGGCCAATGATAAACTATCTTGCAGCTAGATACAGCTTTAGATTTTTGTTTTTTTTTATAAAATACATGTAAATGAGATGATATAAATATACAAAGGATTTTAATTCTCACTTCCACTTAGATCTTTAAAGTAAAATAAGACAAAACTGGTTTTCAAAGCTTCCTTTTGTAAATCTGTTCCTGTACAAGTACAGACAAGTAGCCACTTAAAGATTAAATATAGCTTACACTTTTCTGTTGTATAAAAAGTGACTATTATATATAGCTATTGGATGAAACGAGGTCCATTTGAAAACTTAATTCGGTGCAAACTGCTAAGATATTGGCATCTAGAATAAAGGAGGTTGCAGCTAGCATAAAAAAATGGCAACGTAAAAACAGTTTTGTACAGTGAGACAGTTACAGTTTACATACAAACGATAGACATGATAAAGCACTACATAATTTCCAGGTCCAGCTCTGTGCTCTCCAGCCCAGCATTTCTTCTTACATCATCAAATGAGTAAGATGTAAATATATTGCCATTCTTAAAGACGGTATGAAGAACATCCTGTATAGAACACACAGTAAGCAGACTTTTTACTAAACCACAAATTTAGGATTAACAAAGCATTTTGCAGGGGAGGGTCAAACTTCTTTATACAACCCCTAACACCCCCCCCCCCCCCCCCCAACCCTGGATTAGGCTGGGAAAAGCAGTAAAAGCCTGTTGGGGAAACAGGCCAAGCCAAGGGAGTGAAGACAAGCTTAGGTGAAGAGGTTAACTGATGGGTGGACAAGAAGATGCAGGAAAATAAGAACTGATGTGAAAACTTAACGGAGTTCATTAATGGTCAAAGCTGTATCCGTTGCAGCCATTTCAAGCTGTGGTCACACCCATGCTCAACAAGCTGACCATATATTGACATTGGAGTAGAGGTTTTCTTACAGTCAATGCCACCTGGAATTGGGTCAAAGTAAAAAGAAACTGCATTTTACTGACCCAATTCCAATCCATATGCAAGCTGTAATTATTAGCATGGAAAGGGTTGTCTCCTTTTGAGTTTTAAAGTGTACCTAAAGGGAAATTTGGAGAAAAGTTAGATTCTTACCTCTGTTGAGGGAAGCTTTCGACCCCCCTTGAGATTGCATTTGCATTGATGGGACGAATAGGTTCACTGCACTCATCCATGTATGAGTGCTGCCGTACTGCGCAGACCCAAGACAGCCATGCCAGAGCAGTAGCATATTAAATTCATACAAACGTTGCATGAACTGGCAATGGACAGCGTTTTGTGCATTGCACGTCTGCACGTTTTGCTAAAAAATATTATACCTGGCTGGTCCTGTAGCTTTATTTCCTATTGAGATTGAAATTTCACTTCAGAAAATGCTACCCACACTTCTCCCTATTACCATCATTGCACACACAAAGTAGCAAGAGAGGAACTGGGAGGGGGCAGCAGATAGCCTCTCCCTACATGAGAACCTACATTCGGCAGGCTTGGATTAGGCCACAAACTATCTTCCTACGGCCTCTTTCAGACAGGCAGTGAATTCTTGGTAAGTGCATAGTTCAGGCTTCTGTCTGAAAAAGGCCCCATACAAGCCAAGGGAAATGAAGCAGGATCAAAACCATAAAAACAGTGGATTACTAACATAAAATCTGCCACTTTGTTCATAAATGCAAGGGGGTAGGGGGGGGTATGCTCTCTTGAATATAAAATGCTTAACAAGCAAATATCCAACATTTCTACTTACCGGGCCATATTCCTCTAGATCACCTTTGCCTTCTTCTAGGGTCACATAGTCATTTTTAGCAGTTTTGTGAAGGGACAATCGTCCTTTCTTTGACCTTTTGTTTGGATCAGCAACAGGATCCTTAAATACGTTTACCTGCAAGAAGAATGAATGGAATTGCCAACTAATTCAAAGGTGCACATTCAGCACAAAATGTAGATAAAGCATGGGTTAGGCAGCATAGGAATGAAAAGTGCAGTAATTCTGTTCCCATACCCCAAGGCCATTTGTCACCACATAGCTGCATTTAAATGAGCAGTTCAACAGATCTCTTGTCAGCTTCTGCAGCAAGGCTCCCCCAGATCCAAATGCAATATTCTCAATGCTCCACTTATGTTTCTTCATTCCTTCTACAATCTAATTGGAGGAGGAAAAACACAACATGTAAAATACAACCTAGCCTTCAGACTCTTACATGAACAGAACAATTTAGAGTCAAGACTAAAATCCATATGCACACAAAAAAACTAATTCCCATCCTTCAACAATTCTAAAAATTCCTCTTCCCATACCAGTCTTTTATGGCCCCCAACTTTAGCTTTATGGACACTTTACCTGAGAGAGATATGGAGGCTGCTATATTAATTTGCTTTTAAAGTGTACCAGAGAAGAAGAAGAAGAAAAAAAAAAAAAGAGTTTTATACATACCTGGGGCTTCCTCCATCCCCATGTGCACGGATCGTTCCCATGCCGCCATCCTTAGCCTTCTTTTGGCCCCCTTTTTGGGGATCAAAAATTCGGCTTGTATGCGAGTATATACGGTATCTGTATTTGTTTACATATAATTTAAATTTTACGATTTTCGCAGCATCATAAGCCGGGGGTAGGAAATGCTGGCCGCCTTATTCCCCTTGTGTCCCAGTATAGCTACCGTCTTTCCCCGAAAATAAGACAGTGTCTTAGGGCCTGTACACACTGAAAAACGCAGGCAAAAACGCAAGCGCATGCGTTTTTAAAGTGCCTGTAGTTTTAAAAACGCATGCGCTTTTGCCTGCGTTTTTTGTGCGTTTGCGTTTTTCTTGTAATTGCTGATTGGCTAAAGAATCCTTTGTTTTTTTTCTAGTTTACATTTCAACAGGAATCAGGACATTGCAGAGTCTTCTGGGATACTGACTTCTGAAAAACGCAGGCAAAAACGCAAGCGCATGCGTTTAAGAGTTTTTCATGCGCTGCGCTTAAAAAAGCGCAGCAGGCACTGCGTTTGCGTTTTTTTAAAAACGCATCGCACCAGTGTGTACAAGTCATCACGATTTTCATTCTTTTTCAAAAGACCTTGCGTTTTTAAAAACGCAACGCAAGCGCAGCAGTGTGTACAGGCCCTTATATTAATTTTTACACCAAAAGATGTGCTAGGGCTTATTGTTTTAGGGGATGTCTTATATTTCTATGAACACACATGTTTCTGTGCTGTGTGTCCTCCTGACCTCACCCACTGTGACACCTTTTCCTCTGCTGGATCCACCTCTTCTGTGCCACTTTTTTCCCCTTCAGGCAGGGAACACACTTGACCGTTTTCGTGTGCGTTTTCTGCACAGAAAAACTGAGAACTGATGTTAATCAATGGGCTAGTTCAGACTTAATATGTTGTTGCACATTTTGTCAGTTTTCTCTATCAATTACATCAGCTGCTGTGAAAAAACATGCGCGTTTACCTGCATGGAAACACACTTGGTGTGCGGAAAAAGTATGCAGAAAAACGCGCGCAGAGAATTGAAAGACACGTGTGTTCCCTGCCGTGTCCCCTCTGCACCTGTGTCCTCCTCTATCCCCTGTCTTCCTGTGTCCGGTGTCTACTAGCCCGAAAGACTATGGGCTACAGTAATAACAAAAGTTTCCATCATTTTCCCCCTTACTGCCGCTAGGGCTGACTTTCAGGGTAGGGCTTATATTTTGAGTATGCTCAAAATTCCTACTAGGGCTTACTTTCAGGGTAGGGCTTATATTTTGAGTATGCTCAAAATTCCTACTAGGGCTTACTTTCAGGGGATGTCTTAATTTCAGGGAAAGAGGGTAGTATAGTGCCCCAGTTTAGCTAGTTTTTAGCTAGTATAGTGCCCCAGTTTAGCTAGTATAGTGCCCCAGTTTAGCTAGTATAGTGCCCCAGTTTAGCTAGTATAGTGCCCCAGTTTAGCTAGTATAGTGCCCCAGTTTAGCTAGTATAGTGCCCCAGTTTAGCTAGTACAGTGTTCAGTATAGCTAGTAAAGTGCCTAGTGTAGGTAGTATAGTCACCCCCACTGCTATTACCTGCACGCATCTTCTATTCCCCTCTCCGTGCTTGTAAACATGCACGGCAGCACGCCCAGCACTGCTACTGTGACGAGCGGCGAGCCAGGAAAGAGCGGTTCCCATAGTAACAGGAAGCCGCGCTCTTTCCTGCCTCGTCACAGTAGCAGCGCCAGGCGCGCTGCTGTGAATGTTTACAAGCACGGAGAGGGGAATAGAAGATGCGGGCAGGTAATCGCAGCGGCGGCGGCCATGGAGGGAGCAGGGGACCCGCGGAGGGGGGTGGGAGCCCCGCGGACCAACATGACTCGCATACAAGCCGACGCCCCAACTTTTGGCCCCCTTTTTGGGGGTCAAAAAGTCGGCTTGTATGCGAGTATATACGGTATCTGTATGTGTTTACATATAATTTAAATTTTACGATTTTCGCAGCAGTGTTCCTTTAAGAGGATATACTAAATGGAGGGTTCACATCTGTACTGCATAGACAATCTATACATGTTCATCTCCAGTACAACACGTTTTTAAAACTGTAGCTAATGACTAAAATGAGGGAACGAGAGCAGTGTGAAAAAAATGCTGCACTGCCAAGTTTTTTTTCCATGTATGCAGGAATACAAACAAAAACAACAAATTGCATTAGACATGAACAAACCTATTACTTTTACATGTCCTGTCAGATCTAATGCAAATTTTTGCGTGCAGGGAAAGTGCACGTGTCGTGTCCTGTCCTGGTAAGTGCGAACTCTACCTAAGAGTGGAAATGGCTGCTAGAAACATAAGAGGATGCATAGACTAGAAAACCAGCAAGGGACTGATTAGCCTTAAAAAGGGAACCTGTACTGAGTACAATTATTTAAAATAAACACATGAGGTAACTTCAAATGAATATTAAATAGTTACCTTGCCATCAGTTCCTCTCAGAAGCTCACCATTTTCTTCTGACAATGATCCCTTCCAGTTCTAACATTTTGTCAGAACTGAAATATATCAGTTGCGGCTAATTATATATCAGTTGCTGTCAGTTATAGCTGAGTGGACAACTGATGTGCCCGGTAATGTTCATGTTTCCCTATTGCTCAAGTGGGCGATGTTACAGTTTAACAGTGTGCTGACCAGAAAGCTGTTATGGGGTAATGGCCATTTTCAAAATGGAGGACTGAGAATTCCCTTGATCACAGTGGACAAACAGGACGCGGGAGAGGAGAAAGATTGAGGAGTAGACTACATAGTTACATAGTTATTTTGGTTGAAAAAAGACATACGTCCATCGAGTACAACCAGTATAAAGTACAACACCAGCCTGCTCCCTCACATATCCCTGTTGATCCAGAGGAAGGCGAAAAAACCCTTACAAGGCATGGTCCAATTAGCCCCTAAAGGGAAAAATTCCTTCCCGACTCCAGATGGCAATCAGATAAAATCCCTGGATCAACATCATTAGGCATTACCTAGTAATTGTAGCCATGGATGTCTTTCAACGCAAGGAAAGCATCTAAGCCCCCTTTAAATGCAGGTATAGAGTTTGCCATAACGACTTCCTGTGGCAATGCATTCCACATCTTAATCACTCTTACTGTAAAGAACCCTTTCCTAAATAAATGGTTAAAACGTTTTTCCTCCATGCGCAGATCATGTCCTCTAGTCCTTTGAGAAGGCCTAGGGACAAAAAGCTCATCCGCCAAGGTATTATATTGCCCTCTGATTTATTTATACATGTTAATTAGATCCCCTCTAAGGCGTCTTTTCTCTAGACTAAATAAACCCAGTTTATCTAACCTTTCTCGATAAGTGAGACCTTCCATCCCACGCATCAATTTTGTTGCTCGTCTCTGCACCTGCTCTAAAACTGCAATATCTTTTTTGTAATGTGGTGCCCAGAACTGAATTCCATATTCCAGATGTGGCCTTACTAGAGAGTTAAACAGGGGCAATATTATGCTAGCATCTCGAGTTTTTATTTCCCTTTTAATGCATCCCAAAATTTTGTTAGCTTTAGCTGCAGCTGCTTGGCATTGAGTACGATTATTTAACTTGTCGTCAATGAGTACTCCTAAGTCCTTCTCCAAGTTTGATGTCCCCAACTGTATCCCATTTATTTTGTATGGTGCTAGACCATTAGTACGTCCAAAATGCATGACCTTACATTTGTCAACATTGAATTTCATCTGCCATGTATGTGCCCATATAGCCATCCTATCCAGATCCTGTTGCAATATGACACTATCTTCCTGAGAGTTGATGATTCTGCACAATTTTGTATCATCTGCAAAAATAGCAACATTGCTCACTACTGCATCTACTAGGTCATTAATAAATAAATTGAAGAGCACTGGACCCAGAACAGACCCCTGTGGGACCCCACTGCTAACAGTCTCCCATTTTGAGTACGATCCATTGACCACAACTCTTTATTTTCTGTCCATTAGCCAGTTCCCTATCCATGAACACAGACTCTTCCCCAGTCCTTGCATCCTCAACTTTTGCACCAGACTTATGTGGGGAACAGTGTCGAAGGCCTTTGCAAAGTCCAAGTATATCACATCTACAGCATTCCCAATATCCATATTAGCATTCACTATCTCATAAAAGCTGAGCATGTTAGTCAAACAGGACCTGTCTTTAGTAAACCCATGTTGATGCTGAGAAATAAGATTATTTTCTACTATGAAGTCATGTATAGTATCTCTTAGTAACCCCTCAAATAGTTTGCATACAACTGATGTTAAACTTACAGGTCTATAATTTCCTGGATCAGATTTTTTGCCCTTCTTAAATAATGGGAAAACGTGGGCTGTACGCCAATCCACTGGGACTCTGCCAGTTGCAAGAGAGTCACAAAAGATAAGATAAAGGGGTTTACCTATAACTGAACTTAATTCCCTTAGGACCCGAGGATGCATGCCATCCGGGCCAGGTGCCTTGTCTATTTTTAATTTATTTAGTCTTGCCTTCACTTCTTCCTGCGTTAAGTATTTAATATTACAGTTAGAAGATTGAGACTCTTCCGCCTCTGTAGTTTGCAACAGTGCTGTTTCTTTTGTGAAGACAGAAGCAAAGAAAGCATTTAATAACTCTGCCTTACCTTGGTCATCCACCATTGAGTTCCCATCCTCATCCTTTAGGAGTCCTATAGTCAACCTTTCTTTTTTTTAGAGTTAATGTACTTGTAAAACTTTTTTGGGTTAGATTTGATATCCTTAGCGATTTGTTTTTCAGCTTCAATCTTTGCCTGCCTAATTTCTTTTTTACAATTTTTATTGCACTCCTTATAATTGCTTAGTGCAGCCTCGGTCCCCTCCTGTTTTAAGACCTTATAGGCATTCTTTTTCCTCTTCATTTTATCTTTAACCTTTCTATTCATCCATAGAGGCCTTTTTTTATTCCTAGACATTTTGTTTCCATATGGGATATACATACTACAGTATTGATTGAGTATAAGTTTAAAAGCTTGCCATTTCCCTTCAGTGTCTTCCCCTTGTAGTACATTATCCCAGTTCACCAAACTTAGTGCCTGCCTAATTTGAGTGAACTTTGCTTTTCTAAAATTCATAGTTTTAGTGGTCCCGCTGCCCCGTGGCCTATCAGTCACCAGATCAAACGTTATGTTGTGATCACTATTTCCCAAATGTTCTTGAACCTGCACATTTGATACATTATCTGGTCTATTAGAAATGATCAGATCCAGTAACGCATGCCCCCTAGTTGGTTCAGTTACCATTTGAGTCAAGTAATTGTCCTGTAGTGCTGCCAGAAATCTGCTGCTTTTACCAGAATGGGTAGCCTCAATACTCCAGTCAATGTCTGGAAAGTTGAAGTCGCCCATAATTATGACCTCATTTTTACCTGCAGCTTTTTCAATCTGCTGTAGTAATCGCAGTTCTGCAGCTTCATTAATAAGAGGTGGCCTGTAGCATACCCCAATAAGCAATTGGCAACTTTTATTTCCACCATGAATATTTACCCAAACGGACTCCACATCTTCGCAATCTTCCTCCATCTCATCGTTGAGGACAGCTGTAAGAGAATTCTTAACAAAGAGACAAACCCCTCCACCTTTTTTCCCTGTTCTATCCCTGCTAAACACATTGTATCCTTTTAAATTAGCTATCCAGTCATGGCTTTCATCCATCCATGTCTCGGTTATTCCCACAATGTCATAGCCTTTGTCATTCAGAATGAACTCTAGTTCGTCTATTTTATTTGCAAGGCTCCGAGCATTGGTTACCATGCACTTTATATTTTTACCACCACATTTACCAATTTTGTTTACATGAAATGGGCTACTTGAATTTTTACCAACCTCCTTAATCTTTACACTGTCCCCACCCCCCTCTCCACCCTCCATAATGATAGGTTCCCACTGTCTTTTTACCTCATCTTGTCTACGTATTGAGACTTTATCCTCCCGCCTCCCCCCAGATCCTAGTTTAAAATCTCCTCCAACCGTTTAGCCATCTTCTCCCCCAATGCAGCTGCACCCTCCCCATTAAGGTGCAGCCCATCCCTGCTGTAGAACCTGTAGCCGACTGCAAAGTCTGCCCAGTTCTCCAGGAACCCAAACCCTTCCTTCCTACACCAATTTCTCAGCCACTTATTTAACTCCCTAAGCTCCCTCTGTCTCTCAGATGTAGCACGTGGCACTGGCAGTATTTCAGAAAACACCACCTTGGAGGTCCTTGCTTTAAGTTCATCTCCAAGTACCTGAAAATCCTTTTTGAGGACCTTCCATCTCCCACTAACTTTGTCATTGGTGCCAATGTGTACCATGACAGCCGGGTCTTCCCCAGCCCCACCCAGTAATCTGTCAATTCTTTCCGCTACATGCCGAACCCGAGCACCCGGGAGGCAACAGACTGTACGGCATTCGCGGTTTCTTCGACAGATTACCCTATCTGTGCGCCTAATAATTGAATCCCCTACCACCAGTACCTGTCTAGCCTTAGCTGCACTCCTATTCCCTTTCTCGTTACAGCAGTCTGCCCCTTGGTTGCTAAGGAGCACATCCTGCTGCAGCATTGCTACTCCTGAATCATCCTCCCCAATATTACGCAAACAAGCATACTTATTAGTGAGGGACAACTCGGGACTAGCCTCCCTGCCACTTTTTCCCCTTTCCCCTACATGGGAGGCAAGTATGACTTGTTTATGTTTATTTTGACTTTTAATTTTCAGTTCAGGCTTTCTTTAAGAGGGCTGGCGGAAGCCACAGGTATGTATAACATTTTTCTTTTCATCCGTCTCAGGTACCCTTTAAATCGTAGTCCTCAAACCAAATTTTAACATATCAAATTATTTGCATTCATGAGCAAAGGGAGTGCATAAATTTGCATAAACCAGCATCAGTGCAGAATTATTTCCATCTCATTGACCATCTCTATTAATGACACAGCTACACATCAGGCTTTATTCTTACAGCATAGATGTTATTTAGTATATATAAGAGATTTCTATGTACACATCATATATATACACAGTCACAATCAGATATGTATATCTGACTTTAAAAATACAAGGACTGCTTTATTGAAGCTGCACAATCAATTTTATTGGTAGATTTCATTTTTGTGGACTAAGCAGAGCTATTGTATATATAAATTATGATGACTATTATCTGAGAAATCGAACAATTTATCATATTTTCTATTTTAAATTACAGTTTAAATTCATTAGGAGTCAGAGTCTGCATTTTTTCCCCGAATCAGAGTCCAGGTACCCAAAAATTGCTCCGACTCCTCAGCCCTGGAATGAACTGGCTTGAAAGAAAGGGGGAGAACCAAGAGCCCGATATGGTGTAGTATGTTAATAAGGTGATGTCTGATGCAAACACACACAATGATTATACTCACAAGGACAGGTTGCCTCCAAGGCAACCACTAGATAAGCAGGCAGGGAGAATTGTAACCTGACCCCGCTCAGGGTTAAGAAATCGCTCTCTGTAGATAGAAGGAAATGGGGATACACCTCTCCACCCAGGGTGGACTCAACAATTATGTGGTATAACAGAGGCGCCAAGTAGAGTAAAATTAGTTAAAATTTTTAAGGGGGAAGTGGGTGGACTCACCTCCCGTCTGAAAAAAACTCTGCTATATCTGGCTCTTGACCCGACTTTGCTCCCTCCAAAAATTGTTTGCCTGAAGAAGCGGGACTGTTACCCGTGAAACGCGTTGCACTTTTGGAGCTCATAATAAATGTTACTTTAAACTTGAAGTAACCTGCCCATTGTATGGCCATTTTTTCAGAAGGGAGGAGAGTCCACGCACTTCCCCCTTTTTAACAATTTTAACTAATTTTACTCTACTTGGCGCCTCTGTTATAACACATAACTGGAATGAACTGGGCTTCTCTCAAGCCATCAACCTCCCTACTCACACAAAAGGACACACTTTGGAACCCACATTCTATTCAAAACTTCTAATTTCAAATGTGGAAATTAACCCAGTAGTTTTGTCAGACCACCACACCAGCCACTGATTTACAGCACCAGCTACAAAACACCAAGTGAAAGAACTAATAAAATATCGTTCCTTGAAAGGTTCGTCACCCCAACACCTTCAGAACAACCTCAATCTAGATGGACTAACAGATCACAACTTAGGCCTTGAATCCATGCTCCTTAAATATAACCACAAAAAAAAAAAAACACATATATCCAGGCACATCGCCTCTAGTTAGGACATTATAGAAGTTATTAAGGAAAGGGAGGTGCTGAAGGGGGTGTGGCTAGAAAACAGCAAAAATCTATTAACCCTTCGCACTCTCGCATGCAAATGTTCAAACAAATGCATTCACAGATTCACTCACACAGGCACAACTGTTATCCCTACAGCTAAGTAAAAAGCCAGGGTTTTAGTTCACAGAATTCAATATGTCAAATAGCGCTGCAATATTCAGACGTAAACAAAGTCTAAAACTAAAAAGGCTAAAAAGTTCAAATCCAATGAGAAGTCTATGTATGCGCTTTTCTGTGGGGTGTAGCAAGTCCCTTCTGTAAAGTCTCTTTATATAGATAGCGCTCCACAATGATGATTAGTTGGAAGGTAAATGTCCCCTTTAGGACCGCACTCACCCGCTCAGATGGACCACTGTCAGACTGGTCAAACGCTTTAACGATAATCCTCGTTGGGGTCGTTGAAGTCTTCCGTCTGCTGTCCGTGTGATGGTGCCTCCGATGGGAAAAAAGGTGACTCCACTGATGGCTAGACGTCCTCAGTGCTCCTCAAGGAGGATGTATGACCCCAATATACCTCACAGAGGAAATAAGTGGACCATAGCGTAATTCCGTAAAAAAATGTAACAAATTTATTCCTTAAAATATACTCACAAACATGGATTTGGTACAGGCGTTTAGAGTGATTAACGGGCTCTCCCCCGTGCCTCCCGGGTAAGGCCTATAGAGGTTGTCTGCACCGCTCAGTTCCCGCTGTCCGTTCCGACTCTAGGGTATAGTTCCTGGTTGTCCTGTAGCTCCACCCGACGCGTTTAGTCACAAGCGTGACTCATCAGGGGCGTGGCTAGCCACAGGACTCCAGGATAATTTATATTCTGCCGTCCTCGCCCCACATCCGGCTTGTTCAGCCGATTATGCAGACATTTCCGCCCCACTAAAGATGGAGGGACGTTGGCCGCATTAGCATTACGCCCATACATGCGTTTCACCAGCTAGAATGGGGGTGGAGTTGTGCGCTTCACCGCATGCCGGCGAGTGCTCCATAATGAGGCCACGTTAAACGTACACCTCACTACGTTGAGGGGTAAAGGGGGTTGGATGTGCGCTCCACCTTGGTTACGGAGGACGAGCTACCGGGTTGAGAGTCCGTTTTTACAAAGTTACACATGTATATTGGTTAAAAATTAAAGAATAAAAAAATGTAAAATTAGGTCAAACCAAATGTTCTCTTTTCCATAACTCTGATACTTGGGTATCTTTTCTGCCCTCATGTGGTAAGGATAAATCATGCACCATTTAGTTAGATAGGAGATTACTACTATATAACACAATGGGATTACCATTTAATGGATAGGGCCATGCTGCCCACTATGTTGCCATCTAGTGGTTATTTAAATGTTCAGAATGCAGTACCTCATATTGGAGCACACATATATCGAATAGACCCTTGAGATAAAAGTAAACTATTTACAAGGCAGTTTAAGTCTATATCTACATCCATTGGGACACATACAGTGCAGGAAATAATTATTTGACCCCTCACTGATTTTGTAAGTTTGTCCAATGACAAAGAAATGAAGTCTCAGAACAGTATCATTTCAATGGTAGGTTTATTTTAACAGTGGCAGATAGCACATCAAAAAGGAAAATCGAAAAAATAACCTTAAAGATAGCAACTGATTTGCATTTCATTGAGTGAAATAAGTTTTTGAACCCTCTAACAATAAAAGACTTAATACTTAGTGGAAAAACCCTTGTTTGCAAGCACAGAGGTCAAACGTTTCTTGTAATTGATGACCAAGTTTGCACACATTTTAGGAGGAATGTTGGTCCACTCCTCTTAGCAGATCATCTCTAAATCCCTAAGGTTTCGAGGCTGTCTCTGTGCAACTCTGAGCTTGAGCTCCCTCCATAGGTTTTCTATTGGATTAAGGTCTGGAGACTGACTAGGCCACTCCATGACCTTAATGTGCTTCTTCTTGAGCCACTCCTTTGTTGCCTTTGCTGTATGTTTTGAGTCATTGTCATGCTGGAACACCCATCCACGACCCATTTTCAGTTTCCTGGCAGAGGGAAGGAGATTGTCGTTCAGGATTTCACGATACATTGCTCCGTCCATTTTCCCGTTAATGCGATTAAGTTGTCCTGTGCCCTTAGCAGAAAAACACCCCCAAAGCAAAATGTTTCCACCCCCATGCTTGACGGTGGGGATGGTGTTTTGGGGGTCATAGGCAGCATTTTTCCTCCTCCAAACACAGCGAGTTGAGTTAATGCCAAAGAGCTCTATTTTGGTCTCATCAGACCACAGCACCTTCTCCCAGTCACTCACAGAATCATTCAGGTGTTCATTGGCCAACTTCAGACGGGCCTGCACATGTGCCTTCTTGAGCAGGGGGGCCTTGCGAGCCCTGCAGGATTTTAATCCATTGCGGTGTAATGTGTTTCCAATGGTTTTCTTGGTGACTGTGGTCCCTGCTAATTTGAGGTCATTCACTAACTCCTCCCGTGTAGTTCTAGGATGCTTTTTCACCTTTCTCAGAACCATTGACACCCCACGAGGTGAGATCTTGCGTGGAGCCCCAGAGCGAGGTCGATTGATGGTCATTTTGTGCTCCTTCCATTGTCGAACAATCGCACCAACAGTTGTCACCCTCTCTCCCAGCTTCTTGCTAATGGTTTTGTAGCCCATTCCAGCCTTGTGCAGGTCTACAATTTTGTCTGACATCCTTGGACAGCTCTTTGGTCTTTCCCATGTTGGAGATTTTGGAGTCTGCTTGATTGATTGATTGATTCTGTGGACAGGTGTCTTTTATACAGGTGACTAGTTAAGACAGGTGTCCTTAATGAGGGTGACTAATTGAGTAGAAGTGTCTAACCACTCTGTGGGAGCCAGAACTCTTAATGGTTGGTAGGGGTTCAAAAACTTATTTCACTCAATGAAATGCAAATCAGTTGCTATCTTTTATTTAAGGTTATTTTTTCGATTTTCCTTTTGATGTGCTATCTGCCACTGTTAAAATTAACCTACCATTGAAATGATACTGTTCTGAGACTTTTCATTTCTTTGTCATTGGACAAACTTACAAAATCAGTGAGGGGTCAAATAATTATTTCCTCCACTGTATATTGAATAAACCTACTAAATAAATTTTAGCTGTTTGCAATAAAGCAATTTAAATCCAGTTCAATATTATGTCCATTTGGTTGTAAAGTTCCCATATTGTAAATCCACTTGGTTTCTCGTTTTGATATATCTCTTGTCTTATGACATCCTCTCCAAGCATATTCCGCTTTTTCCAATCCACAGAATTTTAAAGAGCTTGGGTCTGAGTTATGATGTATTCTATAATGGTCAGAGACACTGTGCCCCATATGACTTCTTATATTTCCTATATGTTCTCCTATTCTGGTCTTTAATTGTCTAGTGGTGCGTCCGATGTACTGGGTATTGCAAGGGCACCAGATCATATACACCACGCCTTTAGTATTGCACGTTATATTTTGCTTAATTTTAAACGATTTTCCGTTTGCTGTGGAGGTAACTTCCTTAGATTTCACTGGTATTGCTTCCCTGCATCCGACACATCCTCTGCATGGGAAATAACCATCTTGTTGCCATAAGGGGTGTACTGTCTTAGGTGGATAAACGCAACTTGGGGCTAGATAGCTTTTCAAGTTCTTCGCCCTCCTGTATATAAACTTTGGTTGCTCAGGTAAGGATTTTCCCAATATTCAGAATCAGAATTTATTTCACCAAGTACAACAGTGAATTGTACCCGGAATTGGTTTTGGCGCATACAGGGTCGTTGGTGAAAAACAGAAAATAGCATGGTACATACGTAGACGTGGGACAAGCATACATAGGGCAACATTACAGTTTGTGCGTACATTTAAGCAGAGCGTCGTATACAATTAAGCATAGGTACATACGTATAAACAAAAGCAAAATCAAAGCAAAAACAGAGCATTACAGCATACACGTACAGTAACATAATACAAAGCATTACAGCATACACGTACAATTTACGTAATACACACATAGCATAGCAAGACATACACTGATAGCGGGAACAGAAAAAGAGTGGGACTGGAGGAGCAGCCTGAGAGCTGATATGAGCGCTGCCATTTTCGGCACTGGACGCTACACAGCGACGCGCTCCCAACTAGACAGGTGCTCCGTTTGTCAGCGGAAAGTAGAGAGGATGCTGGGGGGGGGGATCGTGATGGAGGCGGCCAGCAGGGATCACTTGACCCAGGTTGCTCGAGGAGAATCGCTCCTAATTTCAGGGTCTGCATGGCTGGTTGATGAGGGTGCAGACCCAGTGGGGCCCTGTGGTGCCAGGGGGCACCTTTGCTGGGCAGCAGTGGTGGACAGCAGTGGTGGACGTGGGGCCTGGGGCACTCAGGCTGGGCAGCAGTGGTGGACAGGAGGCCGGGGGGCACCTCGGCTGGGCCCCATTAGTGGACATAGGGCCGGGAAGGGGGCACCCTGGCTAGGCAGCAGAGGTGGACAGGCCAGGATCAGCATACCTTCTCTGTGGCTGCGAGGAGCAGCCACAGGCCCTCCATCAGCACGGTGGCAGCCTGGTCGTGGTCGTTTCCTGGTGACTGGGGAGCCGCTGCAGACAGGCCTCCTCCGCACGTGGCGGGTGACCCATGTGCCCTTGCTGGTTCCTGGGCAACCCGTGGTGGAGGGGGACCGGCAGCCCCAGCAGTCCTGTGATGGGGAGGTCTCCGGCGGCGGTCCTGGTCGGCAAGTGGTGGCGGCGGGAGCACGTGTTGGCGGCGGGAGCATATTGCGGCTTCTTCCCAGGCGGCAGCCCCCGACAGTCATGAGCGACCGAGGGCAGTGTGGAGCCGCCGCTGCCCCTCTCCGTGTGGTCCCCGGCAGGAGAGGCGGAAGCTATGCAGCGTGGAGGCAGCGCGGCGCTGCGTGGTGCGTGCGGCGTCCCCTGGCTCCAGAGCGGCTTCCCGGCTCCCCTGGCAGCAGTGATGGATTACCCGGGCAAGCAGTCCTCACCCCGCAGCACGCTCCCTCCCGATCCTCCAGCAGCCTGCGAGGCACCATCGTGGCCCCTGCATCATCCTCAGGTGGGTGGAGGTGGTCGGAAGGTCGCCAGAGGGGATGTTAGGGGAAGGGGAGACAAAGAGACCGGAGCCCTGTGGCCGTGGCGTCCTCACCCGGCGCCATCTTGTAGTTGAGCAATATTGCATCTTCCTTCAGTATTGGCCAATGCTTCTTGATAATATGTTCCATCTGCCTATGCTGTGTTGAATAGTCCGAGATGAATGGTGCATTTTCCCTTCGTTGTGGTTCCTCTGTTCTTATTGGGCCTTGTCTTAGCAGGTTTCTCCTTTCCGTCCTCCCTACTTCCATAATTTCTTTCTGTATCTCCATTTCATCATATCCTTTATCAATAAACCTTTCTGCTAATATCTGTGCTTGAGTTACATAGTCTAATTTGCTGCAATTCCTGCGCAACCTCATAAACTGGCCCCTAGGTATTGCTTTCTTCCACTTAGGATGATGGCAACTCCGAGTGGATAGGTAGCCGTTTCTATCTGTGGGTTTGAAGTAGGTAGTCATAATCAATGTGGTTCCCCTTTTCTCTATATTCAGGTCCAGGTAATGAATTAGATGGTTACTCGCCTCCATAGTCAATTCAATATTCATCATATTGTTGTTCAGTTCGATGAAGAGCGGGAGTTCCTGCTCCCCCCCCCCCCCCCCCATAGGATAAACAGGTCATCAATGAACAGTCGCCAAGCTTTTATTCTGGGGTCCCGTCATTTCCCAATATCCGCTCTTCCCATTGTCCCATAAATAAATTTGCTAATGAGGGAGCAAACCCCGCCCCCATTGCACAACCTTTGATCTGTAGGTAATAACTCCCCTGGTGCCAGAAATAGTTCCTCGTTAATGCATAATTTAAAAGCTTCATTATAAATTGTCGCTGTTTGAATTTGATAGTTTGTTCCTTCTCTAGATAGTATTGTACTGCCTCCATTCCCAGATTATGGGGGATATTTGAGTACAATGATGTTACATCTGCCGTAACCAGAACATCATCTTGTCCCACATCTAGGGTCTCTAAAATTTGTAGCATGTGTTTAGTGTCCTTGACAGCTTGAGGGAGTTCTCCCACCAGCGGTTGAAGAAAGAAGTCCAGATATTGTCCTATCCTGTGCGTTAGGGAACCAATCCCGCTCAGGATTGGTCGCCCTGTTGGTTGAGCCACACTTTTGTGAATCTTGGGCACCTGGTATATGACAGGTGTTCTAGGTGCCGTAGGCATCAAGAACTCGAATTCCGTCATCCAAAATGCCCTCATTTAGACGACCTCTGAGAATACATCTCAATTCCCCAGAGTAAGCGAAGAGTGGATTTCCCCTTAGTTTTTTATATGTGCTTGTGTCATTGACTATCCTATTAAGTTCCGTGCCATACTGTTCTTGATTCATCATTACCACACCTCCTCCTTTGTCCGCAGGTCTTATCACCAGGTTTTTATCTTCAAGCATACTTTGGACCACTTTGGTTATCCCTCTTGTTTTCTTGGTTTCTATTCTTTCCATATCATTTTCCACCATTCTTTTGAACGTTTCCATCGTGTTCCCACTGCTTGTGTTCTGAGGGTTGAATAAAGAACGGTTCCTCATCCCTGTATGTTTATATTGACTCACTGGGTTAGATTTAGTGGTTGGTCCCTCCTTGCTCAAGAAATATTTTTTAATGTTCAAGACCCTTGTATATTTTTGTAAATCAATATAAGTATTGAATTTATTAAGTGGTTGTGAAACACATAAGAATGAAGCTTTATACAAAACCATCTCTGAGAGAACATGTGAGTTATTGATCAAACAAGAAAGGGAAATCATCATAAAGAAAAAAAAGAGACACTTTCAGCTTGATTGGAACGTTTTTAAACTTAAAAGAGCCTATAAGTGGCAAAATAAGAGCAGAGGGACCCAACCCACAATACCTAAACCCAGAGATCCACAACCTTAACAGCCGCAAAATCGTGGAATAATTAACCAACAACCCCCAGGGGGATCTACTCCAAATAGAGGAAGAGGAGCGATACCAAAAAGACCTCAAATCAATAATCCCAGAATTCAGCAAGGAGAATATGAGGCACCGGGAGGAGGAAATCTAAACAAAACTAACAATATCAAAGAGATCCAGATGGAGCAGGGAATAACAATAGATATATACACAATACCCTGACCAGAGGAACCATTATGAGAAAAGGAACTTTCAAATCCCATTGCAAAATCGGTACAATCCTCTAAGGCAGGAACAGGAGTATCAACCTTTTTTAGGGTACAACAGGGGTCCCTACAGACCCCCGTGGAATTACCACCAGAGACCGGAGTACGAACTTACACAACAACCGACACCAGGAGGAAACAAACGAAGACCAGAGGGGGGTACGAGGAGGGAGGTGCGTTCAAGAGAAGAAGAGAGAAGTAGGCAAAGGGATTTACAACATATCAGGAGTGAGCCTAAGCAGAGAGGAATTAAAATTATTAGACTATGGCCTTAAACATGCCCCCTCACAACCACTTAATAAATTCAAAACTTATATTGATTTACAAAAATATACAAGGGTCTTGAACATTACAAAATATTTCTTGAGCAAGGAGGGACCAACCACTAAATCTAACCCAGTGAGTCAATATAAACATACAGGGATGAGGAACCGTTCTTTAGTCAACCCTCAGAACACAAGCAGTGGGAACACGGTGGAAACGTTCAAAAGAATGGTGGAAAATGATATGGAAAGAATAGAAACCAAGAAAACAAGAGGGATAACCAAAGTGGTCCAAAGTATGCTGGAAGATAAAAACCTGGTGATAAGACCTGCGGACAAAGGAGGAGGTGTGGTAGTGATGAATCAAGAACAGTATGGCACGGAACTTAAAGGGATACTGTAAGGGGGGGGGGGGGGGGGGGGGGGGGGGAATGAGTTGAACTTACCCAGGGCTTCTAATGGCCCCCCGCAGACATCCTGTACCCACGGAGCCACTCACCGATGCTCCGGCCCCACCTCCGGTTCACTTCTGGAATTTCAGACTTTAAAGTCTGAAAACCACTGCGCCTGCACAGCTGCATCCTCCCTCCCACTGATGTCACCAGGAGAGTATTGCACAAGCCCAGTATGGTCTTTGGTCTGCGCAGTATGCTCCTGGTGCCATCAGCGGGAGCGAGGACACGGCAATGCAGGCGCAGTGGTTTTCTGACTTTAAAGTCAGAAATTCCAGAAGTGAACAGGAGGCGGGGCCGAAGCATCGGTGAGTGGCTGCGCGGGCACAGGATGTCTGTGGGGGGGGGCCATTAGAAGCCCCGGGTAACTTCAACTCATTTTCCCCCGACCCGCCCTACAGTATCCCTTTAATAGGATAGTCAATGACACAAGCACATATATAAAACTAAGGGGAAATCCACTCTTCGCTTACTGTGAGGAATGGAGATGTATTCTCAGAGAAGGTCTAAATGAGGGCATTTTGGATGACGGAGTTCGAGTTCTTGATGCCTACGGCACCTAGAACACCTGTCATATACCAGGTGCCCAAGATTCACAAAAGTGTGGCTCAACCACCAGGGCGACCAATCCTGAGCGGGATTGGTTCCCTAACGCACAGGATAGGACAATATCTGGACTTCTTTCTTCAACCGCTGGTGGGAGAACTCCCTCAAGCTGTCAAGGACACTAAACACATGCTACAAATTTTAGAGACCCTAGATGTGGGACAAGATGATGTTCTGGTTACGGCAGATGCAACATCGTTGTACTCCAATATCCCCCATAATCTGGGAATGGAGGCAGTACAATACTATTTAGAGAAGGAACAAACTATCAAATTCAAACAGTGACAATTTATAATGAAGCTTTTAAATTATGCATTAACGAGGAACTATTTCTGGCACCAGTGGAGTTATTACCTACAGATCAAAGGTTGTGCAATGGGGCGGGGTTTGCTAGCTCATTAGCAAATTTATTTATGGGACAATGGGAAGAGCGGATATTGGGAAATGACCGGGACCCCAGAATAAAAGCTTGGCGACTGTTCATTGATGACCTGTTTATCCTATCCTGTTCATCGAACAACTGAACAATATGATGAATATTGAACTATGGAGGCGAGTAACCATCTAATTCATTACCTGGACCTGAATATAGAGAAAAAGGGAACCACATTGATTATGACTACCTACTTCAAACACACAGATAGAAACGGCTACCTATCCACTCGGAGTTGCCATCATCCTAAGTGGAAGAAAGCAATACCTAGGGGCCAGTTTATGAGGTTGCGCAGGAATTGCAGCAAATTAGAAGACTATGTAACTCAAGCACAGATATTAGCAGAAAGGTTTATTGATAAAGGATATGATGAAATGGAGATACAGAAAGAAATTATGGAAGTAGGGAGGACAGAAAGGAGAATCCTGCTAAGACAAGGCCCAATAAGAACAGAGGAACCACAACGACGGGAAAATGCACAATTCATCTCGGACTATTCAACACAGCATAGGCAGATGGAACATATTATCAAGAAGCATTGGCCAATACTGAAGGAAGATGCAATATTGGGAAAATCCTTACCTGAGCAACCAAAGTTTATATACAAGGGGGCGAAGAACTTGAAAAGCTATCTAGCCCCAAGTTGCGTTAATCCACCTAAGACAGTACACCCCTTCTGGCAACAAGATGGTTATTTCCCGTGCAGAGGATGTGTCGGATGCAGGGAAGCAATTCCAGTGAAATCTAAGGAAGTTACCTCCACAGCAAATGGAAAATCATTTAAAATTAGGCAAAATATAACGTGCAATACTAAAGGGGTGGTGTATATGATCTGGTGCCCTTGCAATACCCAGTACATCGGACGCACCACTAGACAATTAAAGACCAGAATAGGAGAACATATAGGAAATAAAAGAAGAAGTCATATGGGGCACAGTGTCTCTGACCATTATAGAATACATCATAACTCAGACCCAAGCTCTTTAAAATTCTGTGGGTTGGAAAAAGCGGAATATGCTTGGAGGGGATGTCAAGACAAGAGATATATCAAAACGAGAAACCAAGTGGATTTACAATATGGGAACTTTACAACCAAATGGACATAATATTGAACTGGATTTAAATTGCTTTATTGCAAACAGCTAAAATTTATTTAGTAGGTTAATTCAATATATGTGTCCCAGTGGATGTAGATATAGACTTAAACTGCCTTGTAAATAGTTTAATTTTATCTCAAGGGTCTATTCGATATATATGTGCTCAAATATGAGGTACTGCATTCTTCTGAACATTTAAATGATAACCACTAGATGGCAACATAGTGGGCAGCATGGCCCTATCCATTAAATGGTAATCCCATTGTGTTATATAGTAGTAATCTCCTATCTAACTAAATGGTGCATGATTTATCCCTACCACATGAGGGCAGAAAAGATACCCAAGTATCAGAGTTATGGAAAAGAGAACATTTGGTTTGACCTAATTGTAAATTTTTTATTCTTTAATTTTTAACCAATATACATGTGTAACTTTGTAAAAACGGACTCTCAACTCGGTAGCTCGTCCTCCGTAACCAAGGTGGAGCGCACATCCAACCCCCTTTACCCCTCAACGTAGTGAGGTGTACGTTTAACGTGGCCTCATTATGGAGCGCTCGCCGGCATGCGGTGAAGCGCCCAACTCCACCCCCATTCTAGCTGGTGAAAACGCATGTATGGGCGTAGTGCTAATGCGGCCAGCGTCCCTCCATCTTTAGTGGGGTGGAAATGCCTGCATAATCGGCTGAACAAGCCGGATGTGGGGCGAGGACGGCAGAATATAAATTATCCTGGAGTCCTGTGGCTAGCCACGCCCCTGATGAGTCACGCTTGTGACTAAACGCGTCGGGTGGAGCTACAGGACAACCAGGAACTATACCCTAGAGTCGGAACGGACAGCGGGAACTGAGCGGTGCAGACAACCTCTATAGGCCTTACCCGGGAGGCACGGGGGAGAGCCCGTTAATCACTCTAAACGCCTGTACCAAATCCATGTTTGTGAGTATATTTTAAGGAATAAATTTGTTACATTTTTTACGGAATTACGCTATGTTCCACTTATTTCCTCTGTGAGGTATATTGGAGTCATACATCCTCCTTCAGGAGCACTGAGGACGTCTAGCCATCAGTGGAGTCACCTTTTTTCCCATCGGAGACACCATCACATGGACAGCAGACGGAAGACTTCAACGACCCCAACGAGGATTATCGTTAAAGCGTTTATGACCAGTCTGATAGTGGTCCATCTGAGCGGGTGAGTGCGGTCCTAAAGGGGACATTTACCTTCCAACTAATCATCATTGTGGAGCGCTATCTACAGGATCTTCTCAAAAAATTAGCATATTGTGATAAAATTCATTATTTTCTGTAATGTACTGGTAAACATTAGACTTTCATATATTTTAGATTCAAATACACAACTGAAGTAGTTTAAGCCTTTTATTGTTTTAATATTGATGATTTTGGCACACAGCTCATGAAAACCCAAATTTCCTATCTCAAAAAAATTAGCATATTTCATCCGAACAATAAAAGAAAAGTGTTTTTAAAACAAAAAAAGTCAACCTTCAAATAATTATGTTATGCACTCAATAATTGGTCGGGAATCCTTTTGCAGAAAAGACTGCTTCACTGCGGCGTGGCATGGGGGCAATCAGCCTGTGGCACTGCTCAGGTTTTATGGAGGCCCAGGATTCTTCGATAGCGGCCTTAAGCTCATCCAGAGTGTTGGGTCTTGCCTCTCTCAACTTTCTCTTCACAATTACCCACAGATTCTCTATGGGGTTCAGGTCAGGAGAGTTGGCAGGCCAATTGAGCACAGTAATACCATGGTCCGTAAACCATTTACCAGTAGTTTTGGCACTGTGAGCAGGTGCCAGGTCGTGATGAAAAATGAAATCATCTCCATAAAGCTTTTCAGCAGATGGAAGCATGAAGTGCTCCAAAATCTCCTGATAGCTAGCTGCATTGACCCTGCCCTTCATAGAACACAGTGGACCAACACCAGCAGCTGACATGGCACCCCAGACCATTACTGACTGTGGGTACTTGACACTGGACTTCAGGCATTTTGGCATTTTCCTCTCCCCAGTCTTCCTCCAGACTCTGGCACCTTGATTTCCAAATGACATGTAAAAGTTGCTTTCATCCAAAAAAAGTACTTTGGACCACTGAGCAACAGTCCAGTGCTGCTTCTCTGTAGCCCAGGTCAGGTGCTTCTGCCGCTGTTTCTGGTTCAAAAGTGAGTTCATGCTTCCATCTGCTGAAAAGCTTTATGGAGATGAAGATTTAATTTTTTAGCATGACCTGGCACCTGCTCACAGTGCCAAAACCACTGGTAAATGGTTTACTGACCGTGGTATTACTGTGCTCAATTGGCCTGCCAACTTTCCTGACCTGAACCCCATAGAGAATCTGTGGGATATTGTGAAGAGAAAGTTGAGAGATGCAAGACCCAACACTCTGGATGAGCTTAAGGCCGCTATCGAAGCATCCTGGGCCCCCATAACACCTAAGCAGTGCCACAGGCTGATTGCCTCCATGCCACACCGCATTGAAGCAGTCATTTCTGCAAAAGGATTCCTGACCAAGTATTGAGTGCATAACTGAACATAATTATTTGAAGGTTGACTTTTTTTGTTTTAAAAACACTTTTCTTTTATTGGTCGGATGAAATATGCTAATTTTTTGAGATAGGAAATTTGGGTTTTCATGTGCTGTATGCCAAAATCATCAATATTAAAACAATAAAAGGCTTGAACTACTTCAGTTGTGTGTATTTGAATCTAAAATATATGAAAGTCTAATGTTTATCAGTACATTACAGAAAATAATGTACTTTATGACAATATGCTAATTTTTTGAGAAGATCCTGTATATAAAGAGACTTTAGTTCACAGAAGAATGCATTCTTATGCTTAGTCACCTACACTGCGCAAAAGTACCCAGGTAAACGTAGGTGTCCTAACTCTGGCCCTGTAACATGCATAGTGCAGACATGCAAACACATTCATTGCATCAAACCTATCAATGGATTAGGAGCACACATCCTGACGTCCTCTCCTGGGACAGATAGTGCATCTTACCAATCGCACAAGGGAGCTAACGTTATGTATCCATGTGCACCATGCACATACACATACACCAGCATAAGCTGTGTGCATGCTGACAAACACATACAGGGGAAGGAGGGAGTGCACTGAATTTAACCCTAGCCACAGGGGTCAGTAACAAGAAAAAAAAATATATATCCAGGCACATCACCTCTAGTTAGGACATTATATAAGTTATTAAGGAAAGGGAGGTGCTGAAGGGGGTGTGGCAAGAAAACAGCAAAAATCTATTAACCCTTCGCACTCTCGCATGCAAATGTTCAAACAAATGCATTCACAGATTCACTCACACAGGCACAATTGTTATCCCTACAGCTAAGTTAAAAGCCAAGGTTTTAGTTTACAGAAGAATGCATTCTTATGCTTAGTCACCTATACTGCGCAGAACACATGGATACATAACGTTCGCTCCCTTGTGCCAATGGTAAGATGCACTATCTGTCCCAGGAGAGGACGTCAGGATGTGTGCTCCTAATCCATTGATAGGTTTGATGCAATGAATGTGTTTGCATGTCTGCACTATGCATGTTACAGGGCCAGAGTTAGGACACCTATGTTTACCTGGGTACTTCTGCGCAGTATAGGTGACTAAGCATAAGAATGCATTCTTCTGTGAACTAAAACCCTGGCTTTTAACTTAGCTGTAGGGATAACAGTTGTGCCTGTGTGAGTGAATCTGAGAATGCATTTGTTTGAACATTTGCATGCGAGAGTGCGAAGGGTTAATAGATTTTTAAATATAACCACGATGTTTCAGCCGCTTTTGACACCATAGCTGGACGCAGACTGGAACAGTGGCGCAAACATCAGTCCCCTGAAGACAAACTTTCCCTAATTACTCACCAGAAAACATATCAAATGCTGAACAAATAGAAGTCCTTATTTCTGTCCCACGAGATTGCAAATGCAGCCAACAGACCTGCCCAACTTTTCCACACAGTTGACAAACTCTGCAATCCATCTCGCCGGAAATCCAGCATCAGGCCTTTGCAGAACCTGTGCGAAAAATGTGCCCACTTCTCAGACAAAGTCTCCTCCATGCGATCTGCCATTCACTTCACAGCCCCACAAACCTATGCAGAGCCATGTAATGGATGTAAAAATAGCCTACTACCATGATCCGATTGCAAGGTAATCTCTGAAAAAGACATCTAGGAAAGCCTCTCAAACCTTCGCCAGACTACCTGCGATATGGACCCTGGCCCCACTAAGTTCACAGTGAAATGCCCTGGGCCATTTACACCGGCATTCCTCAAAATAGTCAATAGTTCCTTACAAGAAGGGTGGTTTCCCTTCTGTGTGAAAGAAGCAATAGTCAGGCTGCTACTCAAGAAACCATCCTTAAGGTAGCCATACACTGGTCGATTTGCCATTAGATCGACCAGCTGACAGATCCCTATCTGATCGAATCTGATCAGAGGGATCGTATGGCTGCCTTTACTGCAAACAGATTGTGAATTGATTTCAGCCTGAAACCGATCACAATCTGTGGAGCCGCCGCTGCCGCCTGTCCCCCCCTCCCCCCGCGCATACATTACCTGACGCTGGCTCCCGGGCGTCTTCTCCGCATCTTCTCCACGCTGCACCCGCTCCATCCCGGCGCTTCCTGTGTCACTCCGTGACCAGGAAGTTCAAATAGAGCGCCCTCTATTTGAACGTCCTGGTCACTGCAGTGACAGGAAGCGCTGGGATGGAGCGGGTGCAGCGCGGAGAAGATGCCCGGGAGCCAGCGTCAGGTAATTTATACCTGATCGGATCGGCCACCGCTAGCGACGCGCTCCCTACCCGCGGGCGATCGAGGGTAATTTCCTGCACGGCACGATCGACGGACCGATCCGATTTCGGGAGGAAATCGGATCGGCGGGTGCGTTTAGCGCGAACGATTGGCAGCAGATTCGATCCCAGGATCGAATCTGCTGTCGAAACGGAAGCGAATTGGGCCAGTGTATGGCCACCTTTAAACCCAGATGCTCTAAATAGCTACAAACCTGTCTCAAACCTCCCCTTTCTGGGGAAAGTTATTGAAAAGGCTGTCTACCTCCAACTTGAACAGAGGCTCTCCAGAAACAGCATCCTTGACCCTCTTCAATCTGGCTTCAGGAAATATCACAGCTATAAAAACAGCCCTCACCTAGATTTGCAATGATCTGCTCATAGCAAGAGGAAGAGGCCAAGGGTCCATCCTGACTTTGCTCGACCTCTCAGCATCTTTTGACACAGTTGATCATGAAATCTTGCTTATCAGGCTACAATAGTACTGTGGCATAGATGTCATTGTTCTCCAGGGGTTTAACTCCTTCCTGGCTGGCAGAACACAAAGGATAGTCTTAGGGCCCTTCCTCTCCAACCCTGTATCACTAAAATATGGTGTAACCCAGGGTGCAAAATTATCCCCTTTACTTTTCACCATATACATGCTGCCACTTGGAGAAATCCTACAAAACCATGGCCTGACATATCATTGCTATGCTGATGACTACTAACTATATTTATCATTCAAACCTGGCGTCACAGACCTTACTCTATAAATACACGCATGCTTATCTGAGCTTCAGGAGTGGATGAATAACTGGCTAAAACTAAATGCTGACAAAAACTGAGGTGATTGTTATCAAAGGTCACCACTAGACATCAGAACAGCCCCAGTCTCAACCAGTACACCACATAGAATAGGTGCTCAGACCTGAACAACTCAGAAGACTGTACGCACAGCCTGGGCAGTACAATCAGTACGATTGATAGGAAACGAAGCTTCAAGCATCAAATCTCAGCTGTTGTGAAACATTCCTTCTTTCACCTAAGGAATATTGCAAGGATTAAACACCTTATTCCTTCAGAGGATCTTCCAACCCTAGTTCATGCCTTCATGACTAGAGATGGCCCAGCCTTGGAGAACTCATGGAGAAGCACATGATCAGCTGATGGATTTGTAAGCCTCCGATTTGCTGTGAGGACGTCCTGGTTTTACATGATCATGACCAGCAAATCAGAGCCTTACAAATCTATCAGCTGATCAAACTGATCATGTGCTTCTCCATGAGTTCTCCAAGGCTGGGCCATCCCTATTTATCACATCAAAGCTGGCCAACTGTAATGTTCTCTATACAGGCCTTCCAAAGACCTATGCCGCCTGCAATTAGTACAGAATGCTGCAGCAGGGCTGTTAACAAGCCAACCCCACCATTGGGACATAACACCAACCCCGTGTTCACCCAGCTGGCTACCGATAAAATGGAAACTTAAGATTGGCTTACGGACATTCAAATCCTTGCACAATCTGGGCACTGGATACCTGAAGGGCTTCTTGCAACTGCATCACAACCCCCAAAATCTTAGATCAAAAGGACGCAACACCTTGGTTACCCCCAGAGTCCACCTCAAAACCTTTGGAGACAGGGCCTTCTGTCATGCTGCCCCTACACTTTGGAACTCCCTGCCACACCCAATCAAGACAGCTCCATCCCTGGAAGCATTTAAATCCAAACTGAAAACCCACCTCTTCAGTCTGGCATTTATGAACACCTGACTATCGCCTCTGTAACAGTCCAGCCTACAATCCTGTATTGATCTGAGACACAACTATGCGCTTTGAGTCCTATGGGAGAAAAGCTCTTTACAAAATGTTTTTGTATTGCATTATTGTAAACATTCGTAAACAAAAAAACAAAAACAAATTAGTAAACAAAAGAAAAAAAAAATAAATGCCAGCCACAATGTTCAATGTGAGTGAACAGCACTGAACTCACTAGACTTAGGTAAGCTCACTGCTTGTTCCAAAATGTTTGGATCCTAGGTTTAAAAATGTTTCTTCTAAAAATGAATATTCGACTACTTCTAGTTGTTTTAACTTACCCCAATTCTCAATGTAAACTGTCAGTCTTAAACACCTCTTCTCTATGCAGATCTTAACACTATTTCAGCAAAGTAGTGAATACAGTGTAGGCATTAATTTATGAGCGCGAACAAGTTTTTTTTTTTTTTTTTTTTTACACATCTTAATTGTGGACTATGTTAAAGTTAATATCAAACATATTTCTAGATTGTTATATAAGGTTATTGTGACTCCAAAATAAAGATAAAAAGCGCTCTTTTCGTTATGCATTTTGGACTTCTAGCTTTAAACACCCACCTCTTGTAGGGTGTTTATATCCACTCCATCTCCCTGAATCACACGAATATAAGGAGGCAAGACTTTGAAACCTTTGGAGTTTTCTTCCACAGGAAATTTCCTTCCCAAAATTTCCAGGACCTGCCAATGAAAAATGTCAACAAAAAGTACATTTTACCATTGATGACTTGAATTTAAAGAGATGTTTAACAAAGTTTCAAGTGCCAAAATAATTGAACAACTTTTACCTTTAAAACCGTGTCAAGGGGGTTTCCGGAATCTGGTCGGACTATTAGAGGTGCATCTGAACTTCTAGATTCAATCAAACTTCTTAAATCCTCTCCCCAGATTTTCTCACAGGCGTTGTAAATATCATAACTATCGCTGACTATGGAAACGGGGACTGAAGAAAACTGTTTTATAATATGCTCAAAAGCATCCTTCTCGTGGTCTTTACCCCAAGCTGTTATTGTACTAAAATATAGAAAACAGAGGGAAAAAAAAAAAGGGTTTAAGTGTAGAGCATTGTAAGGCATCATCCTCTCATACCCTCTTCCTCTTAGAAAATGGTGCTCAGTAGTACCCAAGCAGCACGTATGTACAGTAATCGTTCCTAAAACAAGTTCAACATTACTGAGTGTCTGAATAAGCTCTGAGTTTGAATCAAGCATTTTTGTTTTGGGTAGTGTGAAAAGCAGTTACTGTCTCTTGGGTTTTTACAGATGTCTATGTCCTTATTGAAGGAAATTTTCTATCTCTTTACCATGACTTTAAACCAAAGCATTCCCAAGAAAAGAAAATGTAGTGACAACTTGACAAAGGTACCAAAAACACCCAGAAATACCAGATAGATGGTTCACCAATACAGGAACGGAGTGGTTTCCATAATTTCTCAGTTGTCACCAGAAGAGATGGAGATCTTTTTGCCAGGGACAACTGCTAAAAGTAGAATTTTGCAAACTTCCCACAAGAGCTGTGATTACATTTCTCCAGTGAAGAGACCGAAACCAATAAAAGATATAACAGATTTGGTAACCCTACTTAGTAAATATTGGCCTGACGTCCACTTTGAAAGTATTACTAACTCTATAAAAGATTGACCAAGGTGAAACGAAGATAGGGACTGTAGGTCCTTTCTTAGCCTGAATCCATTCTCAAGTCGAAACAATGACATCTTTGTTCCCTGTAGCTCCTCTGTGCCCCCGTGTCTCCAGTGCCCCTTCTCCCCCATTCCCCTGTGCCACCTCTTAACCCCCCCCCCCCCCCAATTTTGTCAGCTCTGTCTCCTCAGTGTCCCTCTATACCAACTTTGCCCTCCTGCCCCCCCCTCTTGTGCCTCCTGTCCTAGTGATCAGAATGTTGCCAGTTGCTTATTGGGGTATGCTACAGGCCACCTCTTATCAATGAAGCTGCAGAACTGCGATTACTACAGCAGATTGAAAAAGCTGCAAGTAAAAATGAGGTCATAATTATGGGCAACTTTCCAGACATTGACTGGAGTATTGAGGCTACCCATTCTGGTAAAAGCAGCAGATTTCTGGCAGCACTACAGGACAATTACTTGACTCAAATGGTAACTGAACCAACTAGGGGGAATGCATTACTGGATCTGATCATTTCTAATAGACCAGATAATGTATCAAATGTGCAGGTTCAAGAACATTTGGGAAATAGTGATCACAACATGATAACGTTTGATCTGGTGACTGATGGGCCACGGGGCAGCGGGACCACTAAAACTATGAATTTTAGAAAAGCAAAGTTCAATCAAATTAGGCAGGCACTGAGTTTGGTGAAGGGAAGAGGGGAAGACACTGAAGGGAAATGGCAAGTTTTTAAACTTATTCTCAATCAATATTGTAGTATGTATATCCCATATGGAAACAACATATCTAGGAATAAAAAAAGGCCTCTATGGATAAATAGAAGGTTAAAGATAAAATGAAGAGGAAAAAGAATGCCTATAAGGTCTTAAAACAGGAGGGGACCGAGGCTGCACTAAGCAATTATAAGGAGTGCAATAAAAATTGTAAAAAAGAAATTAGGCAGGCAAAGATTGAAGCTGAAAAACAAAAATCGCTAAGAATATCAAATCTAACCCAAAAAAGTTTTACAAGTACATTAACTCTAAAAAAAGAAAGGTTGACTGTATAGGACTCCTAAAGGATGAGGGTGGGAACTCAATGGTGGATGACCAAGGTAAGGCAGAGTTATTAAATGCTTTCTTTGCTTCTGTCTTCACAAAAGAAACAGCACTGTTGCAAACTACAGAGGCGGAAGAGTCTCAATCTTCTAACTGTAATATTAAATACTTAACGCAGGAAGAAGTGAAGGCAAGACTAAAATTAAAAATAGACAAGGCACCTGGCCCGGATGGCATGCATCCTCGGGTCCTAAGGGAATTAAGTTCAGTTATAGATAAACCCCTTTATCTTATCTTTTGTGACTCTCTTGCAACTGGCAGAGTCCCAGTGGATTGGCGTACAGCCCACGTTTTCCCATTATTTAAGAAGGGCAAAAAATCAGATACAGGAAATTATAGACCTGTAAGCTTAACATCAGTTGTATGCAAACTATTTGAGGGGTTACTAAGAGATACTATACATGACTTCATAGTAGAAAATAATCTTATTTCTCAGCATCAACATGGGTTTACTAAAGACAGGTCCTGTTTGACTAACATGCTCAGCTTTTATGAGGTAGTGAATGCTAATATGGATATTGGGAATGCTGTAGATGCGATATACTTGGACTTTGCAAAGGTCTTCGACACTGTTCCCCACAAAAGTCTGGTGCAAAAGTTGAGGATGCAAGGACTGGGGAAGAGTGTGTTCATGGATAGGGAACTGGCTAATGGAAAGAAAACAAAGAGTTGTGGTCAATGGATCGTACTCAAAATGGGAGACTTAGCAGTGGGGTCCCACAGGGGTCTGTTCTGGGTCCAGTGCTCTTCAATTTATTTATTAATGACCTAGTAGATGCAGTAGTGAGCAATGTTGCTAATTTTGCAGATGATACAAAATTGTGCAGAATCATCAACTCTCAGGAAGATAGTGTCATATTGCAACAGGATCTGGATAGGATGGCTATATGGGCACATACATGGCAGATGAAATTCAATGTTGACAAATGTAAAGTCATGCATTTTGGACGTACTAATGGTCTAGCACCATACAAAATAAATGGGATACAGTTGGGGACATCAAACTTGGAGAAGGACTTAGGAGTACTCATTGACAACAAGTTAAATAATCGTACTCAATGCCAAGCAGCTGCAGCTAAAGCTAACAAAATTTTGGGATGCATTAAAAGGGAAATAAAAACTCGAGATGCTAGCATAATATTGCCCCTGTTTAACTCTCTAGTAAGGCCACATCTGGAATATGGAATTCAGTTCTGGGCACCACATTACAAAAAGATATTGCAGTTTTAGAGCAGGTGCAGAGACTAGCAACAAAATTGATACGTGGGATGGAAGGTCTCACTTATCAAGAAAGGTTAGATAAAGTGGGTTTATTTAGTCTAGAGAAAAGACGCCTTAGAGGGGATCTAATTAACATGTATAACTACATCAGAGGGCAATATAATAGCTTGGCGGATGAGCCTTTTGTCCTTAGGCCTTCTCTAAGGACTAGAGGACATGATCTGCGCATGGAGGAAAAACGTTTTAGCCATTTATTTAGGAAAGGGTTCTTTACAGTAAGAGTGATTAAGATGTGGAATGCATTGCCACAGGAAGTAGTTATGGCAAACTCTATACCTGCATTTAAAGGGGGCTTAGATGCTTTCCTTGCCTTGAAAGACATCCATGGCTACAATTACTAGGTAATGCCTAATGATGTTGATCCAGGGATTTTATCTGATTGCCATCTGGAGTCGAGAAGGAATTTTTCCCTTTAGGGGCTAATTGGACCATGCCTTGTAAGGGTTTTTTGCCTTCCTCTGGATCACCAGGGATATGTGATGGAGCAGGCTGGTGTTGTACTTTATACTGGTTGATCTCGATGGACGTAAGTCTTTTTTCAACCAAAATAACTATAACTATGTAATGCTAATTTCACTTAAACATATTGCAATTTCAATTATACACAATTCAGATTTCAAGAATGTAATGGATTTCATGTAATCCACACAAACTTCCAGAGGGTCACAGGTTTGCTTTAAAATGTGTATGCAGAACTTGGAACTTGCTATATAGTATAGTGTACCTCAGCAAAATGTAATTTTACCGAGTACAAGAAAAAAAAAAAAAAAGTCTTCTTGAAAAATTCTCTTCACTCGTTCCCACAGAATAGGCCGTTCGAATTGGTGGGTTGTTCGTAGCTTGGGTACTATACGTACTGTGGCTGCCATGGTGACCCATCCGCATACCAGTTTTGCAGGATCTATAATATTACATGAACATTGTGTTGTACAATCATTTTAATGAATTAGTCCACTCTAAAATATGCAGGGTGGAACCTGAACTAACAGCACAAAACCTGTTTTTATCCTTAAAATCTTGGAAGGAAAACATTTAATGGCATATTCAGTAAACAGACAAAACAAACATTCTAACCCTAAAGTACTATTTCAATGTTTTCACTTGTTTATAAAAGCTTTGTAATCTTTACCTGTGTTCAGCAGCTGGCACAGAAAACCCTGGGACTGGGTCCTTTGTTCCATAGTATCGCTTGATTAATGCAATGCCTGCTACAGTATCTGTCCCTTTAAAGTTAACCAAATGAGCTGATGCACCAATCCCAGCAGTCTATAGAAATAAATGTAAATAGTTACTTATGCATCAATAACCTCACAAGTATATTAGGCATAATTATATAAAGGCAATTGGGCCTAACCAGCAGCATTGTTTACATAGCTGTTGTAGACAGAAGAGATACTGCTTATTTAGCAACTCAGACCCAGTCTACCAACAGTGACCTTTAGTGGCAGCCAGACAAAGGCTCACAACAATGCTGCTGGCAGCTGAAAACTCATAGCTTTATCAGAAGAAGTACAAGAGATCTTGTTTCTTGCAGCTTCTGCACAGATGACAGAGACATTGAAGTGTGAGCTCTTATTGAATGCACATTTAGTTCCCCCACATCTGAACAAAAATATTGCTGTCTTCAGTTTGCTATAGATCATGTGGTTTGTCAAACTATAAAGATACTAAAAATATATTAACAGAAATATAACTTTTCCGCTTAAATGAAGAGTATAACATTGGGGGCTTGTTTCCACTACACGCAGATTGGATGCAGAAAAACTGACTCCAACGAATGCCTATGGGAAAATCTGCATCAGAAAAATCGCGTTTAGTACAAACAGGTACATAGGCATTCATTGGAGTCAGTTTTTCTGCATCCAATCTGCGCGTAGCGGAAACACGCCCTTGGGGAGAAGGTTTTTATACAAGAACTAGTAAAAACTAGTAAAAAAGGTCCGCCCGTTAAAAACCGGGCGCTAGGTCACAGCCACTAACCCCTCCCCCGCAATGCGTGCACATACGTGTCCTGCTTGCTCGTTCCCCCACTGTCTGAAGTATAAACACAGGGAGCTGCTTGCTTGCCAGTTGGAAAAAGCAGTCATTTCCCACAATGCAATGAAAACCTCTGAACCACAGACAGCAAAATGTCAAGTCCGGCCCTGTGTCCTAACTGTCCTGGCTGCGCACATGCTCAGTACAAAAAAGCCAGGGACACAACCAACCATTCAGTTGACGCAGGGACACTTGCATTTTATTGTATAGGATGCAAGGTTTATCTCCTCTGTGAAACATGGTGGCGGGAGCATTATGGCTTTAGCACCTCTCGTTGAATCTGGACAGCTTGCCATTATTGATGCAACAATGAATTCCTAACTACAGCAGAGAACTCTAAAGGAACATGTCTGAAGTCATTTTCAAGAGAGTGGTCCATGAAGCAAGACAGTTATTCTAAACACTCAAGTAGCTCTATTACAAATTGGTTAAAGAAAAATCAAGTAATTGTTCTGGAATAGCCAAATCAAAGTCACTGACCTTAATCCAATTGGAATGTTGCGAGGAAACCTAACTTAAAGCAAATCCAAGCTAAAATCTGACTATTTAAAAAGGAAGCCTCAGGATTCGAATGAAATTTCCCTTGGTTGTCCCAAGCTACACCCCCCCACCCTGCTGAGGGCGGCCCGCGCGGTACCACAGAGCCGTGAGGGAAGCTTAAGCAAAGGGGACCACAGTGCATCGAGGGAAGCCTCAATAGGTTCCTGAGGCTTTCCTCTTTTAACTGCTTGCCGACCGCGTCACAACGATGGGCGTGGCTGTGGCGGCAGCCCCAGGACCGCCTAACGCCGATTGGCGTAAAGTCCTTGGGGCTCGCAGTGCAGGAGAACGCCTGCGCGCATCCTGTTCGAAGGCAGAACTCCGCCCCTCCTTCAGTTTCCGAGCAGCCATCGCAGCTCGGGAGACTGTTAGATGGCGAAACTGTCTAATTCCATTGTACAGGGCTGCGATCTGCAGCAGGGCTGTACTGGGGACAGCCGTGTGACATGGCTGTCCCTCTGGGACATTGGAGAGCAATCGGATCTCATAGGCAGAAGCCCATGACAGCCGATCGCCATGATTGGCCGGCTGTGGGTAGGGAGGGAAAATATTTAAAAAGACACTCGTTTTTGTTTATAGAAATATTTTTATTGTTTTTGAATAAAAACAAACATGGGGCAGTGAACAGACCCCACCAACAGAGATCTCTGTTGGTGGGGAGAAAAGGGGGGGGGGGGGGGGAGGGAAATCACTTGTGTGCTGTGTTGTGCGGCCCTTCAGCTTGGCCTTAAAGCTGCAGTGGCCCATTTTACTAAAAATGGCCTGGTCACTAAGGGGGTTTAGCAATGCAGTCCTTAAGAGGTTAAGTATCTGATTTTGTACCAAAGCTTCGGCTCGGGTACACTTTAACCTCCTGAGTGGTATGGACGAGCTCAGCTCGTCCATCACCGCCGGAGGCTGCCGCTCAATTTTATCAAATAAAAAGCAGCACACGCAGCCGGCACTTTGCCAGCCGCGCGTGCTGCCTGATCGCCGCCGCGAGCAGCGGCGAAAGAGGGTCCCCCAGCCACCCGAGCCCTGCGCAGCCGGACCAATCAGTTCCGGCCAGCGCTAAGGGCTGGATCGGAGGCGGCTGACGTCAGGACGTCGGCCGACGTCCATGACGTCACTCCGCTCGTCGCCATGGCGACGAGAAAAGCAAAACAAGGAGGGCCGCTCATCGCGGCCCTTGTTACTTCTGATCGCCGGAGGCGATCAGAAATATGCAACAGGAGCGCCCTCTAGTGGGCTTTCATGCAGCCAACTGAAAGTTGGCTGCATGAAATAGATTTTTTTTATAAAAAAAACCCTCCCGCAGCCGCCCTGGCGATCTCAATAGAACGCCGGGGAGGTTAAGAGGTCATGTAAAAAAAACATACCAACATGCCATACACCTTGTATGGTGGAATTGGCTAAAATTCCTGATTTGATGTGCAGGGCTATAACATTACTGCAAAGTCACACTAAATACTAAGAGCACAATACACCTGCTTTTGCCATGAGCAGATAGGTTGTTAGATAATTTCCCCCTATAAACACATGGCAGCAGCGTGGAGTTGAAATCTACACCCTGTCAGCCAGATCGTACTGTTTTGATGGCTATCTGGCTGACAGGGCGTAGATTTAAACTATGGTGGTCCTTAAGTAGTTAGCTAGGTTTTCTTCTATTTTCAGGACTGGATTAGATCACATTCGCATTAAAAACAAACATTTCAAGGGTTTACAAACTTTGAAGCACCACTGTAATATACCGTACACTACAAGTAGCATGTTAAATAGTTTTATTATGGTTCAGTAAGAACCAAATAAAGCTGTAATTAAATTGCATAGACTATTTCTCCCCCCCCCCCCATATAAATAATTAATCTATTAAACTGTATTCTGCAGTCTAATATACTACCTCTTGTGAAGAAACACCTCTGTAGCCAAAATCATGTAATTTATACTCCAGTCCCTCCAAGGTACCAGAGGTTTCCAGCAAGTACTTTGCAAGGATCTTCTTCTGCTCTCTTGAATTTGTAGCTACAGTGATTGGATACCATGTTTGGACGAGGATGGTCTATAAAACAAAAATAAATTAGTATGTTCGCAACGCCACAGCACAGGTTTAAAAAAAAAAAAAAAAAAAAAAAAAAAACCTGAAGTTTAGATTGCATTGCTAAACCTAAATTGCAAATGATTTTAATACATGTATCCTAAGTGCAGTTGACCTCTCTGACTCTAAACAGGTATCCCTTATTGCAATCCATAGAAGTCTTTTTCAAGCTAGACTTCATTCTCAAGCACTGGATTGATGAAACCCGCCCACTTACAGACAGTGGATTAAACAACTTAATGAGTATCTTAAACTGGAAAAACTAGTGCATATGCATAGGGGTAATGGAGCTTGGTTTGAAAATATTTGGAACAAATGGCTGGATCCTTG
Organism: Hyperolius riggenbachi; assembly: GCF_040937935.1. Lineage (NCBI taxonomy): Eukaryota > Metazoa > Chordata > Amphibia > Anura > Hyperoliidae > Hyperolius > Hyperolius riggenbachi. The sequence continues at coordinate 262,591,516 of NC_090648.1, forward strand.
GGAGGTTGTCGATTTTTTATTTAATTAGGGGAAGATTTTTCGGATGAGTAATTGGTGTGTGTGTTCTTTTCTCTGTTAAACTGTATATCTCCATCTGCTAACATATTCATTGTGTGCAAATTGGGTTCTAAACATTTTTCACATATACAATATTCTCTCTTCTGTAACATTTTGTAAGGATATAGATCTATACATTTGTGCCTTGAATTTATCAATAAAAAACTTGATTTAAAAAAAACAAAAAAAAACAAAAAAACAATTGCATTGCTAAATGCCCACACTTTCCATTTGTGTTTAGACAAAGTTGAAATAATGTAAAAATTGTAAAAGTCAGAATACAGCTTGCATTTTTTAAATGCGTTTCATGCATTAAAGTGCATCAAATGCATGATATAAGGGAAGACGCCGAGAGCCCAGTATAGTGTAGTATGTACTGTAAATTGGGTATGGAAGGTAAGTATAGGTAGGTTATACTCACAAACAAGGGTTACCGTCCAGGTAACCACTATGAAGGCAGGTGAGGAGATTAGACCTGTCCCCACTCAGGATTAAGAAGTCGCTCTCTGTAGATCGGGAAAAAAGAAGAATTCCCCTCCACCAGGGGTGGAAACAACTGCAAAAGTAGTACAGAGGCGCCAACAGGGTAAAAACAATATTTCTTTAAAATGGATAAAATGAAGTAGGTAGCGGTGGACTTACCCCTCCAAAACAGACACAAAAATTGCTGTTTTAAGGAAAAAATTTTTTTACATATTCCAAACAAGGTGCAACGCGTTTCGCGGGTATATCCCACTTCCTCAGGCAATAAATAGGAGCATATCACTGTTGACAGAAGACAGTATGCTAAGTACTCATACAGACAGCCAAGATGTATAAAAAAAGTTATACAAAAATGTATTTACTTTTTTTTATATATAGAATATTTTCATAAAATGGCTAAAATGGGCTTTGAATTAAATATATATCTGTGTATATGCGTGCTCATATTTTTGTCTCTCATACATATTAACACAGGGGAATATAGTGTATTCCAAGTATAATAGGTTGTGGGGAAAGAAACTGGGGGGGGGGGGTTGTGTTTTTTCTCTCGGGGGGGGGGGGGGGGGGGGGGGGAGCGATCAATGTGTGGACTAGTAAGAGAAGCAATCTTATATGCATATGGGTCTTACATGTGCCAAAGCCAACCATACAACACTACAGCCTCGGAACAAAAGACCCATAGCAGATGTAGAAAAAGGGGATGCAGAGGAGGCAAGCGAAAAAAGAAATCGAACCCAACCATAGGCAGCTCACAACCCTCCACTCCACAAACCAAATAAAATAAGGTATCCCCCAAAATAGGCATAAAATCCCCTTCTCAACATGCTGGCAGGTTATATAAATTTTATATGTGAGATTTTGCCCGGCTTGCTGAGCAGGCAGAGCCGGGATTCGAACTCGGGTCTCCTGTGTCTCCTGTGTCAGAGGCGGAACCCTTGACCAGTGCACTATCCAGCCACCACAACATCAGACACGAAAATCCTGCCCTCACCAGTTCTTATTATGAGGACTGCATTAGACATGTGAGTGACGTCATACACAGAGCGACGGCCCACACTGATGATGCACACCCACACTCTCCCTCCCATTGGCTAATTAAACCCTCATAGGGTATTAACACAGTATAAGAGGCCTCATTCCAACATTGCTCGGTACAGAGGCGCCAGGCTATGTATCGGACCACATTGGGTGAGTCTTTTGATTACTTTACTTAACCCCTTTTTAAGCACTTAATTTTAATTTGTTGTATGTAAGAATACTCTTTATCCACACACCTCACCAGTCCCTATGTTTGCACATGTAAGACCCATATGCATACATAAGACCCATATGCAAGATTGCTTCTCTTACTAGTCCACACATTGATCGCTCCCCCCCCCCCCCCCCCCCCCCCGAGAGAAAAAACACAACCCCCCCAGTTTCTTTCCCCACAACCTATTATACTTGGAATACACTATATACCCCTGTGTTAATATGTATGAGAGACAAAAATATGAGCACGCATATACACAGATATATATTTAATTCAAAGCCCATTTTAGCCATTTTATGAATATGTTCTATCTATCTATATATCTATATATTTAAATACATTTTTGTATAATAATTTTTTTTATATATCTTGGCTGTCTGTATGAGTACTTAGCATACTGTCTTCTGTCAACAGTGATATGCTCCTATTTATTGCCCGAGGAAGTGTGATATACCCGCGAAACGCGTTGCACCTTGTTTGGAGTATGTAAATAAACTGTTTTTTGCTTAAAACAGCAATTTTTGTGTCTGTTTTGGAGGGGTAAGTCCACCGCTACCTACTTCATTTTATCCATTTTAAAGAAATATTGTTTTTACCCTGTTGGCGCCTCTGTACTACTTTTGCATCAAATGCATGAGTTTTTTTAAAAATGCAGCAGTGGGCTCAGGCCCCAAGTGTAAATCTGCTGTCCTACCAAAGGGAACAGAAAAAAGGGGCGCAAATGGCTAATGGAATAAAAGGGCGCACCATAGGCTCCAAACCAAAATATCGGCTATTTGGCGCCAAAGAAGAAATTAGGGCACCCGTTAAACAGTTAAATGTAATCAACTTTTGTTTCCAAATTTAATTTTGTAACAAATATTGTTTGGAAATTAGTTTTGACTATCAGTTTAACTTATTTCAGGGTTAAAATTCATTTTTAAGAGTACAATGCATAAATCATAATTTTGAAGCTTATTAGCTTATAAATGTATTGCTTTTTGAATCAACCTTATTTTTGGAGGGTTCTGTGTGATAGGGTTAGGTTTAGTTGTAGTAAAATGTTGGTAGTATTTATTAATTTTTTACTATATAGTTATTATGAATGTACCTTTTTCTTCATTGTTCTAAACAATATTTTTATTACATGAAGAAATTATACAAGAAGGTTATAGACAATATTATACAAATACGACTATACATATACAGGTAGTCCTCGGTTAACGAACGAGATAGGGACTGCCCTCTCGTTCTTAACCTGAATCTGTCCTTAAGTCGGGACAGACACTTCTGCCCCCGTTTAAAAGGCAGAGTATGGGCAGCGGAAGGTAAATAGCGGCTTTCTCACCTGATCCGGCGGTAGAAGGTCCCCTCATGGTGCCTGGAAGCACCGCAGCCCGTCCTCTCGGTCCCTCCACTGTTCCCCGGCGGCTTCTGGCTTCACATGTGGCGCATAATGACGTAATCAGGAAGAGCCCCCTAGTGGCGGCGCTTCCTAATTGCGTCATTATGCGCAGCATGTGAAGCCAGAAGCCACGGCGAACAGTGGAGGGACCGAGAGGACGGGCTGCGGAGCTTCCGGGCACCAGGAGGGGACCTTCTACCGCCGACGATCAGGTGAGAAGGCCTCCATTTACCTTCTGCTGCCCATATTCGGCTGTAAAACAGGTAGTCCCCGGTGGGCGTGACGTCATGAGACGGAGTGGAGCTATGGTCGCGGCGTTCGTATCGGCGGATCGTTCGTAAGTCGGGCGTTCGTAACCCGGGGACTACCTGTACTGCGTTATCGTTTTCAGTGTTAAACAATATTTTCTGATTTTTATTACAAGTAGAACTATAAAATATGATTATAGTCAAGATCATTGAAATTTCGGCTACACCATATGCCTTTTTTGATGTATGCCCTACCAAATAACACAGCCATTAACTTACAGGGAGTGCAGAATTATTAGGCAAATGAGTATGTTTATGCATGTTGTCTTACTCCAAGCTGTATAGGCTCGAAAGCCTACTACCAATTAAGATTAGGTGATGTGCATCTCTGTAATGAGAAGGGGTGTGGTCTAATGACAACACCCTATATCAGGTGTGCCTAATTAGGTAACTTCCTTTCCTTTGGCAAAATGGGTCAAAAGAAGGACTTGACAGGCTCAGAAAAGTCAAAAATAGTGAGATATCTTGCAAAGGGATGCAGCACTCTTAAAATTGCAAAGCTTCTGCAGCGTGATCATCGAACAATCAAGCGTTTCAGTCAAAATAGTCACCAGGGTCGCAAGAAGCGTGTGGAAAAACCAAGGTGCAAAATAACTGCCCATGAACTGAGAAAAGTCAAGCGTGCAGCTGCCAAGATGCCACCAGTTTGGCCATATTTCAGAGCTGCAACATCACTGGAGTGCCCAAAAGCACAAGGTGTGCAATACTCAGAGACATGGCCAAGGTAAGAAAGGCTGAAAGACGACCACCACTGAACAAGACACACAAGCTGAAACGTCAAGACTGGGCCAAGAAATATCAAGACTGATTTTTTTAAGGTTTTATGGACTCATGAAATGAGTGAGTCTTGATGGGCCAGATGGATGGGCCCGTGGCTGGATTGGTAAAGGGCAGTGAGCTCCAGTCCGACTCAGATGCCAGCAAGGTGGAGGTGGAGTACTGGTTTGGGCTGGTATCAAAGATGAGCTTGTGGTGCCTTTTCAGGTTGAGGATGGAGTCAAGCTCAACTCCCAGTCCTACTGCCGGTTCTGGAAGACACCTTCTTCAAGCGGTGGTACAGGAAGAAGTCTGCATCCTTCAAGAAAAACACTATTTTCATGCAGGACAATGCTCCATCACACGCGTCCAAGTACTCCACAGCGTGGCTGGCAAGAAAGGGTATAAAAGAAGAAAAACGAATGACATGGCCTCTTGTTCACCTAATCTGAACCCCATTGAGAACCTGTGGTCCATCATAAAATGTGAGATTTACAAGGAGGGAAAACAGTACACCTCTCTGAACCGTGTCTGGGAGGCTGTGGTTGCTGCTGCACGCAAAGTTAATGGTGAACAGATCAAAATACTGACAGAATCCATGGATGGCAGGCTTTTGAGTGTCCTTGCAAAGAAAGGTGGCTATATTGGTCACTGATTTGTTTTTGTTTTGTTTTTGAATGTCAGAAATGTATATTTGTGAATGTTGAGATGTTATATTGGTTTCACTGGTAAAAATAATTGAAATGGGTATATATTTGTTTTTTGTTAAGTTGCCTAATTATGCACAGTAATAGTCACCTGCACACACAGATTTACCCCTAAAATAGCTAAAACTAAAAACAAACTAAAAACTACTTTCAAAAATATTCAGCTTTGATATTAATGAGTTTTTTGGGTTCATTGAGAACATGGTTGTTCAATAATAAAATTATTCCTCAAAAATACCACTTGCCTAATAATTCTGCACTCCCTGTAGAGGACTGTAGGCTTGCATCCCCCAGTGACTAGGCTGTATTTTTACAATTCAGGGCTGTAACACCTAGCACAAAAATGAATTTGTCCCACCCATTTTCTTGCAACCAACAGAGCTTTCTATATATGGAGGCTGCCATATGTATTTCCTGTTAAGCAAAACTAGTTGCCTGGTATCCTGTTGATCCTCTGCCTCTAATACTTTTAGCTATAGCTCCTGAACAAGCATGCAGTAGATCAGGTGTTTGTCATTTTTGTCAGATCTGACAAGATTAGCTGCATGCCTGTTTCTGGTGTAATTCAGACACCACTGCAGCTAGATAGATCAGCAGGGCTGCCAGGCAACTGGTATTGTTTAAAAGGAAATAAATATGGTAGCCTCCATATACCTCTCACTACAGTTGTCCTTTAAGTGCATGTGCTCAGTGTCCTACCCAGAGGCTGTCTTTTGCAAATAAATGTATGAGTGGTGGCAGCATTGCTATGGAGGTGGAAGGGGTGGGGGTGGTCAGCCTTTCAGTGATCAGACTATTTGTCGCACAATGCATTAAAGTGGTCTGCATGGCTGTTGTCCCAGAAGAAAGCCTCCTCTAAGGAGGATGCATAAGAAATGGACAGGAGAAAAAAAAACAAAACAAAAAAAAAACCACCTTGACCAATACCATAACAGCACATAGAAAACAGGCAATTTAAGTACTCCTTGTGCCGGTGACAGATCTATGCCCCTTGAGACTCCATCTTAGCTCCAAGGGGGTAGGATATACGTACCTCGGGTTCTCGCTGCCTATTAGTACACTGATCAGTGCGTTCCCATTCATTGCTCAAAGTGCCTGTGATCAATGATTGACAGAGTGAAAGTAATGGCCCATACTCACGGGCTACATTTGTGGCCTGTCGCTAGCACACGGGAGCGTGTGCACGACAGGCCGGCGACAGCTCGTCGTCAGGTCCCTCCGCATTCACACGGCGGATGGACCTGGCAACTGATGCGGCGGAAGCTGTCGCTATTCCTCCCCCCCCCCCTGCTGGAAGCTCAAGGTATTCCCTGCTTGTTGCTGTCGCTAGTCCGCATACCCACGCGGACTAGCGACAGTTGCGGCGGCAACTGTCAGGCGATTGACCGCGCCAATCGCCTGGCGACAGCAGTGACGGTTCGGGGTGCGCGCCCGTGTTACGCCTCATACTCACGGGCGACCTGTCGCCGCAACATGCACGCCACGTGTTGCGGCGACAATTGTAGCCCGTGAGTATGGGCCATAAAAAGACACAAACAGCACTTCCTGTGGGCGACATCTAGTGCCCAAAAAGTAAAGACACCTAAACCCAATAAAAATAAATCCTCCCCAATATCACCAAAATAAAACACTTTTTTTGTTTTGTTATACAAAAGTGTCATTGAGGGATGTCAGAAGATGGGGAGAGAGTTATGTACACATGTTTATTTTACAGGGTGCTTTTCAGGTCAGCGGCCCATCAAAAGAACATAGTAAACAAAAGAAAAGCAATAAAAAAACAAACAAACCTCTATCCAATTGGTGAGCCAGTAGCACTCAGGATCTGTATTTTCCACTGTAAACAGGACATTTCCTCTGGGGATAACACTACCTTCAGGCACAGCCTTGACTTCAATTGGCAGATGGCCATCATATTTCTGTAAAACAAAGATGCACGCATGAGTTTAGAGGGACATTTCTGCTCCAAGTATGGGAATTCTGACAAGTTAAATCAGACTGCTCATCTGTCCTTCACATACCGTTCTTGTGCTAGAATGCAGCAAGCTAAAAAAAAAATAAAAAAAAAATCTTGTGCTACAGATTGCATTTGTACGCAGAATTCAAATGCCAGCTTCCTAAGGCTGCTTACACACAGGGACGTTACAGGCGCACGTTAGTGCGCCTGTAACGCTCCCCCAACGCACAGCAATGTAACGCAAGTGGGCTGTTCACACAGCCCACGTTGCGTTACATGTAACGCTGTACGTTGCCCGGAAAGTGCAGCATGCTACGGCGTTAGAGCGGCTATAGCCGCGTTAGACTGTTTACACATGCGCAGTAGGGGGCGGAGAGGAGGCGGGGAGAGCCAGCTACAGTAGCCGCGTACATGGCTACTTAATATTCACTGCACTGGCGGCCGCTGATTGGCCGGCGGGACCACGTGATGCGGAGTGTCTCGCTCCGCGTCACGTGGTCCCGCCGGCCAATCAGCGCCACTCTGGGAGACTATCGGAATAGAGCCGCCTAACGCGGTTCACTCTACCGTCGGCTCTTGCAGCACCATACGTTGTGTTAGGTGCACGTTGTGCGACCTTAACGTGGCACCTAACGCAACGTCTTGGTGTGCAAGTAGCCTAAAACAGATCCTACAACTGTTACGAATGTTACTGAGTACTGGAAGCACAGCCCCTTAATCTTATGTTCCTATACATTAAAGAGACTCAACATTTTCAGTCTTATTTCTTCTATCCTATAAGTTCCTATGGCCATGGTTTTTTTTTGTAAACACTGCCTAAAACTGGCGATTAAATGCCAGTATTGCGGCGGAAATGGCAAAGAGGGATCCAGGAGATCACAGTGACTCGATTGGTATATTTTTTATTGTACAGAGCGGACAGTACAGATTCTCTTTAACAGTTCCTTAAAGGGATACTGTAGGGGGGGGTCGGGGGAAAATGAGTTGAACTTACCCGGGGCTTCTAATGGTCCCCCGCAGACATCCTGTGCCCGCGCAGCTGCTCCCCGATGCTCCGGCCCCGCCTCCGGTTCACTTCTGGAATTTCAGACTTTAAAGTCTGAAAACCACTGCGCCTGCTTTGCCGTGTCCTCGCTCCTGCTGATGTCACCAGGAGTGTACTGCGCAGGCACAGACCATACTGGGCCTGTGCAGTACGCTCCTGGTGACATCAGCAGGAGCGAGGACACAGCAATGCAGGCGCAGTGGTTTTCAGACTTTAAAGTCTGAAATTCCAGAAGTGAACCGGAGGCGGGGCCGGAGCATCGGGGAGCAGCTGCGCGGGCACAGGATGTCTGTGGGGGACCATTAGAAGCCCCGGGTAAGTTCAACTCATTTTCCCCGACCCCCTACAGTATCCCTTTAACGGTCATCACATCAAAAGCCAGTAAAAAAATGCACAACATAAATGAAATATTTACATATTACAGGTGAAGTGTGTTTTTAATCAATCTCCAAAATGGTTTCACATCCTAAAATGAAAAAATTCCAAGTGAAAAGAAGGCTTCTATGGGTGGGACTTTATATGAGTGTAAAGAGAGTCAAATGTAAAAAAGGGAAAGGTAGGGACATGGCAGAATGTAGTAAGTTATTCAGGACTAGTAGACCTAAGCCCGTTTAAAAACGGGCTCTAGGTCTCTCTCACCACCACATGTCAGCGCGCACCCCCTGGCCCCATCCTCCTCCTGTCCCAACGGCTACACATGCGCAGTAGCCAAAACACACAGGACACAGGGTCAGGAGGATATGACGCAGGGACAGTTAGGGTGGTATTACATAGGATATGCACTTTATGTTAATTATCCTGGTTTCAGGATCACTTCCATTTTGGTTTAAATGGAAAAAATTAAACGCTACATGAATCTTGCAAGATCCTGCCAATGGAGACCTTCTGTACAGTCTAAATTTACACATATTATACTAAAGGAGTTACAAGCGAGATGTGCTGAAAATGTGGCAGTCAGGAAAAGAATTTTTTTTTTGTAAAAACATAAATAAATGAAAGGGCAGCCTTACTACAGTGGGAAGATAGGAATTTGAGAGTAGTCTGTATTCTGGAGTGTACACCAAACTGTATTCGGCTACAAAAGTTGCTTAGTGCTATTTAGAGATGATCACAGATACACAAATTGCTCAGAGTTGATGCAAATGTAATTTAACCTCCTTGGCGGTAATCCCGAGCTGAGCTCAAGGTATGCCGCCGGAGGTCGCCACTCAGGCCCTGCTGGGCCGATTTTGTTTCTGAAAAAAGCAGCACACGCAGCTGGCACTTTGCCAGCCGCGTGTGCTGCCCGATCGCCGGCGATCCGCCGCGTGCAGCGGCGAAAGAGGGTCCCCCCAGCCGCCCGAGCCCAGCGCAGCCGGAACAAACAGTTCCGGCCGGCGCTAGGGGCTGGATCGGGCGGCTCTGACGTCAGGACGTCGACTGACGTCCATGACGTCACTCCGCTCGTCGCCATGGCGACGAGGAAAGCGAAACAAGATAGGCCGCTCATTGCGGCCTATCTTGTTACTTTCGATTGCCGGAGGCGATCGAAAGTACGCTTCCGGAGCGCCCTCTAGTGGGCTTTCATGCAGCCAACTTTCAGTTGGCTGCATGAAATATTTTTTTTTTATTTAAAAAAAAAAAAACACATTGCAGCCTCCCTGGCAAAATAAATAAACCGCCAGGGAGGTTAAGCAAATGTATGCAGCTTGAAATTGGACCAATCAATTTAAACCTGGGTCCATTTTGAAACTGCATATATTTGCATACAAATTTGCATAATTTCAGAAAAATTTGCTTCTCATTGCTCATCCCTAGTGCTATTCAACCTTTTTGACACTTTGGCTTATTAGCACAGGCTTATTGCATCAGCCACAGCAAGATTAACATTTTATTGGCAATGGTGTACTTCAATTAAATATCAAATAGAATCTAGTAACACTTTTTAGAACAAGGATTTTACAAATTGTTTTATTGTATTCTATATCACATGCATGAAGATCAGGTGTGCTGACCATCACTGACTCACAAGATGAAGATCAGGCATTCTGACTCCTAAACATGGACTAAAAACGTTCCTTCATGTAACATCTCTAAAAATGTTGTACGTACCTATAGAGCACGGTTACTAGTGGGGTTCCCATTATGCAGTGTTCAAGATCTGAAAATTGCATCACTGCCTTCTAACACTAAACTCTGAATTTCTGCCTTTCAATGGCCTCAATTCACTAAGCATTACCACATTTGGTAATACTGCAAACAGCTGATTTTACCGATCACATTCCCAAAGAAATTGCAATACAAAGATTTACACATTCGGTAAATCGGACAGAAGTGTTGGATATTTGTCTTCAACTCTTACCAGCCAATAACTCACTCTCGCCATGCATAACACAGCCAATAGTGAAAGCCACACAGCCCTGCTTTTCCTCCCGATTTGAACCAAAATGGTGGAAGGCGGGTCTTCACTGTAACAGTGCAGGGGAAGGTGACATTTTATGAAGCTTTTCTGCATTCCCTTTAGATGTGAAAATCTGTATACTGTTATACAGAAGAGTTCCCCTGGTGGCTGCAGCACATCTAAATAGATGTCCGCGATGCACTGAACAGAAAACCACGACACGCACCGCTTCCTGCCACAGTGCTGAACTGCTCCACAGCTGTTAAGTGACACTTACCGAGTGTAAAATACCAAATACAGTATTTTACCAACCTAAAGGATTTTAACTAAAATGCCTTTAGAGAATTGAGGCCAATACCTCTGAGACAGCACTGTAATTTAACCACTTGAGGACCGCAGTCTCTTCACCCCTTAAGGACCAGCCTTTTTTCCATTCAAACCACTGCAGCTTTAACTGTTTATTGCTCGGTCATACAACCTACTATCTAAATGAATTTTACCTCCTTTTCTTGTCACTAATACAGCTTTCTTTTGGTGCCATTTGATTGCTGCTGCGATTTTTAGTTCTTATATTCATCCAAAAAAAAAAAAAAAAGACATGAATTTTGTCCAAAAAAATGTTTTTTTTTTTTTTACTTTGTGCTGCCTTTTTTCAAATAAAGTAACATTTCTGTATACATTTTTGTCCAAATTTATTGTGCTACATGTCTGATAAAAAAAAAAAATAAATAAAAAAAAAAAAAGTGTATATTTATTGGTTTGGGTAGAAGTTATAGCGTTTACAAACTATGGTGCCAGAAGTGAATTTTCCCATTTTGAAGCATCTGACTTTTCTGAGCACCTGTAATGTTTCATTAGGTGCTAAAATTCCAGGATAGTATAAATACCCCCCAAATGACCCCATTTTGGAAAGAAGACATCCCAAAGTATTCACTAAGAGGCATGGTGAGGCGTTCATAGAAGATTTTATTTTTTGTCACAAGTTAGCAGAAAATGACACTGACCATTTCTGCTAACTTGTGACAAAAATAATGAAATTTGCCGCGGACTCACCATGCCCCTCTCTGAATACTTTGGTGTGTCTACTTTCCAAAATGTGGTCATTTGTGGGGTGTGTTTACTATCCTGGCATTTTGGGGGTGCTAAATTGTAAGTACCCCTGTAAAGCCTAAAGGTGCTCATAGGACTTTGGGCCCCTTAGCGCAGTTAGGCTGCAAAAAGGGGTCACACATGTGGTATCGCCGTACGCTAGAGAAATAGTATAATGTGTTTTGGGGTGTATTTTTACACATACCCATGCTGGGTGGGAGGAATATCTCTGTAAATGAGATTTTTATGATTTTTTTTCACACACAATTATCCATTTACAGAGAGATTTCTCCCACCCAGCATGGGTATGTGTAAAAATACACCCCGAAACACATTATACTACTTCTGAGTACGGCGATACCACGTGTGGAGCCTGGGTGCTCTAAGGGGCCCAACATCCTATGAGTACCTTTAGGATTTCACAGGTCATTTTGAGGCATTTGGCTTCCAGACTACTATTCACGGTTTTGGGCCCCTAAAATGCCAGGGCAGTATAGGAACCCCACAAATGACCTCATTTTAGAAAGAAGACACCCCAGGGTATTCCGTTAAGAGTATGGGGAGGTTCAAAGATTTTAATTTTTGTCACACGTTAGCGGAAATTTGTTTTTGCTTTCCACAAAATGTCATTTTCCACTAACTTGTGACATAAAATAAAATCTTTTATGAGCTCATCATACACCTAACGGAATACCTTGGGGTATCTTCCTAAAATGGGGTCACTTGTGGGGTTCCTATACTGCCCTGGCATTTTAGGGGCCCAAAACCGTGAGTAGTAGTCTGGAAACCAAATGCCTCAAAATGACTGTTCAGGGGTATAAGCATCTGCAAATTTTGATGACAGGTGGTCTATGAGGGGCCGAATTTTGTGGAACCGGTCATAAGCAGGGTGGCCTCTTAGATGACAGATTGTATTGGCACTGAAGTGCAGGAAGCGCAGGATGTTCTCAAATCGTGACTTGGACATGGCACCAGAGAACATGGGCATGTGATGTATTGGGTGCGTAGACCAATAAGACCGCAATACATTCTTTTTGACTAGACCCATGTTAAGGTGAAAGCCCCCAAAAAATGTTGGAGTGGTTTGCACCAAAAAGGCTGGGCATGGTAGCTTCTTGAATTGGCGGTTGCGTATTGTGTGGCATAACGGTTGGTCTCCGCCACAATTAGGTCGTAGAGACCAGCAGTGATCAGAAAAAAAAATTGTCACCGCGCGGTGGGTCGGGTGAGGGTTTGGCCGGGTGATCAGAAGCCCGCAGGGGGCAGATTAGGGCCTGATCTGATGGATAGGAGTGCTAGGGGGTGACAGGAGGTGATTGATGGGTGTCTCAGGGGGTGATTAGAAGGGGGAATAGATGCAAGCAATGCACTGGGGAGGTGATCGGAAGGGGGTCTGAGGGGGATCTGAGGGTTTGGCCGAGTGATCAGGAGCCCACACGGGGCAAATTAGGGCCTGATCTGATGGGTAGGTATGCTAGGGAGTGACAGGAGGTGATTGATGGATGTCTCAAGGTGTGATTAGAGGGGGGGAATAGATGCAAGCAATGCACTGGGGAGGTGATCGGGGGGGGGGGGGTCTGAGGGCGTCCTGAGGGTGTGGGCAGATGGGGGTCTGATCTGATAGGTAGCAGTGACAGGCGGTGGCAGGGGGTGATTGATAGGTGATCAGTAGGTGATTACAGGGGAGAATATATGCAAGCAATGCACTGGCGAGTTGATCAGAGGGGGTCTGAGGGGCTATTTGAGTGTGTGGGTGAGTGATTGGGTGCCCAAGGGGCAGATTAGGATCTGATGGGTAGCAGTGACATGTGGTGATTGATGGTTGATCAGTGGGTGATTAGAGGGGAGAACAGATGTAAACAATGTGCTTATCTGAGGGTGGGTCTGCGGGCAATCTGAGGGTGTGGGCAGGTAATTGGGTCGCCCGCAAGGGGCAGGTTAGGGTCTGATCTGATGGGTGGCAGTGACAGGTGGTGACAGGGGGTGATTGACAGGTGAGGTTAGATGTATACAGTACACCAGAGGGGGGGGGGGGGTGATCAGGCAGCTTAGGACCTAATCTAAAAAATAGCGTTGACAGATAGTGACAGGGAGTGATTGATGGGTGATTAGGGGGTGATTGGGTGCAAACAGGGGTCTGGGGGGTGGGCGATCAGAGGGTGGGGGGGGGCAGATCAGTGTGAAAGTGTGCTTACCAGGGGGGCTGCCTACTGCCCTGGTGGTCCCTCGATCACTGGGACCACCAGGGCAGGAGGCAGCCTGTATAATACGCTTTGTATACATTACAAAGCGCATCCAATTGGCCTGCGGGTTGACGTCGCGGGTGGGCGAAACCTATTGCCGGCAGATGTGCGCGCATACAGCGTGCAATCCCCGGCCAGCTAGCGCAGAACGAGCCGCCGCCGATGCGCGTATTGCGGTCGTTCTGCTGCACACCACTTTGCCGCCACCTGTGGGCGGTCGGCAAGTGGTTAAAAAACAGAGGCAGCAATGCAGGTAACAGCTGAAGACTGAGGACAAGGAGCAGCTACTGCTGGTGACTGTGGAGAGAATTGACAAGACAGGAAGCAAGACCATCTGTGGAATGGGACATCACAGGAACAAACTAAAGGTGTCTATATACACATACAGGAACATTTTCCCAAACTTCTTAATGTTTGCAGCATTGATGAAACTTGATATAATCAAACATTCACCAGTACGTTGCATCATTGCAAAGTACAACTGCTGACCTGCCTCTTCTGGACTTGAGGTTTCAAGGAACACAGTTGTGAGGGCCATTTATCATAGTGGGCTTCAGGGCCATTGTTCCAGAAGAACCCCTTTACTCAAAGAGCGGCACATCACAGCTCGACAGGTTTGCCCGTGAACATTTGAAAGGTAAAGAGGAGTTTTGGAAGTTTGTGCTTTGACCTGATGAGACTAAACTGGAACTGTTTGGACACACAGATGTTGCTTATGTTAGGAAAGAAAGGAGAGGCCTTCAACACTAGGAATAGGGATGGGCTTCCAAGTAGTGATCTACTCGAATTCGGAATTCAATTAAGATTAATTACCCCAACTGTGACCGCGGGATGGGGCGGTCAATCTTTCCAGAAGTCCGTGGATGCTATGCGTGTCACCGCTGTAACACGACCTATGGGACTTGTTCCACCACTCACTATCGCACTTCCGGCAAAGGAGGATGTGCGGTACTACGCATAACATCAATGGACTTCTGGCAAGGTTAACCCCCCGCGGTCGCAGGTGGGGTAATTAATCTTAATTAGAATTCCAAATTTGAGTAGATCACTACCCAGAAGCCCATCCCTGCCTAGGAACACAGTTCACAGTTAAACATGGCGATGGGAGCATCATGCTGTGGGGTTGTTTTGCAGCCTCAGGCACATGGAGCCTTGTTCGGGTTATTGGCATCATGGAAAAAAATAGGAGGGAAAATATACAGAAACCTGCTTGCTTAGGTTGTCACTGGGTCTTCAAGACAATGACCTAAATACTACATTGAAATTAATCCAACAGTTCCACAAGGATACCAAAACCAAGATCCTGGAGTGACCAGGATGGAACCCAGACCTCAATCCTATTGAAAATCTGTGGCAGGTGCTCAAAGTGAATATCCATGCTCGGAAACCATGCAATTTGGAGCTACAGCAGTTTGCAATAGAAGAATGGACCAACGTTCCTCAGGAGACCTGTGCCAACCTAGTAAAGAACAACTCTTATACCCCTTTCATATTGCGTTCCGATCACGTTCAACGGTTTTTGAAGCAATTTTTTCCCCCATCCCGGTAATTTGTTCGTTGGACTCTTTTGTAAGTTTTTATAGGCATTTTTGCAGAGAGATTCTGTTTTTTTTTTTTCACTTCTTCACGTGAGTCAGGAAGTGAACTCTTTGATCCAGAAAATAAATACAATGTATTTATTCTTAAAACACAAAATGCTGCACAAAGATTTTGAGAGCGTTTCGCATTTTTTCCTATACCTTCCATTGTGGCAAAATCGCCCCAAAAATGGTCCATGCAGCGCTTCTCTGAGCAGAAAGCAGACGGATTGCCATAATCTGAACTAGCGCATAGGATAGCAGGGTGTAAGTGCTTTCAGGGCGATTTTGAAAAATCGCAGGTGCTAAAAAAAAAAAAAAAAAAAAAAAAAAAAAAAAAGCCACCTCCAGTGTGAACGAGCCCTAAGAGAGTTGTCAGATGCGGCTCAGGAATGGCAACACTTGACTATAAATGGACAGGGGGGCTAATAAAAAAAACAAACTTTGTGGCCTTTTTATACTGTATTGGTTTCCAAAATAAACCCTTAATGGTCATTTTCATTGATGAATCAAAAGAGTGTTGTCCAATTTCATAAGGGGAGCTAATCATGTTGGTCTCAATTGTACCTTGGATTTCAGGATTCCTCTACAGTTCATTTCCAGACTATGCAAAAAAGACAAAAATGAGCTACCAAGCCTGTGTAAAACATCGCCATTACAATTTAAAGAGCCATATAAACACTTTTAAAGTGTATAAAAAAATATTTGTGTAACATCTACATTTATGTCTTTGAAGGGCCTAGACTTCCATACTTCATAGTATTGGCCTTGTGTGGAAAATTCTCCTACAGAGTTTTGTAATTAGGGTGCATCAACATATCCAATTTTGATTGGCCAATTTTACTACTACTGTTTAGTGTGAAGGACAACAGATTTTGAACACTATGAACAGATTGTATAGGTAAGGTCTCATACGTCATGTAGATTGTAAAATTGGCCAATTGGTAGACCCCTTTAGCCTCAAATGTAGCCTCATTCTTCCAGCGTTTGATACAGTCCAACATAGGAAGGAGCAGGTTGGCAACAACTTTCACCTGTCTTATTTGGGTATTTATTTCCAACACACTGACTGGGAAGAAAGAAGAAAAAAAAAAAAAAAAAAAAAAAAAAAAAAAAAAAAAAGGAGGTTATATTGTGGGAGCTAGAAATGGCCAATCTACTTTTTTTTTTTTAGCACAGCCTGAAACAGCCATTTAATGAGGTTATGTTCAAGTAGGAACACCTTACAAACTTTACTTTTGAATACTAATCACAAAACCTGAGGACAAAGTACACAAGTACACTAAACAAATGTTTCCCTCGTAGATAGATCAATAAAAACTTAACTTAATAACCTACATCTATAAAATAATGCAGGATAAACTGTCAAATATTAAATCTCCTTTCTAATAAACTCGAGGTGTCTAGTAAGCATTAATGGAATATATCTCCACCTCAGAGTTCATTCTAGTAATAATCAATTACACATAACCCCACCAAAACAATAACCCGACATGTTTTTCAAGGGAAGAAAAGTGAAGTGCAATAGTGCATAGTGCTAGGATGCAATTACATAAAAAAAAAAAACCAGGATCGAAGAGCGTGTCCGCTCATGACAGCAGTCATGCTTTCGCAAGGAAGAGAAACATGTCGGGTTATAGTTTTGGTGGGGGTTATGTGTGATTATTACTAGAATGAACTCTGAGGTGGAGATATATTCCATTAATGCTTACTAGACATCTCGAGTTTATTAGAAAGGGGATTTAATATTTGACAGTCAGTTTATCCTACATTATTTTATAGATGCAAGTTATTATAAGTTACGTTTAATTGATCTATGAGGGAAAAATTTTAGTAAACTTTACTTTTGCAAAGAGCTTTAGAATGCCATAGAATAAATCAGCAATGTACTATTACTTCTGACTGTCACATGTCTCTTACCTCTAGGATGTAATTCCACCCAGACTCATTAAAAACATCATCTTGGAAGTGCTCTCTATATACTTCTTTGGCTTCTTGAATTTTTTCTTTGGTCACAACTTTCCCTGTTTAAAAAAGAAGCAAGGTACCCAGCTAGGTCATGAGGAAACAGAACAGGATTTTTGTAGGGCAACCAGAAGGAAACAAAAAACCCTCTACTGAATTCACCATATAGTATAGCAGGCAATGCAGTACCTTGTTTGAATCACACCTGAAGTGAGAGGAATATGGAGGCTGGTGTACTCCTTTCCTTTTAACCTTCTTGCCGGTTATCCCGAGCTCAGCTCGGGGTAACCTGCGCAGAAGGATTTCTCCGGCCCCGCTGCACCGATTTTCAAAATTTTTCTTTTACTGCACGCAGCTAGCACTTTGCTAGCTGCGTGCATATTTCGATCGCCGCCGATTCGCCGCTACCTGCCGCGCCCCCCCTCCCTCCAGGCCCCTTGCGCAGCCTGGCCAATCAGTGCCAGGCAGCGCTGAGGGGTGGATCGGGATTCCCTGTGACGTCGGTGACGTCATCCCGCCCCGTCACCATGGCGACCAGGGAAGCCCAGCAGGAAATCCCGTTCTGAACGGGATTTCCTGCTTATTCTGATCGCCGAAGACGATCGGAGTGGGTAGGGTGATGCCGCTTGTCAGCGGCTATCATGTAGCGAGCCCTGGGCTCGCTACATGATTTGAAGGAAAAAAAAAAAAAAAAAAAAAAAAAAAATTAAAAAAAAAAGGTGCTGCGCTGCCCCCTTGCCGTCAGAATTGGAACGGCAAGGGGGTTAAAGAACAAGTTGCTTGGCTGTCCCTCTGCCTTCAATACTTTTAGCTGTACACTCTGAACAAGCATGAGGATTAGATGTTTTCTGACTGAAATCTGACTGGATTAGCTGCATGCTTGTTAAAAGTATGATTCAGACACTGACCAGAAAGGTGAGCAGAACTGTCAAGCAACTGGTATTGTTTGAAAGGAATGAATGTTGCAGTCTCTATGTGCTTCTCGCTTCAGGTGTATTCTAGCACGCTTGCACACTGGCCATTGCACCGCAGTCTGCTTCCCCGCCGCAAGGGACATGTAAGTCTATGGAGACTTGCACAGTTCACACAAAGCAATCCAAGTATCCCAACTTGTCGCAATGCCGTCACAAACGCTGCATCGCGTTACTGCATGAACTGTGCTTACCATACAGATCATGCAGGAATGTAAGTCATTGGGCGACACAGGCAGTGTGCACGATCGGAGTGCGGTGCACATTTGAGGACCGAAGGGACTCCCAGTGATGTACTACCTGCCCAGCAGGAAGTATGTCACTAACCAGGGGGCAGGCCTATGCATATGCCCCTGTCACCGCACTGTGGCGCAGGGTCATATGAAGCCTCATTTCTATGATGCGGCAACAGGTGTGCAATCGGCCTAAAAAAAAAAAAAAAAAAAAAAAAAAAAAAATGCAGAGAATTGTTTTATTTAGGCCCATCTTAAGGCAGAAATAAAACAAACAAGAAAACAAAAAACAACAACTCACCTGTTATAAAAAGGGTAGTACTAGCCTCCCCTGGAAGGTTCCCTCTGATCCTGCTTCTTTGTATTTATATCCCCTCCCACCCAGTCCACTAGTGATATCTGTGGAGTCTTTGTTTAGGAATAAAAGTCTACTCCAGTAAGTAAAAAAGATAAATAAGGCACCTAGTCCAGATGGCACTCACCCTCGAGAATTAATGGAGCTTAGTTCAGTTATTGATAGGCCACTTCAACAGCTGATGTTTGCCACTCATGTAATAATGGAAAAAGATCATAGACTGGACACTATAGACCTGTAAGCTTAACATCAGTTTTGTGTTAACTGTTTGAAGGTATTCTAAGAGACACTATACAAGACAGGGGCGTAGCTTGGGGTGGGCGTGGTAGGACATGTGCTCCCGGGCGCTGGGTCCCCAGGGGCGCCCAGACGTGACTGAGTTTTTTTAAAAATACTGTATATATTTAATTATTTTTCTGCGGAGAGAAGGGTGAGCGATAGGCAGAAGACTTACTCTATTCCCGGCACATAGAGTGATCTTTGCTCGGCTACTCTGGTCTAGTCTAGAATAGAGTATAGGCCTCTTACACAGTAAGACGGTGCGTTTGATGCAACGTTAAGGTCGCATAACGTGCCCATTGAAAGACTATAACTTTGACGTTATTTAGCCCTGCGCTTTGTGCGCCGTTTGTCGCAGTGATAGAACGAAAACGGCGCATGCGTAAAAAAAAAAACAAAAAAAAAACAACACATTACTGAGCATGTGAAAACAGTCTAACGCAGCTAAAAACGTGTATAACGCATAGCATGCAGCACTTTCATTTAACATGCAGCGTTAGACACCAATGCAACGTCTGCACTGTGAACAGCCCATTGAATTTTCATTGCTGTAAGTTATTGTGCGTTACATGTTGTAACGTGCGACTTTAACGTCGCACTGTGAAAGAGCCCTAGGGTCTTCTGCCACCTGCTCGCCGCTCCTTTCTGGAGGGGGGAGCGAGAGAGCGGGGGAGCCCCCTGTGCCTACCACTTCCTCTTCTCTCTGCCGCCACCCCTGCTGGGGGGGGGGGGGGGGGGCGCACCTGGCTACCTATTCTGGGGACTACTATACCCCTGACTACATATACTGGGGACATATACCCCTGGCTACATATACTGGGGACACATATACACCTGGCTACATATACTGGGGACGTATACCCCTGGCTACATATACTGAGGACACCTAGATCCCTGGCTACATACACCCCTGGCTACATATACTGGGGACACCTATACCCCTGGCTACATATACTGGGCACATATACTGGGGACAGCTATACACCTGGCTACATATACTGCGGGCCGCTATACACCTGGATACATATACTGGTGACACATATACCCCTGGCTACATATACGTGGACAGCTATACCTCTGACTACATATACTGGGCACATATACACCAGGCTACATATACTGGGGACAGCAATACACCTGGTTACATATACTGGGGACACCCAGGGCTGCCATCAGAAATTTTGGGGCCCCTCACACATCAGGCCTGGGCCCCCCCTCCTCCCTGGGCCTACCCACTGGCTGCTGTGCCCACCCACTAGCCACCCCACCCCCATGTCTGTGCAAGAAGTGCGCAGCGGCAAAAAATGTGCATGGCTCCGACACTGATGAAAGCAGCATGCACAGCGTGATGTGGCAAAAAGTGGGCATGGCCATGGCATATTGTGGGTGGAGCCAAATACTAGCAAAATACAGGTAGTCCCCGGTTAACAAATGAGAAAGGGACTTGTAGGTATGATCTTATCCTTTAGCCATTCTCTTTTGCCCCCTCTTTTCTTCCTGTGCCTCTTTTGTCCCCCTCTGCCTCACCTCAGTTTGTGTCTCTTTTGTGTCCCTCTGTGTAACCTCATGTTCCAGTCTTCTCTTTTCTCCCTGTGCCTCTTTTGTCTGCCTCTGTTCCCCCTGTGCTTCTTTTATCCCCCTGTGTTACCTCTTGTCTCAGCTCGTCTACTTCCCCTAGCCAGGTATAGGTGCCCCTATAGTGCTGGAACGCGGTGTGCTGGTTAGTAAGCCACAGGTTCGCAGCCAGTACATGCAGCCCTTCCAGCGCTTTGGGGGAGGGGCGCCCAGGGCCCCCAGAAGCCCTGGGCCCCTCACTGCAGTGTCAGTTGTCCCCCCCCCTGATGGCTGCCCTGGGGACACCTATAGACCTGGCTACATATATTGGGGACATCTATACCCCTGGCTACATATATTTGGGACATCTATACCCCTAGCTACATATACTGGGCACATATACCCCTGGCTACACATACTTGGGACACAGATACATCTGGCTACCTATTCTGGGGACACCTATAGGCCTGGTTATTTCCACTGGGGACACCTATAGACCTGGTTACCTATACTGGGAGCACCTATTTTGGGGGAACTGCTGCCAGATGAACTGTATTTTTTAAACCTTTTACACCACTGCTAAGGTCATGTATATTTGGCCCACCCCCTTTTTTGGCACGGCGTGCAGGTCCTGGCTTAGAAGGCACATTCATAGTCTGTCCCCGGGCGCTGAAAGCCCTAGCTACGCCTCTGATACAAGATTTTATAGCATAGACTCATTTCAGTTCATCAACATGGGTTTACTAAAAGACAGGTCTCATCTCACCAACATGCTCAGCTTTTATGACAAGGTGAATCCACATTTAAAGGAGTCATCAGGCAAAATGGGGAAGAAGGGGGGCAAAAAAAAAAAAAAAAAAAAAAAAAAAAAAAAAAAAAAAAAAAAAAAAAAAAAAAAAAAACAGCTTTACTCACCTGGGGCTTTCTCCAGCCCCTTGCAGCCGACTGCCATGCTGACTGTGCCCTGCGCAGTAAGCCGCGGGCAACGTGGCCATGATAGACAGCGGTGCTTCACGCAGGCGAGTCTGCACGGCGGTAGAGAGGTGAGACAGATGACCCGTTTTGCCTGATGACTCCTTTAAGCTGGCCATACACTTAAATTTCTTCCCAATGTTTGAAAACAATCTATTCTGTTCTGAAAAGATAGATTCAGAAGGAATAGATTCCCTTCAAACAGATTCCAGCAGGGAATCTATTGAAAAATAGCATAGCACTCTGCATTGCAAAGCTAAGATCCATTGATCTACCAATGCTTTTGCCCTGCTCCCAATCGGCCTAAATTTTGCATCCTGTCCAACTGATACTTTCGATTGAGCAGACAGGACTCGTGGGCACAGTGCAGCTGCACTCGTACACAGAAGAGTACGGCACTGAGAGCAAATCAGACAAGCTTACAAGCTTGTTGGATTTGCTTACAGGGTCCCAGCGATGGATCAGTGGTGTCGAGGACAATGGGTAAAGCCTCTGGAGTAGCCAGAATATTCCCTTTACCAAGGTAAGAGTGTATCTTATTGAAATGTTCCCTTCAGGGAGAAAATGTATCAAAAGCAATGGAAGTGAGAGGGAAAACTACAACAAAAGTGAGAAAAAGTTTTTGACGTGAAGATATAGAATGTTCATTTCATGGACATCCAAACATTATACTATGATGGGTGTACTGCAGATTACAGTGGATGATGGAAATGGAAGAAAAGAAATAAAAATAGAGTACATTACTGAATTCGGGACCAAACAAACAACTATGGGGCAGGGAAATCTCATGCAAATTTGAAGTTACATCTTTTTTTACCAGGAATTCAAAGGAATAAGTGTGAACCCTGCCTCATTCTTTGTCATGATGAACATTCAAAGAGAGGATAATCAAAGCAAAGAAGAGGAAAGGTAGACAAAGATTGTACTGGACATAAATGTGTTTAGAAGCAGACTTCCTTGACATTTGAAGACTGCTGCAGAGAAGCTCAAATCATGACAAGATATAACCAAACTTTCCTCGCTAAGAGTTTGTGACTTCATGTTTATTAAAGGGAACCTAAACTAACTGTTCCTGGGGCTTCTACCAGCCCCCTGCAGCAGTCATGTGCCCGCAACGGTAATAAACGATCTTCTGGTCCCCTGCCGCAGCTAAGTTTCATTTTCAATGTTGGCGGGTCATTGTGACTGCCGTGTCCTCGTTCCCATCGCCAGCAGCTTCCTACGCAGACGCAGCAGAGATTCTCGTACTGCGCAGGATGCTCCAAAGGCAGAAAGCGCAAACTAGGATGCGCAGGAGTAGAATTAAAAGAGTAAGCGTTTAACCCTCTTCTGTACTGTAGGTCTCTGGCCCATCAAAGCAGACCTGAACTCAGAACTTCCTCTCTGCTCTAAAAGATATGCAACTGCATAACAACCTTTAACCTCCCTGGCGGTTTGTTAAAATCCGCCAGGGGGCAGCAAATACCTTTTTTTTAAAAAAAAAAAAAATTTCTCATGTAGCGAGACAGTGTCTCGCTACATGATAGCCGCTGCTGAGCGGCATCCCCCCAGCCCCTCCGATCGCCTTCGGCGAACGGAGATCAAGAGATCCCGTTCAAAGAACGGGATCTCTTGGAGGGCTTCCCCCGTCGCCATGGCGACGGGGCGGGATGATGTCACCGACGTCATAGGGGAATCTGATCCACCCCACAGCGCTGCCTGGCACTGATTGGCCAGGCAGCTCACGGGGTCTGGGGGGGGGGGGGCTGCGGCAACGGGTATAGCGGCGGATCGGCGGCGATTGGAGGTTACACGCAGCTAGCAAAGTGCTAGCTGCGTGTAACAAAAAAAAAAATTATGCAAATCGGCCCAGCGGGGCCTGAGCGGTGCCTCCCGGCGGCATAGCCCGAGCTCACCTCAGGCTTACCGCCAGGGAGGTTAAAGTGGAGCTGGATAACAAAAAACGAAAAAAAAAACCCCACAAAGCCCAAAATGTGTTTTACTTACCTGGGGTTTCTGTCAGCCCCTTGCAGCCTTCCTGTCCTGCGCCGGTTCTCCAGCCGCCAGTTAGTTTTGTTACCGTTGTTCCACTGACTTGTAAGTCGACGGCAACTGCACCTGCACGCCCCGAGCCACGCGCATCTTTCTTTGCATTCCCGCTTCGCGGTAGCGTCCTGCACTAATAGAAGCAGGATGCTATTGTAGGTGGGAAACAGAATATGGACATGTGGCCCGGGGAGCACAGGCGCAATTGCCAAGGTAACAAAACTAGCTGGCGGTGGGAGAACGGAGGATCGTTGAGGACCAGCGCAAGACAGGAAGGCTGCAAGGGGCTGGCAGAAGCCTGGGTAAGTTAAACACTTTGGTTTTGTTTTTACTATTCAGTTCCGCTTTAAAGAAAATCATTTCTTTTCTACAGCTGATACAAATCCTACAATAAAACTGCACTGTTTCTACTTCCTGCTTTCATGGAAGCAGACAGTTTGTTAACATCCTGCACTTTTAAATGAGCTTATCTGCCTTATTTGACGTGGCAGTAAGGTGACATAGTAGAGATCAAATTACAGCTTGTGATTAGACACAGATGAGAGCGCATTAGACTGGCTAAGCTCTCTAAATAAATACAGGGTCCATTTCTCTAGGTTTTCCTTCTGTCCTGTGCAAGAGTTCAGGTCCACTTTAATGACCAGAGACTTTTATTCTCAAATACGGGCTGATCGCTGTGATTGGCTCAGTGATCATGGGGTCCTGACTCAGATATAGAGCTGTGCTGTATAGGACTGCAGAGTGAGAGGGTTGCAGTGACGCGGATGGGAGCTGTGTGTACGTCGCAAATGCGGAAATAGAAATGTACGCCCTGGCAGGATTAACAAATTGGTGCCGCGATTGGTGCCAATTGCGGCAGTGAGATCACCACCATAGAGTTAGAAAAGCACTAGGGCTTTAAAAAGCGCTAGCAATTAGTCGGAATCGCCCACTAATCGCCGTAGTGAAAACGGGCCCTGAAGGACAGACAGAGCAAATTACACTATATACCCTCTACCATCACTTGTCTACACATGCAGGATTCCATACTATCATCCTGAAATCTAGTAACTTTATAAAATGTAACAGTGGTGCATCTGGCTCTGTAAAATGGCGTTGCTTTTTCATTGGTTATAACCATGCACAGAAAGCATTGGCTCTAATCACCCTTACTAGATTTCTGCTCATGCCTCTGAACTCATCATATTTAACATCTGACAGCACTCACTCACCTTGAAGGTACTTCCTCAGGATGTACTGCAGCCCATAAAACACAGTCTCCTCATATTTCACCCTCCTGATTTTTGAATTTTCAGTTTTCTTCTCCCGACACTCAAAGTAAGAATATACTTTTGTGGTGTTTGGTGGATACTGTTTATAATGCGTAACCTGAAAGTGAGACATAATACATCACTTATGGTGGCAGCCTGATAAACATTCACAAATATCTATTGCGCCAAAAGCAACATAGATGTCAAGGAAACCGAACATGAAAATAACTTCTGAGATAGTTGGATCAGTACAACTAAAGTACTGTGGGCAGGACCCCACCACTGCTCGCCAGGATCCTCCTCTACTTTATGGCCACACTTGCCTCCCAAGTACAAGCGCAGCCCCACTGGACCTGTGAGAGTCTTGGTCACCGTGATACTGTGCAGCAACGGCCAAGACTGCCGCAGGTGCAGCGTGGCTACACTCATACTCACAGGGGAGCGCAGCCATGGGAGCAAATCTAACAAGCCCTCGTCTGATTTGCTTAGACTTAGGGGGCCCCAGTGCAGAGTCAGTGGGGGCGAGGATGATTGGTTACAAGCCACAACTTGATATAACCCATTAAAGGTGCCACACCAATCCAAATTTTCAAAAAAGAGCTCACAACCTACATAAAAAAGTGGGGAGCTCAAATCCATACAACTATCCATGTAACTATTCAACATAAGCTCATGGTTCGCTCACAGTTATAAGCCACAACCAAAATAAATGACTAGGCACCGAAAAGTCAATAGGCTTAAAGGCAGTAGAAACTCATCCATACCCTAGGTTCCTACCACACGGTACATGGGGTAGTTTAGCTGGGCCAATCCATTATACTAAGTTTTGCAATAGGGAGGGAGAAGAGAAATTCAAATAAACCTGAACTATTCAGTGTAGCGGCAAGTATAAAGGGATATTTGAAAAGATTTATACAGTGTTATGGAGTACTAAGAAATATGCAGGGCTGTGGAGTCGGTCCAAAAATCCACCGACTCAGACTCCTCAGTTTAGGATTCCACCGACTCCACGACTCCGACTCCTCTAATTTGCATATTACAATTTTGTTGATTAAAAGTATGTAACATGAAATTCGTCTCTTAACTGCCAACGCTTAGGAATTTTACAAGACAACTGAAGTGAGAAGGATATGTAGACTACTATATTTATTCCCTTTAGACTAAAACTAGTCCTTGGTAAGAGTACTTGTAAAAAGGTACAAACCGGAACAAAGAACATCTATCAGGCCCTAGGCAATGTAAGTAAGGGTACATGTAAGAATGATGTGCAGGTATTCTGCAGGGGAATGAGGGGATTGTAAACAGACAACACCTCTGTGTTCAATGTGCACAGCATTCTCAGTGGATTCCCTGCAGCTCTGTGGTGAGTGCATATGTAGAGTATAGTACTAATGTGTAACAAAGTAAACCTGAGACAGATGAAATTAAAGTTTGATACATAACTGGGGCTTCCTCCAGCCACCTTCTGGATAATCAGTCCCTCGTTGTCCTCCTCCACCACCTGGATCTTCTGCTATGAGTCCAGGTACTTGAGCCAGTCAGGCGTAGTGCACATGCACACACTGCGCCGCCAGGAGCATACTACACCTGTGCAGCACTATTGCGCAGGTGCAGAATGTTCCTGGCTGTGGGAGCGGCATGCGGCCGGACAGCGCTGACTGGCTGAATTACCAGGACTCATAGCAGAAGATCCGGGTGGTGGAAGACAGTGAGGGACTGATTAGCCTGAAGGGGGCTGGAGGAAGCCCCAGGTATGTATAAAACTTTACTTTTCACCCGTCTCAGTTTACCTTTAATTTGTAGTCACCAAACCAAATTTTAATAACATATCAAATTATTTGATTTCATCAGCAAAGGGAGTGCATACATTTGCATAAATCAGCATCAATGCAGAATTATTTCCATCTCGTTGACCTTCTCTATTAGTGACATGGCTAACCATCAGGCTTTATACTTACAGCATAGATGTTATTTAGTGTATATAAGAGATTCCTGTGTACACATCATATATACAGTCACAATCAGATATGTATATCTGACTTTAAAAATACAGGGACTGCTTTATTGAAGCAGCACAAGTAACTAATTTTGATTGGTTTATTTCATTTTTGTAGACTAAGCACAGCTATTACTGTATATATACTGTATATATACATTATTTTTAATCACTATTATCTGAGAAATAGAACATTATCATATTTTCTATTTTAATTACAGTTACAAATTCATTAGGAGTCGGAGTCGGAGTCGGTGCATTTTTTCCCGACTCCGACTCCAGGCACCCAAAATTGCCCGACTCCACGACTCCGACTCCACAGCCCTGGAAATATGTACTGTATATATGAAGGTGTACTTGAGATGTTAATCACAAAAAGGAGTAACTTGGCCAACACAGTTAATAATAAGCTAACCACAAGAAAATATGGGGGGGGGGGGGGGGGTCGCCTGCACCACCCAGCCTCCCCCTCCGGGGTGCTGCTTTGGTTCCCAGGCGCAGTCCCTCGGTTGTATGGGGGCATTGGGAAGCCTCCCCGTGGTGCTCCTAAATAGTGCTAATGTGGCATGAACTAATTCCCGCAGGGCGACCGCTTTGCAGCATTCGTTTTTTGACCCTGCATAGCTTGGCGTGCGAAAGCAAATGCATATTTGCATGAGCATTGCCTCATGAATAGCCAATTGAGCCAGATTTGCAGAGCCAGACTTGCTAGGGTTAAAACTTGGTGTTAGAGCACGCATACATTTTCCTCAGGTAAGCATCAACAGTTAATAAAGTTGTGCACTCTAAAGGCTCATACACACATCAGACTATGGTCTTTGGAAAATGAAAGATCACAGACCAATCTTACCACCCTTCATGTAGTATGAGAGCCATACTCTACACAGTCTTTTCTATGGAGCTGAACTCCATCAGAAAAAAATCTTTTCAAGATGCTGCACACACAGATGCTGCACACACTCAAAAGATCTGTAGCTGCAAAAGATCTTTTCTGCCAAAAATCCATTCCTGTAAATTGCAATGAAAGTCTATGAGATCTGCAGATCATCATACACACATGATTTAACTGACATTCATCTGCAGATCAGATCCACCAGGATGGATTTTCAGATCTGCGGATGATTGCTTGATCTGCAGATGAATGTCAGTTAAATCATGTGTGTATGATGATCTGCAGATCTCATAGACCAGCGTTTCCCAACCGCTGTGCCGCGGCACACTAGTGTGCCGCGGCATGTTGCCTGGTGTGCCGTGCGTTCCTACTGTATGTAGAACGCAGGAGGGGGAAAGCAGCGCTAGAAGGAGGGGCAGTGGAGGCAGCGGTGGGGAGGGGGGAAATATCCCCCCCCTCCCTCACCTGGGACCCCTCCTTCTGCCTCTCTCCCCCTCCATTTATGGGTGGCAAGTGCGGGGTCGGCGGCGGGGAGGCACGCGGAGAATTACTCACCACTTCCGCGTTCCAAGCGCCGGCAGCGTCATGTCGTCAGATCTCCGCCTTCAATGCCGCCCACTGTGCTTCCGCTAATCAGGAAGCACAGTGGGCGGCATTGAAGGCGGAGATCTGACGACATGACGCTGCCGGCGCTTGGAACGCAGAAGTGGTAAGTCTGCGCATGTCTCCCCGCCGCCGAGCCGCCCCGCACTTGCCACCGATAAATGGAGGGGGAGAGAGGCAGAAGGAGGGGTCCCAGGTGAGGGAGGGGGGGGATATTTCCCCCCTCCCCACCGCTGCTTCCACTGCCCCTCCTTCTAGCGCTGCTTCCCCCCACCTGGGCATCTATACTGGGGGCAACTGTACTAGCTATACTA
This sequence comes from Hyperolius riggenbachi, assembly GCF_040937935.1. Classification (NCBI taxonomy): domain Eukaryota; kingdom Metazoa; phylum Chordata; class Amphibia; order Anura; family Hyperoliidae; genus Hyperolius; species Hyperolius riggenbachi. Next base: position 262,620,160 of record NC_090648.1, read on the forward strand.
GGGGCAACTAAACTAGCTATACTGGGGGCAATTAAACTAGCTATACTGGGGGCAATTAAACTAGCTATACTGGGGGCAATTAAACTAGCTATACTGGGGGCAATTAAACTAGCTATACTGGGGGCAACTAAACTAGCTACACTGGGGGCAACTAAACTAGCTACACTGGGGGCAACTATACTAGCTATACTGGGGCACTACCTACCTATACTGGGCACTATACTAGCTATACTGGGCACCATACTAGCTATCTGGGCACTATACTAGCTATCTGGGCACTATAGTAGCTATACCGGGCACTACCTACCTATACTGGGGCACTACCTATCCATACTGGGACTATACTAGCTATACTGGGGTAACTATACTAACCATACTGGGGCAACTAAACTCCCTATACTGGGGCAACTATGCTAGCTATGCAGCCGCACCCCAGCCCCCTCCCCCATAGCCTGCTACACACGGCACTGTCCACTAGGTCGCGCAAACACCCGCGCGCCCCCCGCCGTTCCCCGGAGAAAAATATGGTCAGAAAGTGTTCCCCCGGGCCGGAAAAGGTTGGGAACCACTGTCATAGACTATCATTGCAATTTGCAGGAATGGATTTTTGGCAGGAACAGATCTTTTGCAGATACAGATCTTTTGTGTCTGTACAGCATCTGTGTGTGCAGCATCTTGCAAAGATTTTTTTTCTGATGTGGAGTTCAGCTCCATAGAAAAGACTGTGTAGAGTATGGCTCTCATACTACATGAAGGGTGGTAAGATTGGTCTGTGATCTTTCATTTTTCAAAGACTATAGTCTGATGTGTGTATCTGATGTGTGAATGAGCCTTAAGAATGTTTAGAAGCCCTGATCGGGAGGGAGCACGGCACTTTCAAAAATTGGTCTCAACTTAGACGATTTACACAAATTATAGCAACTTTACACAGACTAAACAACATCATTTGCCTGGTGGCTCCATTATAGTGCTGGAGTAACAAAATAAATGCCTCAAAGATACAGCCAAAAGCTCACTAAAAACACCATACAGATTTATGAAAACTAAACTCAATTCAAAATGAATGCATCTCTGTTCATAATTAATAGGCAGACATCTGGAAAAAGAAAGGCCTACATACAAGTTCAGTCACTATAACATTCATCCAAATGTATGGAGGTTAACTATTTAGCAAGTTTTTATAATTTGTTGTTCTAACAGCTTAAACTGTCAGAACATTTTGTCTTTACTCCTGCTTACTACTGTGTGAAGGAGAAAAACATTGCCATGAACCAAGTCACAATAGGATACTAAAATTTACTGCAGTGTTTAGCGTCCAAAGCACTGGAAAATTATTTTCCACAGCAGTCAAGCTAAAGGGTATGTGTCAGCTTTCATTTCTTCTCACTGTAGAGTGCTAGAAACTCAAAAATGAATTAAGTATTGCTGGTACTCCCACTTCAAAAGTTCATTTTTTTTTTTTTAAACACTCACACGCACACAGTTCAGATGCGTACACACGTCCAACTTTACACCTGATTGTGGTTTAAACGACTTGAAGTATAAACAAGTCGTTCAAACGCCCTGTACACACTGACAAAGCGGCCAATATCCTAATTTACATGTTTGACCAACGTGATAATGGACTGAATAGAACAATGGACAAGATTAAACGACTAGTCAAACGACAGTATGTTTGAATGTCTATTAGTTGGACAAACAACTATAAGTCGTTAGTACACATGAACGGACCTGACACATTTAAACGACAGTTGCTCCAACTAACCAGCTGTTATCAGTCACTCGTCAGCGCGTACACACGTCCAACTTGTTGTTCAAACGACAAGTCAGATGGAAAAATCAGGACGTGTGTATGTACCTTTAGCTATGCATCTATAACAAACAGGGTATAATACTCTTCCTCTTATCTATCTAAAGTTGTGGATAAACCATTCTCTCGCTTCACAAATGGCTTTACATATTTATGTCATTCTTTAAAAGATAGACCTTTTGTAACCCATTTTTATGTACCACAAGAGTAATTGTTTCTAATTGGAAATCTGAAGAAATGCTACCTTTAAGTTAATGGATATAACTAAATATAAAGATGGTCTTAAAATGGCAAGTTGGATCAAGAATGCCAGTTTTTAGAATAGGATGTAAGGAAAATACCTAATTTAGAGTAGCTTGTTTACTAATACAATTTTCATATGCAATACAGACCTGCAACATTTCATTTTACTATTGAATTATCCTTATACAGTGAGTGAAACCTCCACTGTGCACCACACTGCATATTGCCGAAACCAACATGTGTTCTGGCGGCAAGGTAAGAGACTTGAAACGGGGGGGGCAAAGAAGGAATGTACTGCTCACATAACATTTAGCCGCATTCATGGCAGAGGGGGCACTCGGGGAGACAGATAGAACTCCTGCAACAGGGGCACTTGGGGGACTCAAAGTTCACTTCAGTGCTGATGAGGTGAGGTGGTTTTTAGGGTGTGAAGTCCTCTGTATGTCGACATGGTATTTTCTGCAGCAACCTGTGGTTCTGAGGTGATTGTTAACTGCAGTCAGGTGCTTAATTTCCTTTTGTTTTGCTATGGCTTTAACCTTTATAATAAATCCATTTACTTCTACTGAGTATGTGTGTGGTTTTCTTCTGCCATTAATTTTGTAATCCTACTATTGCTATCTGCAGACTTAACCACTTAAGGACCAGCCCAATTTCTAATGATCGGTGCTGCGTGGGCTCTACAGCCCGCAGCACCGATCAGGATTACACCAGGGCGATCAGACTCCCCCCCCCCCCCCTTTTTTCCCCACTAGGGAGATGTCCTGCTGGGGGGGGGGGGGGGGGGCTATGATCGCCGCCGGCCATTAGTGAGTTGCAGGGGCGGGCTCCTCAAAGCCCCCCTCCGCAGCGTTTTCCGCCCTCTCCCCGCTTACCTCCCTCCCCTCCTTTGGTGGCGCAGGACGGATATCCGTCCTGCGCATTGTAGGATAGGCTTCAGCCTATCATATGCTGGCGATCCCTGGCCAATCAGAGGCCGGGGATCGCCGATCTACGTCACGGCGCTGCTGCGCAGCAGCGCTGTATGATGTAAACAGCGGGGATTTCTTCCCCGCGTGTTTACATTACGTGTGCGAGCTGCGATCGGCGGCTCGCACACTGTTCACGGAGGCACCCTCCGTGAACTGGCATGGAAAGTTTCCATGCTATACCACTACTGACCAGGCGCCGCCCATGAGTGTTAGCTGGTCGTTAAGTGGTTAATGCTGCATTTCCCATGTATGGTTGTGGCCAGCCATGTCTGTAGCATTTTCAACCCCTGGCATACACTCTGGTCAGGTTAAAGGTTTTTTTTTTTGTGGGGGGGGGGGGGGGTGTTATCCAGACAGGTTCTTGAAGTTGGTGACAGGAAGACAGAGTAGGAAAAGGGTTTGTATATTTTTTTTCTTTATTGCGCACATTTATCGATATCCCCTTGCAACTGTTGGTAATACAAAAAAAAAAAAAAAACATTGGGAGAAGGGGAGGTATGGGGGAAAGAAGGGGGGGGGGTGGTATGAAAATTTTTTTTTTTTGAAGTGGACCCGAACTTTTGAACAAGGCAGAAGGGAAGCAGATAGAATATATACACCTTCTCATTCAAAGAGTTTTCTTTATTTTCATGACTATGAACATTGTAGATTCACACTGAAGGCATCCAAACTGAATTAACACATGTGGCAGGATTATTATTAATTTATAAAGCGCCAACATATTCCGTGGCGCTGTACAACGTAAGAAAAACAAACAAGGGATTCATAATGAGTCAGACAACTATATACATCAAAGATGAAAACACAGCACTGCTGATGACAATTTGATTTAACATGATGACTAAAATGTATAAAGGTCTAACAGAGTGCAAGCAATTAAATTAATAACATTCAATTACACAAAAGGGTGAGAGCCCTGCCCTTGCGAGCTTACAATCTAAAGGAATGGGGTGGAAACAAGAGGTGGGGAAGTATACAGTATATGTACAGGCAGTGCGTAATTAGGTTATTTAGTGGTTGCATGGCCTAAGCTAGAGAATATGCTTGTTGGAAAAGGTGGGTTTTGAGGGAGCGTTTAAAGATTTCAAAGGTGGGAGAGTGGCGGATGTGTTGTGGAAGGGCATTCCAGAGGAGGGGTGAGGCACGTGAGAAGTCTTGTACACGTGAATGTGAGGTGGTAATTGTAGAAGAGGATAAAAGAAGCTTGTGTGCAGATCTGAGATTGCCTTTGGGTTGGTATCTGGCGACTAGTGAGGAGATGTACAGGGGAGAGAGATTGTGGAGAGCTTTGTAGGTTAGATTTTGAACTGAATCCTCGTTAATTGGTAGCCAGTGAAGAGCTTGACAGAGGAGCAGCAGAGGAAGAGCGAGAGGAGAGATGAATAAGTCGAGCAGCAGAGTTCAGCACAGAATTGAGCGGTGCTAGTGTGTTAGTTGGAAGTCCACCAAGCAATATATTGCAATAGTCCAATCGAGATATAATAAGAGCATGTACTAACATTTTGGTTGTGTCATGGGAGAGAAAAGGTCAGATGTGTGCTATGTTTTTGAGTTCGAAGATGGCAGGAGCTGGTTAGGGAGTTAATGTGAGGAGTAAATGAGAGAGAATAATCAAATATTACCCCTAAGCACTGTGTTTTGGGAACTAAAGTTATAGACGTGTTAACATTTATTGTAATATCAGGCAAAGAGGTGGACAGGGATGGTAGAAAGACTATTAGTTCAGTTTTATTCATTTTAAGTTTTAAGAAGCGAGAGGACATGAGGAAATAGCGGACAGGCAGTCAGGAACCAGTGTGAGGAGGGAGTTAAGGTCTGGGGCCGAGGTACAGTTGTGTATCATCTGTATAGTATAGTACATAACCAAAAAGTGTGAAACAACTGAAAATATGTCATATTCTAGGGTCTTCAAAGTAGCCACCTTTTGCTTTGATTACGGCTTCGCACAATCTTGGCATTCTCTTGATGAGCTTCAAGAGGTAGTCACCTGAAATGGTTTTCACTTCACAGGTGTGCCCTGTCAGGTTTAATAAGTGGGATTTCTTGCCCTAGAAATGGGGTTGGGACCATCAGTTGCGTTGTGGAGAAGTCATGTGGATGCACAGCTGATAGTCTTGTGGCAAGAAAAAAGCATCTAAGTAAAGAAAAACGAGTAGCCATCATTACTTTAAGAAATGAAGGTCCATCCGAAAAATTGGAAAAAAAACTTGCAGTCTCAAAAACTAACTACAAAGAAACTGGCTCACATGCGGACCGCCCCAGGAAAGGAAGATCAAGAGTCACCTCAGCTGTGGAGGATAAATTCATCTGAGTCACCAGCCTCAGAAATCGCAGGTTAACCACTTAAGGACTGCCCCCAGCCGACGGGCGGCGGCAAAGGCTGGTCCTAAACGACCGCAATATGCCCATCGGCGGGGGCGGCGGCGGGCGTGGTTATGCGGCGATCGCGTCATTCGTGACGCGATCAGCCGCCGGCAACAGGCTCCGCCCCCTCACGCTCTAACCTGCCGGCCGGAAGTGCCAGCGGGTTACTAGCTGCCCGATCGCTGCTGACAAAGTGTATAATAGGCTTTGTAATGTATACAAAGCCTATTATACAGGCTGCCTCTTTCCCTTGCAGTCCCAGTGTCCGAGGGACCACCAGGGCAGGCTGCAGCCACCCTAGCCTGCACCCAAGCACACTGATCTCGCTCCCCCTTCCCTCTGATCGCCCACAGCAAACCTCAGACCCCCCCCTGCCCACCTCCCAGACCACTGTTTGCACCCAATCACCCCCCTAATCACCCATCAATCACTCCCTGTCACTATCAACGCTATTTTTTTTCTATGCCCTAAACTGCCCCCTGCTCCCTCCTGATCACCCCCCCCACCCCTCAGATTCTCCCCAAACCCTCCCCCCCCCCCCAGACTCACCCTCCTGTGTACTGTATGCCTCTATCCCCCCTATGCTAGCTATGGGTAAGAACCGTTCGGTTCGAAACATGTCAGCTATATGATGTGTGGCTTGGTGTGGATACGTCCATAATAAAGGAACTTGATGCAAGGGATATCGTGCGGACACCCTTTCTTTACCTCTACTTTGTTGGATTGGCCTGTCCTGGTTCCGGCACTGTCCCAGGGAGGTGTGAGCGGTTTTCTGGTGACTTCTATCTATCCCCCCTGTAATAACCCACTGATCACCTGTCAATCACCCATCAATCACCTCCTTTCACTGCCACCCATCAATCAGCCCCTTGCGGGCAATCTGATCACCCACACCATCAGATCACCCGCAGATCACCTCCCAAATGATCCCCCCCCCCTCTGATCACCCTCCCACACCAGCAGATTGCCCCAGACCTACCCTCAGATCACCTCCAAAGTGCATGGTTTACATCTGTTCTGCCATCTAATCACCCACTGATCACCCATCAGCCCCTGTCACTGCTACCCATCAGATTAGACCCCTATCTGCCCCTAGGGCACCCAATCACCCGCCCACACCCTCATAACCCAGCCCTGATCACCTCGCCAGTGCATTGCTTGCATCTATATCCCCCCTCTAATCACACCTTGAGACACCCATCAATCACCTCCTGTCACCACCTGTCACCCCATAGCCCACCTACCCATCAGATCAGGCCGTAATTTGCCCTGTGTGGGCTCCTGATCACTCGGCCAAACCCTCAGATTCCCCTCAGACCCCCTTCCGATCACCTCCCCAGTGCATTTATTGCATCTATTCTCCCCTCTAACCACCCCGAGACACCCATCAATCACCTCCTATCACCCCCCTAACACTCCTATCCATCAGATCAGGCCCAATACAACCTTTCATCTAAGAGGCCACCCTGCTTATGACCGGTTCCACAAAATTCGCCCCCTCAGACCACCTGTCATCAAAATTTGCAGATGCTTATACCCCTGAACAGTAATTGAGACATTTGGTTTACAGACTACTCACGGTTTTGGGCCTGTAAAAATGCCAGGGCAGTATAGGAACCCCACAAGTGACCCCATTTTAGAAAGAAGACACCCCAAGGTATTCCGTTAGGTGTATGGTGACTTCATAGAAGATTTTATTTTTTTGTCAAAAGTTAGCAGAAATTGATTTTTATTGTTTTTTTCACAAAGTGTCATTCACTAACTTCTGACCAAAAAAAAAAAAAAAAAAAAAAAAAAAAAAAAAAAAATTCTTCTATGAACTCACCATACTCCTAACAGAATACCTTGGGGTGTCTTTCTAAAATGGGGTCACTTGTGGGGGTTCCTATACTGCCCTGGCATTTTAGGGGCCCTAAACCGCGAGGAGTAGTCTAGAATCCAAATGCCTCAGAATGACCTGTAAATAGGACGTTAGGCCCCTTAGCGCACCTAGGTTGCAAAAAAGTGTCACACATGTGGTATCGCCGTACTCAGAAGAAGAAGTAGTATAATGTGTTTTAGGGTGTATTTGTATACATACCCATGCTGGGTGGGAGAAATCTCTGTAAATGGAGAATTGTGTGTAAAAAAAAAAAAAAAAAAAAAAAAAAAAAACACAAACAATTGTCATTTACAGAGATATTACTCCCACCCAGCATGGGTATGTGTAAAAATACACCACAAAACACATTATACTACTTCTGAGTACAGCAATACCACGTGTGGCACTTTTTTGCAGCCCAACTGCGCTAAGGGGCCCAAAGTCCAATGAGCACCTTTAGGCTTTACAGGGGTGCTTACAATTAGGCACCCCCCAAAATGCCAGGACAGTGAACACACCCCACAAATGACCCCAGTTTGGAAAGTAGACACTTCAAGGTATTCAGTGAGGAGCATAGTGAGTCCGTGGCAGATTTCATTTTTTTTTTGTCGCAAGTTAGAAGAAATGGAAACTTTTTTTTTGTCACAAAGTGTCATTTTCCGCCAACTTGTGACAAAAAATAAAATCTATGAACTCACCATGCCTCTCAGTGAATACTTTGGGATGTCTTCTTTCCAAAATTGGGTCATTTGGGGGGGTATTTATACTATCTTGGAATTTTACCACCTCATGAAACATGACAGGTGGTCAAAAAAGTCAGAGATGACTTCCGGTTCCAGCGCCCGCATGATCGGAGACTAGGGGTGAGCGCTCCGTGCAGAAACCGGCTTCGCCAGCAACCCGCAGGCAGATAAAAAAAAAAAAAAAAAAAAGACAGGAGGTGACCCTCCGAGTAGCCCTAAGTCACCAGCACACAGAGACGCGGCAGATGGACAAATATCTCACCCGGTCCTCTCGGAAAAAAGCCGAGAAAGACGCCCGGCAGGAACTACATGCACGCAAGATGGCGGCGGGAAGATCTCACACCTTCCAGAGCCCTGAGCCTCACTCACCCGCGGGAACGTGGGACACGCAGAGCATAGAGGAGGATCGCACCAGAGGGCCACTCCACAGTGAGGACTACCGTGCAATCGCCCAGGAAGTAGCAAAGTTTATTACACCTGATCTCCAATCCATAGTGAAGGGCGCTGTGAGAAAGTCCTTGGGGAATGTAACGCGCCAACTGCAAAACCACGCGGGGAGGCTCGGAGAAGCAGAGAAACGCATAAGAGAACTGGAGAAAGACGTAGAGGAGGCAAAAAAAACAGCTAGAGGACTCCCAGAGACACGAGCAAATGTTCTACGATCGTATTTTTTCCACTAATAAAGTTTGCTATATATTTGAAACCTGTAGAGTGATGGCACTTGATATTTGTACATGGTCTACGATCGTATTGAGGATATGGAGAACCGATCTAAACTTAACAACCTACGACTGGTAGGCCTCCCTGAGCAGTATAAACTACAGGACATTGCCGAGTTTTGTGAAAAGACCCTGCCGGAACTTTTAAATATGGATGGACCCTGTCGGGCAGGACGAGCCCACAGAGTGGGCCCCCAGAGAGCAGAAGGGGACAAGAGACCACCCAGGCTGGTAATGGTCCGCTATTTGGACTATAAAGATAAGGCAAATTACTCTCAGCTTTTAAAGCACGCAGGGAACCACTTCTAATAGAGAAGGTAAGAAAAGCCAAACTTACCTCGGGTAATGTCTTTTCCAGTAGTCCGAGTGACAGCACCCCTCCTATGAGACTTGTCTCCCTCCTAAACTTTGGACAGGAAGCTAGAAGATACAAATTTGCATAATAGGCAGGCAGGAGTAGTATATAAAGATGTTACCCACCAAAGGTATCCAGTTATAAAAAAAGACACGGACAACATATGCTGCTGAAACAATACTTTAATTATCCCCTCTAATAGGGTGGGCCGGAGGGGTGCTGTCACTCGGACTACTGGAAAAGACATTACCCGAGGTAAGTTTGGCTTTCCCAGAACGTCCTCCTGACAGCACCCCTCCTATGAGACGATAAACAAGAACATTATACACTAGGGAGGGACTACTGCCTGCAACACTTTTCTTCCAAATGACAGATCAGTATTGGCTAATAAGTTTAGTCTATAATGTTTCACAAACGTATTTTGGCTCGACCAGGTGGCCGCTCTGCAAATCTGCTCTATCGAGGCGCCTGCCCTCTCTGCCCAAGATGTTGATACGCCTCTTGTGGAGTGAGCTTTAATGGAGGTTGGTAAAGGTCTCCCTTGAGCCCGATAAGCCGCAGTGATAGCTTGTCTGATCCATCTTGCAATTGATGGTTTAGAGGCTTGCCTTCCTTTGAATTTCCCCGCAAACAGCACCAACAAGGCATCTGATTTTCTCAAAGATACAGTCCTTTCAAGATAATGAAGGATACACCTTCTAACATCCAAACAATGAAGTTTCTTCTCCTTTTCATTCGTTGGTTTATCACAGAATGATGGCAGAAAGATCTCCTGAGATCGATGAAATTTTGAAGACACTTTAGGAAGGAAAGCAAAGTCTGGACGCAGAGTAATCCTATCCTCTGAGATAGTACAATAAGGTTGCTTAATGGATAAGGCCTGAAGTTCGCTGACTCTCCTGGCTGTGGTGATTGCCAGAAGAAAGGCCGTTTTCAACGTCAGAAGTTTATCCGGAATCTGATCCAGAGGCTCAAAGGGATGTTCACAAAGACTCTGCAACACGATATTCAAGTCCCAAGGAGGCACCTTAGATATCACCACCGGCCTGAGACGTTTAATTCCCTGAAAAAAACGAAGAAAAAACTCCTCCTGAGCTAATCTTCTTTCTAAATATACACTTAAAGCTGCTGTCTGAACTTTAAGAGTACTGGCACTTAATCCCATGTGAAATCCATCCTGAAGAAACTCCAGAGCTGAGGCGGAAAGTGTAGGATCATTATCCTTCCTCGTACACCATTCACAGTAAATGTTCCATGTTTTTTGATAAATCTTCCTCGTAACCTTCTTGCGGGATTGTATTAACGTCTCAGAAAGTCCATCCGAAAACCCCTTAGATTTCAGGATTCCCCACTCAATCTCCATGCTGAAAGGTGAAGGCGCTTGAGGTCCGGGTGAAGAACTGGGCCCTGCGACAACAGATCTGTTCTGAGTGGAAACAATATTGGTTGACATATTGCTAACTTCTGTAACAGAGCAAACCATGGTCTTTTCGGCCAGAAAGGTACTATGAAAATTACTTGTGCTCTGTCCTGCATAATTTTGTTCAGAACCCTTGATATTAGAGGTATTGGAGGAAATGCATACATCAGGTTCAACCTCCACTCTATGGAGAAGGCGTCTATCTGCCACGGATTGTCCTTTGGATACAGGGAGCAAAAGTTTTGACACTTTGAATTTTGCCTCCTTGCGAATAAGTCTACTGCAGGAATGCCCCATG